>NW_006408707.1:4090152-4094660 GCF_000296735.1 Chrysochloris asiatica
ACAGACTGCTCAGAGACTGACATCACACACAGAACTAGCACCCCATAACTCTAGGTGGGATATTTGAAGAGGCGAAAGAGAGAGAAAGAAACACTCGGAGACCAGAGTGGATAGAAGCTGACAGGCTCATAGCCCAGATACAAACTGCGAGGCTGCTGGCTTTTCTGCCCAGAATGTCTGGCTGCCCAGAATGTATCCAGAACTCTCTCTCCATCCATCTTTTATTTCCTCTCTTTAGGGAAGAGATCTTTACAGAAGAAGAATGGTATTATTCAGATAAGACAATGCTTAATGATTCACAGAGACAATCTTTAAGGTAAGTTAAGCCAGTAAACCTTACTTAAACCAATATTCCTTTCTTCCTTACTGGGTTTAACCTTCACTTGGATCAAACTGATTGAACCCAGGGTGGTCCGAGGGAGTTGCCCCCATTGTCTTTAATCCCGTATTCCAGAATTTACCACTCCACCCCAAGTGAATATACCCCGGGCAGTTCCTCTCCAGAGCCTCCCTGCTTAATCCCAGTAAACCTGTCCTTGTTCGTCCTCTGAGGAAGTTTTACTGCCTTGGTTCTAGGGGGAAAATCTTGACTTTAGAAACTTAGGGGAATATTGCATTTCTCTGTGGATATCCAGGGCTCATGTATGAAATTATTAACAAGCACAACTAAACAATCAGATGAGGGACAGTTTGCTAAGTCTGGTAGGTGGCCAGAGTCTGGTCCTCAGAGCCTGTGGCCTGTACGGTCCACCACACTCGGGCCCACGTGGCCCCCAACTCCTGACCGGGTCAGCGTGGTCTACAACAGAAAATAAGGTAGATGGGAGAATAGCTAGGCAAGTTTACATGGGTTAAATAGGACAGAGGTAAATAACCATCTAAGCAGAAATGTGGAAAACGGGGCTTGTGGATACAAAGATAGAGGCATAGCTTGAATGGGTAAAAGTGGGGAAATGATATTAAAATGCTTCGCTGTCTATTGAATCTTGGTTTCCTTTTCATACTAATGTAAAATAGGCACTTGAAGGGGAGAGAAAGGAATAGCCAGAAACATCACCAGAGAAAGCTTGTAAGTTATTCCAAACAGCCTATAACTGTTTGGAATAACTAAAATGGGGCTAGATCTTGCCCAGTGAAGGAGGTTCCCTGCAGAACCTTTGCATTGCACAAGACCATAGGTGGAATCCTGATCCTCATCCAGAATCTTCTGAGGTGGGACATGCCCATGTGAAACAACAAGCAGATCAGTCTGGAGTAGCTAGAAGAACAGAAGATTCTTCTTGAAAGAAAGACCAGCAGAAAAAATTTAAAAAACAATAACAGCAGTGCAACTGACTACTAAGAGGACAAGCAAGCTGCTCCCCAGGGAGCCATCAAGGCAAGTGCTCAGGTTTTCAAGGCAAACCCCCTTCCAAGAATGAAAATCAAATGAAATACACTAGCAGGCATAAGGTCATGTTGCTGACCACATTGTTCACCAATAAGGGGAAGTTGTGAACTAAGTCCAAACATATTCAATAGACTCTTGTTAACATGGATTGAGACCTGTTTAACCAGCAGTATGACAAGACCTGGGGACTCCTTGTCTCAGGGCCAAGGACATGGCCCCAGAAGACTAGAATGGAGTGTGAAGCATCCAGCTGATATAAAGTGAGGGGGATGCACAAGAACACCCACACTTGCAGATAGTACCCCTTGACCTGGCATCAATAGCTGGATGATCAGAACATGACTAGAAGAAGAAAGAAGAGGGGAAAAAAAGGAGTAACTCATTATAAGTGGATGAACTTGACCTATGCTTGTGGATGCTGTATGACAAAGGAGCAGACAAATCTCTACGGTGAGGATCATTCCCACCCCCTTGGTACACAGGGTCATCATGGAGGGGAACTTAGACATTGGCTACCCAAAATGGGGGGACTACAAAGGCAAGAAGTGACTGGTTAACAAACTTTTAATAGGGAACCTAGCTCCAGAGGATACAGGGAAAGGTAGAACTTCCACTGAACTGTTTCCAACCTGTCTGGATGGGGTTGATAAAAGGTGATGGGGAAAGGACTCCTGTGGTTCAATAGGGAGTTATTGCTATCAGGTCTGACAGTGAGTGTTGGAAAGGTAAATGTAAATGTTTGTTAATAAAAGGAGGGGAGTGGCTGATTCTGCAGTCCAGGAGTGGAGAACCCTGGAACCATCAAGGGAGAAAAGCAAAGTGTTAGACCATGGCTGGAGAGGCAGTGATACTAGGAATGGAGGCAGAGGCAATGACGTTGACAGAGGAGTGGCTGGGGACTCTGAACTCAGGGAGGGAGAGGGTGTGTGTGCTAGCGGCCAGGGAACAGGCATGTGGGGTGTACTCTTTGGGTGTTTGATGGTGCATGTAGGGGGATTGCTATCATTGCAATGAAACAAAATATGATAGGATGAATGTAAAGATAACATTCACCCATGTAAACTAACACATAATTCACAATAAAAAGTTTAAAAAAAGAAAAAAGAAGAGGCAATTGTTCGAACTGAACATGGGAACACTGAATGGTTTAAAACTAAGATAGGTGTGTGACACGGTTATATTCTTTCACCATACTTTTTCAACCTGTATGCTGAGCATATAATCCAAGAAGTTGGGTTAGATGAAGAAAAACATGGCATCAGGATTAGAGGATGACTCATTAACAACCTGTGATAAGCAGATGATACAACCTTGCTTGCTGAAAGTTAAGGAGACTTAAGATATTTACTTATGAAAATAAAAGAATACAGCCTTCGGTATGGATTGCATCTCAAGGTAAAGAAAACAAAAATCCCCACCACTGGACCAATATACTGCATTCTTATCAAAAGAGAAAAGATTAACATTGCCAAGGACTTTATTCTTCTTGGATTACTCATGGAAGCAGCAGTCAAGAAATCAAACGAAGTATTGCATTAGGCAAATCTGCTGCACAAGAACTTTTTTAAAGTGTTGAAGAGCAAAGATGGCAGCTTGAGGATGAAGGTGCGCCTGACCCAAGCCATGGTATTTTCAATAACCTCATATGTATGAAAAAGCTGGACAATGAATAAGGAAGACAGTAGAAGAATGAATGCTTTTGTGTTATGATGTTGGAGGAGAATATTGAAAGTGCCATGAGCTGTCAAAAGAACCAACAGATATGTGTTGGAAGAAGTGCAGCCAGAGTGCTCCTTGGAGGCCAGGATGGGCAAACTTCCTCTCTTATACTTGGGGCATATTGTCAGTAGAGACCAGTCACTGAAGAAGGATATCAATTTTGATAAGGTGGAGGGTCAGAGAAAAAGAAAACTACCTCAACAAGATGGATTGGCAAAGTGGTAGCATGGCAACAATAGTGAGGTTGGCCCAGGATCAGGCAGTGTTTCATTCTGCTGTGCATAAGGTTTCTATGAGTCGGTACCGACTCGATGGCATCTAACTGCAGCAATATGTATATGTGTGTGTGTGTGTGTGTGTGTTGTTTTTTGTTGTTGTTGCTAAGTGACATAAAGTTGGTTCCAACTCATAGTGAGCCTGTATAGGATTTCCAAGAAATGGTTAGTGAATTTGAACCACTGACTTTGAAGAAAAAACTGACCCTGATGTCCACTGCTGATCCTACAGCACCACAACAAGAGTATACATACATATATGTATATTATGAAGACAAGACTGAAAGAAAAGATCAAAACGGATGTCAGAAGAGTCCATGCAACTTGCTGTCTATCAAAAACAAATGGAAGAAATAAGGAATTAAGAGAGCTGAACAGAAAATTTAAATGGCAATTCCTGAAAACAGAGTCAGGTGTTATAATTAAATGTGCAAAGTTCTGGAGTTAGAATATCAAAAGGGAAGAACATGCTCAGCATTTCTCTAGCTGAAAGAACTGAAAGGAAAAAAATCAAACCCTGGGTAGCTCTATTGAAGGATTTTATGGGTAAAATTTTGAATGATGCAGAAAACATCAAAAGAAGATGGAAGTCACTCTACCAAAAAGAAATGGTCGATGTTCAACCATTTCAAGAAGTAGCATATGATCAACAGTTAGTGGTACTGAAGGAAGAAGTCCAAAGTATATTGAAGGCATTGGCATAGCAAAAACTCTGGGAATTGATGGAATACAAATTGAAAACTTTTAACAAACTTTTGCAGCACTGGAGGCACTCGTTCATGCTAAGAAATTTAGGAAAGCATCACATCAGGACTGACCTGCAATACACAGATTGTACAACCTTGCTTGCTGGAAGCAAAGAGAACATAAAATACTTACTGATGGAGATGAAAAAAAAACCCAATGACACAGCCTCTAGCATGGGTTGATACTCAGTGTCTCAATGTGAAAAAACAAGAAATCTTCAGAACTGGAACAATAAAATTGTTGTTGTTGTCAGGTGCCATCGAGTCGGAACCGACTCATCGCGACCCCATGCACAGCAGAATGAAACAATGTCCGATCCTGGGCCAACCTCACTACCGCTGCCACACTTGAGTCCATCAATGATGCCACCTGGCTGA
>NW_006408707.1:4098325-4113725 GCF_000296735.1 Chrysochloris asiatica
ATGGTGGCTCCTGGAACAGCTGAGTGTCTTGATCCAGAAAATAATGAATTTCTGGATTCTCCTGCAAATTCCCCAGGAACAATAAAATAGCATCATCAAAATTAGAGAAAAAAAAAATGAAGTTATTAAAAATTCATTTTACTTAGATCTAACATCAACTCGATGGCACTTAACAACAACAACAACCATCAACTCATGGAAGCAGCAGCCAATAAATCAAATGATGCATTATATTAGGCAAATCTGCTGCACAAGACCTCTTTAAATTGTTTAATAGCAAAGATATCAATTTGAGAACTAAGGTGAGCCTGGCTGAAGCCATTGTGTTTTCAATA
Organism: Chrysochloris asiatica; assembly: GCF_000296735.1. Taxonomy (NCBI): domain Eukaryota; kingdom Metazoa; phylum Chordata; class Mammalia; order Afrosoricida; family Chrysochloridae; genus Chrysochloris; species Chrysochloris asiatica. The sequence continues at coordinate 4,098,661 of NW_006408707.1, forward strand.
TCCTCACTGCATGTGAAAGTTGGAGAATGTTTAAGGAAGTCCATAGAAGAATTCATGCCTTTAAAGTATGTTATTGGAGAAGACTATTCAAAGTACCATGGACTGCCAGAAGAACAAACAAATCTGTGTTTGAAGAAGTACAACCAAAAAGCTCCTTAGATGTCAGGATGATATAGGACCTGTCCCTAGAGAAGGGCATCATGCTTGCTAAATTGGAGGATCAGCTAAAAAGAGGAAGATCCCAATGAAATAAATTGGCACAGTGGCTGTATCAATGGGTTCAAGAATAACAATAAATGAGAGCTTGCCACAGGATTGGGCAGTGTTTAGTTTTTTTGTGCATAGGGTTGCAGTGAGTTGCAACTGACTCAACAGCACCTAACAACAACAATATATGGCAATGAATAAGCTAGACAGGAGTAGAATTGATTCATTTGAAATTTGGAGAAGAATTTTTTAAAAGTATCATGGACTGCCAGAAGAACAAATAAATCTGTGTTGAATGAAGACAGGATGGTGGGAATTCATCTGTCATAATTTAGATATATTTTCAGGAGGCACTAGTCCCAGGAGAAGGACATTATGTGAAAGAAAAGGGAAAGGGATGAATTGACACAGTGACAACAGAAATGGACTCAAAAGCAACAACAATTGTGAGGATGGTACAGGACCAGGCAGTGTTTCATTCTGTTTCAATGGGTTCATTATGAAAGTGAACTAAATTTACAAGACCTAACAGTATAAATTTACGAAACCTAACAATATAAATTATATATAAATAAGGTGCTCTGGTAGCATAGTGGTTATGAATTGGGCTGCGAACCTTAAGGTCAGCAGTTTGAAACTGCCAGCTGCTTCATGGGAGAAAGATGAGACTTTCTGTTCCCGTAAAGTTTTACAACCTTGGAAATACTGTTCAGGGTAGCTATGAGTTGGAACTGACCCAAGGGAACTTAACAAAAACAACAATATAAATATTTGCAGTCCTGGTGTGGCATGTAGAATAAGCACTGTACTGTTAACTTTAAGGTCGGTAGTTCAAATCTACCAGTCGCTCCTCAGAAATGCTATGAGTCAGAGCTGACTTGAAGGCACTTAACAATACCATATTCTACTAAAAAAAAATCACCCAAAAAAGACTTGCTCTAAATTATCTTCTAGGAAATTGCATGGAAGGTAGTGTGCAGGAAATGTGAAGATAAATCATTTAGATATAACTGTATTTCTGTTGTTGTTAAGTGCCGCCGAGTCAATTCAGACCCATAGCGACCCTGTATAGGGTTTCCAAGGAGCAGCTGGTGAGTTTGAACTGCTGACCTTGCAGTTCAAATGGCTTTGCAGTCTGGCACATTAGCCCACAGCACCACACCAGAACTCCAGTAGTTCTGTGTTACTGAATAATTGCACAAGGAAACAAAGAAATAAAAGAAAAAAAGGAGATCTCATATACTCATTTTTCAAACCATGTGCCTTTCCATCCTGTTTTTTAATGATGTATGTTATTGCTGGTGCCTAACTAGATTGTGCAATAATTTAGCAACAGGCTTTTTGAAATATCCAATTGAAACTGTGAGATCTATTAACTTAATGCCAAGGAGCAAAGCAGTTTGGGCATAATGAAAAACCTCAAAGAATGGTGAATTTATTGACCAGGATGGGCTCATTATGAAAGCTATTGCTGACTAATAGATGAATGTTGTTGTTGTTGTTAAGTGCCGCCCAGTCGATTCTGACCCATGGCGACTCTTAATAGATTGTGATAGATAGTGATCACATGTAATTAAATATTTGGTCCTTACATTATGGTTATAATAAACTCTTATTATGTTTCCGTTGTTTAAACTTCTTGATGGGTGCTTTATACTTCCCTTCACAGAAAAATTGTGTGACTTCCCATTTGAAAGCAAATTAATATGTTTGTTGTTAGATAGCTTTGAGCTGATTCATACTCATGGTAATTCTATACAAAAAGGAATAAAACATTACCTAGTCCTGGCCATCTGTCAACCTATCTATTTTTTTAAGACATTCTTTTATACCAAGCATGATGTCACTCTCCAGTCATATGAGATGAAGTCTCACCATTCTTATTTCTAAAGAACATTCTGGATGTACTTATTTTAAGACAGATATGTTTGTTCTTCAAGCCATTCTTGTTGTTATTAGGAGCCATTGAGTCAACTCTGAATCATAGTAACCCTGTGCACAACAGAATATAACACTGGCCAGTCCTGCACCATACTCACAATTGTTATGTTTAAGTATATTGTTGCAGGCACTATATCAATTCATCTCACTGGGAGTCTTCCTCTTTTTTGCGGACTCTGTACAAAGTGTGGCGCTGGAGGATAGGCACTGAACCACAAGTTGGCTTGAACTTTAAGGTCTTTGGTTCAAATTCACCAGTTGCTCCTTAGAAACCCTACGCTGTGAGTTGCAACCAATTCAATGGCACTTAACAACAACAATCAAACATGATGTCTTTTTCCAGTGTTTGATCCTTCCTGACAACTTGAGTACATGAGACAGTCTTGCCATTCTTGCTTCTAAGAAGAAGTTAACTGTACTGTTCAGTGCAGTGAAGTATATTCCACTCATAGTATCCTTGTTTATGATTTCCAAAGAGTGGTTAGTGAGTTTGAACCACCTCCCTGCGGTTCTACTAACTTTTTGGTCCAGTTCATTATACTACAGTATCACACCAGAACTCCAGGGCTCCATCACTAGTATTCTCTTTATGTTGTTGTTGCTATTAAGTGCTGACTCATAGGGATGCTGTATAGGATTTCCAAGGAGGCAATGGTGAATTTGAATAATCGACCTTGCAGTTCAAACCAACGTTGCAATCCAGTGCTTATTCTACAGTGCCATAACAGGACTCTCTTTATAGACTTATCTATTGTTAGGCCATTGGGATGAATTTAGTTTCAGAGTTGACAAGTGACTAAGGGTCATGTTGTTGTATAAGTCAGGGCCGTGGAGTCGGTTCTGACTTATAGCAACCCTATACAGGGTTTCCGAGACTGTACATCTTTACGGGAGCAGAAAGCCTCATCTTTCTCACATGGAACAGCTGGTAGTTGCAAACTGCTGACCTTACGGTTCGCAGCCCAATTCGTAACCACTTGGTGATTTCACCAGTTTCTATTTGCCTAGTGATTTTGAGTTTTGTTCCACATGTTCTCCCATTCTATCCAGGACCATCTAATATGATGCCTTTCAAAATAGCTGTTGGATCTCCGTCCAAAGAAATCCTTTAGTATTTCTTACATGGTTGGTCTTGTTTTTGCATATTTCTTTAATCCAAAATGTCATGATTTTGCTGTCATATTTGAGGAACAATTGTGCTAAGTATATGATTCTTTTTTTTTTTTTCAGAGTTTTATACATGTCATCCCATTGTCTTCTTGCTTGCATGGATTTTGCTAAGAAATCACAGTTTAGTCTTATTGGTTCTCCTTTTCTTTCTTTCTTTCTTTCTTTTTTTTTCTGAATTGCTCTTGCCTCAGAATTCTTTCTGTATTTGGTTCTGGAAATATTGATTATGATATGTCTTTGTGACTTTCTTTTGAGGTCTGTCCTGTTTGGAGTTCATTCAGGTTCTTGAATGGATATCTTCTCATCTTCCATGATGTTATAGAAAATTTTTCCCAACAAATTTTCTCTGCTATTTTTGTGTCTAGCTGTTCTTATTTCTCTTGGTATTCCACATATTTCTTAGGCTTTCTTTGCTTGTTTGTTTGTTTGTTTTTCTGTTTTCTGATGGTTCTTCTAACAGATTAGTATTGACAAATATGTTTCAAGGAGTCCTGGTGTGGCATTGTGGGTTAATGCACCGATTGTAAAGCTGTTTGAACTGCAAGGTCAGTGGTACAAGCTCACCACCTGCTCCTTGGGAACCCTATACAGGGTTGCTATGGGTCGGAATCGACTCGATGGCACTTAGCAACAATAACAATTCAGGCTACCATTGATTCAGTTGTACTTATTTGAGCATTCAGTATATTATCTTTTTCTGAAATCTTAGTACTAATCTTTTGCATTTTTAGATTTCTAATTTTTCATTAATTTCGTGTTTTTTTTTCATTGTGTTTTCCTGAATTCTCTTAAAGTTTTATCTGTGTTTTCCTTGATTTTGTCTACAACTGTCTCAGTCTTTCACTCAAACTGTTGATGGTGCTTAAATATCATTCTTTTGAATTCTTTATTAAACACTTCCAACTGCAATTTATTCCTGAGAAATATCTTCTGGCTTTGTATTTTGATCATTTGTTTGAGCCATTCTATGCTGTTTCTTGGTGTGAACTGAAATTACTTGTTTTATCTGAGACATTTTGGTGGTGTTATGTTTATATTTAATTGATGATTTTATCTTGGTGTATAATTATACATTCATCAACTATCTCCTGGTGGGTGCAATAGAAAATGCAACTGTGCAAGCAATTGTGTCTGCTGTTTGTGTAGTGCAGTTGAGTGTGTGTCAAACTGGTGTTGTTGTGTTGTTGTTATGTGCCGTGGAGTCGGTTCCAACTCATAGTGACCCTGTACAGGGTTTCCAAGGCTGTAAATTTTTACAAGAGCAGAAAGCCTCATCTTTCTCCCATGGAACAGCTGGTAGTTTTGTACTGATGACCTTGCGGTTCACAGCCCAACTCGTAACCACTACGCTACCAGAGCTCGTAACCACTGTGCTACCAGAGCTACCAAAGCTCCTAAACTGGTGTAGGCTGCTGCTTATCAATGATCAAATAGTTGTTGTTAGGTGCCGACTCATCAAGTAGCATAGGAGCAGATAGTGGCCCTAGTCCAGGAGGTGGCACTGTTGGTGATATAGGTGTGACTGGACCATGTGGTCATAGTTACTGTCTCCCACCAGGACAAGAGAACAGGAAAAAACAAACAATTAAAAAACACCAAAAAAAAAAAAAAGAGGAAAAAACCATCAAACAGCAAAATAGAAAATGGTAAAGATTTAAATACTGTGGGTGGAAGCAATGGGAAACAGGACCCAGGTAGAGTACCCATATGCTAAATCCAATTAGTACATTACTTTTCCACCTTCTCAGGGTTGACTGTACCTAGAAGAATTTCTTTATGGAGCCTCTTAGAAAAGAGGTCTTAATGAAACCAAATAATTACTTACAATTGATATATTGCAGTGGCCAGCTAAATGTTGTTGTTGTTATGTGTCATGGAGTCGGTTCTGACTCATAGTGACCCTGTATAGTGTTTCCAAGGCTGTAAATCTTTACAGGAGCAGAAAGCCTCAACTTTCTCCTGCGGAACAGCTCATAGTTTAGAACTGCTGAACTTAAGGTTCACAGCCCAATTCATAACAACTACACTACCAGAACTCTAGTTCTGTCAAATTTCTGCCTCTCTGCTTATTTCATTTACTCCTTCTCCCTAGGACTAAACTTTAAAAACTTCAAGAGGTAAGTCTCTGATTTATATAGAACATAGATTAAACTGATACTTAAATGGCCATTTCAATACAGATTTAATGCATTAGACACTAATAACTAAAGACCAGAAGATTTGTGGGATATCAGAAGAGACACTGAAACTTGTTTTCTAGTGTAGAGATGCTAAAGAGAATGGAATAAATAAGGAAGTAAAAGAGTGGAACAGAAAATTTTGAAGGGCTCATCAAGAAGAAATCAAGTATCATGATGAAATCTGCAAAGACTAGGAGTTAGAAAACCAAAAAGGAAGAACACACTCACCATTTCTCAAGCTGAAAATGAAAGAAAAAATTCCACCCTTGATTTGTCATATTGAAGGATTCTATGGGAAACGTTTTGAATGACTCAGGAAGCACCACAGAAAATGGAGATGAGACATAGAGTTAATGTATTCAAAAGAATTGCTTGATGTGTAGCCATTTCAAGAGGTAGTAAACTGATGGTATTGAAGGAAGAAGTCCAAGTTTTACTGAAGGTGTTGTCAAAAAACCGGGTTCCAGGAATTGATGGAATACAAATTGAAATCTTCCAACAAACTCATGAAGTACTAGCCACACTCAGTCACCTGTGCTAAAAAGTTTGGAAGACAGCTACCTGGTCAACAGTTTGGAGGAGATCCATATTTGTGCCTATTGCAAATAAAGAAAACCCAACAGGATGTGGAAGTTAGAGAAAAATATCATTACTATAGCAGGCAAATAAAATTTTGCTGATGATAATTAAAAACAGTTGTAGCAGTACATTGACAGAGAATTGCCAGAAATTCAAGCCAGATTGAGAAGATAATGTGGAACCAGGGATATTATTGATGAAACCAAATGAATCTTGACTGAAAGCAGAAAATAACAAATAGATGTTTATTTGTGCTTTGTTGGCTAGACAAAGGCTTCCAACTGTGTGAATTATAACAAACTTTGGATAAGATTTTAAAGAATGGATATTCTAGAATACGTAATTATGCTCATGAAGAAATAGTACATAGAATAACAGATTGTCATTCAAACAGAACAAGAGTATACTGAATGATTTAAAATCAGGAAAGGGGTATGCCAGGCTTGAATCCTCTCACAGACTGAATATTTATTCAATCTGTATGCTGAACAATAATCCAGGAATCTATACTATATGAATAATAACATGTTATCAGGATTGGAGGTAGACTTATTAGCATATGTAATATGCAGATTATACAACCTTGCTTGCTGGAAATAAGATAATTTAAATTACGTATTGATGAAGATCAAAAAAACCACAGCTTTCAGTATGGATTGTATCTCATTGTAAAGAAAACCAAAAAGCTCACAATGGGACCAATAAATGACATCATTACAAATGGAGAAAAGATTGAAGATGTGCAGCACTTGATTTTGCTTAGAGCCACAGTCAACACTCAGGGAAGCAACAGTCAAGAAATTAAATGATGCATTGCCTTAGGTAAATCTGTTGCTGGTGTTTAAGGTATTTAAGAGTAAAGATGTTAGTTTGAGGACAAAAGTGGGCCTGATCGAAGCCATAGTATTTTCAATCACCTCTTATGCATGTGAAAGTTGGGGAATGAACAAGGAAGGCCATAGAAGAATTGATACATTTGGATTTTGGTATTGGAGACTATTGAAAGTACCATGGACTTTCTGTAGAACAAAGTAATCTGTGATGGAAGAAGTACAGCCAGAATGGTACTTAGAAGCAAGGATGGTGAGACTTTATCTCTTATTCTTTGGACGTATAATTCTAAGAGACCAGCCCCTGGAGAAGGACATCATTCCTGGCAAAGTGGAGGCTTAGTGAAACAGAGGAAAACCCCCGAGAAGTACTGACAAAGTGGAAGCATCAATAAGCTCAAATATAGCAACAATTGTGAAGATGGTCAGGACTGGGCAATGTGTCATTCTGTTGAGCATAGGGCTGATATGAGTGGGAACCAACATGAAGGCACCTATCAAGAATAGAAGGCAGAGAGCATTGGTCCATTGACAATAAGGACTCATGTGTAGATGCTGCACGTGGTACTGATACCTTATGTCGTATAGAGACATCACAATGACTAAAGTTTTCATCTTTAGTTAAATAGGTTAAGGTTCAGTTAGAAGGTGTAGTGTTGGGTTTTACAACAACAAGGAGTTGTTCTTTAATTATAAAAATTGGATTATCTTTTTAGCCAGTTTTTGAATCTTTGACTGAAGAAAATGATATCTGAAAGGATGCCAAGTGCCTACTGACAGCTCAAAGGCCTCTATTGTAGCTGTTATGGAATTCTACTTTCATTATGGTAAGCAGAGGGCAGACTGCATTGATTATAACCTCAGTACATCTCCTGTTAAAATCAGGTCCCTAATTACAAAAAAAGAAAGAAAAAGAAAGGAAGGAAGGAAGGAGGGAAGGAAGGAAGGAGGGAAGGAAGGAAGGAAGGAAGGAAGGAAGGAAGGAAGGAAGGAAGGAAGGACTTTAAGACCTATTGAGGGCATTTGATTGTGCAAGTCAGATTCTTCAATATTTTGATTCTCATGAACCCTCTGAGCTTGTAGAACCAATCCTTTCCCTTGAACAGGATGTCCTTGAACAAAATGCATATATCTCTCCAAGTAGGTGCTTTCTAAGATAATAATGCTTGTTACCCTCAGGGTTTGCTCCTATCAACCTTCATTGTCTTTAGGTCCAAAACCAGGGTTATATCACAACACAGAACACTGAGATGTATAGTTATTGCTCAGGAAGGAAAGAGCCTAATTAGCTAAGTATCTTCAGGATCCATCTAACATGTATTAGCAGAGACCGGAGAAACACATGAATGAATGGAAAGGAGAGAATTCAACAAAGGAATTGAGAACATAATTTTGAAGAGTAGAGAATTTAGTGACACTAGTTCATACATCTAGTATTATTCATCTGTTAGTTTGTTGTACTGTGGTGGCTTATGTGTTACTGTGATTCTAGAAGCTATGCCACAGGTATTTTAAATACCATCAGGGTCACCTACAGTGGACTGATTAAGCTGAGCTTCCAGATGAAGACAGACTAGGAAGAAGGAGAGATGGACTACTTCCTAACATTTAATCACTGAAAGACTTATGAATAGCAGTGGAACACTGTCAGCACCAGGTTATTGAATACTGAAACATGAAGAAGAGCACCAGAATATTGTCAGACATAGTGACTGAAGATGAACTCCTCAGGTTGGAAGGCACTAAAAAATGTGGCTGGGAAAGCAATGCCTCCTCAAAGTAAAGTTGACCATGATGATGCTAATGAAGTAAAGCTCTCAGTACCTTCATTTGCTGATGGGGCATAACTCAAAATGAAGAGAAACAGTTGTAAACATCCATTAATAATCAGAATGTGAAATGTAAGAAGTATGAATCTAGGAAAATTGGAAAATTTCAAAAATGAAATGGCACTCACAAACATTGATATCTTAGGCATTAGTGAGGTGAAATGAACTGGTATTGGCCATTTTCAATCTGACAATCACATGGTTTAGTTTGCCAGGAAAGACAAATTGAAGAGGAATGGCATCACATTCATCACCAAAAAGGACATATCAAGATCAGTCATGAATTACAGTGCTGTCTGTGATAGGATAATATCCACATGCCTACAAGGAAGACCATTTAACACCACTATTATTCAAATTTATACTAAGCACGGTGACAAAAAAAGTAGTTATGAATCGGGCTGTGAATCTTAAGGCCAGCAGTTCAAAACTACCAGCTGTTCTGCTGGAGAAAGATGAGGCTTTCTGCTCCTGTAAAGATTTACAGCCTTGGAAACCCTGTACAGGGTCACTATGAATTTGTTCTGACTCCATGGCATATAACCACCACCACCACCACCACCACCAAGTTCTTCAGTCTGAAATTGATCAGACATGCAATCAAAATGTATTAATAATTCCTGGCAATTGGAATACAAAAGTTGGAAACTAAGAGGAAGGATCAATCCTTGGAAAGTATGGCCTTGGTGATAGAAAATTGCCTTAGAGCCCTCTACTTGCTTTGGTTTCTTCATATTCTTGCATGACTTTTCCTTTTAGTCATTTGTATGTTATCTACTGCAAAAAACCTCTTTAACGTGTTCAAGAGCAAAGTTGTCAATTTGAGGACTAAGTTGTGCCTTATCCTAGCCATTGTATTTTTTTATAGTCTCATATACATGTGAAAGTTGGACGATGAATAAGAAAGACCAGACCGTAGAAGATTCAATGCATTAGAATTTTTATGTTGGTGAAGAATAATGAAAGTATTATGGACATCCAAAAGAACCAGGAAAACTATCTTGGAAGAAGTACAGACAGAATTTTCCTTAAATGCAAGGATAGGGAGACTTTGTCTCTTATTCTTCAATAATATTATCAGGAGGGACTTGTTTGTTAGAGAAGGACATCATCCCTAGAAAAGAGGAGGGTCAGCAAAAACGAGGAAGGCCCCCAACAAGATGGATTGACACAGGGGCATCAACAATGGGCTCAAACATAACAACAATTGTGAGAATGGTACAGGACCAGGCAGTGTTTCATTCTGTTGTGAATAGAATAGTCAGAAATGACTCAATGACATCTAACAACAAGAACAAATGTCTCCATGTCCTTGTCTTGCTCCCATTACAAAATAGCCATCTAGACACTTGCTTTGTTGTTCCTGTTACTTATTTTGGAGTCAGTTCTAGCTCATAGTGACACTGTATAAGGTTTCCAAGAGTGACTGGTGGATTAGAACCACTGACCTTGTGGTTAACAGTCCTTTGTTCATTCTACAATGCTATACTAAAAACCCAGATACTTGCTAGGAAGACAGTATATGTGACTTTAAATTATGAACAATTTCAACATGTATTACAATGCTCAGAGTGAATATTTGGGATCAAGAATGATTTTTAGATTTATATGTATAATATGTATAATATAACTTTAATTACTTGAAAACTCTTACTATTTGAATACTACATTTGACAGAAAAAAATGGTATAAAAATGATACCATGAACCTGCCCTGGGCAGCCGACTAACTACAAGGCTGACACTCCAAGCTTCTTGGTTGCTTCTTGGAAAATCTATACAAAGTTGTATGAGTTAGAACTGACTTGACAACACTTAACAAGAACAACAAAAGTGAATATCGTTAATAACCTATATTTCAGCTGATTTTTAATTTTCTTAGTATTTGTTGAACAATTTTATATTTCTCTAATATTTGCCACATGTCAAACTTCATTACAATGCACTGCAACTGTAGCAGTAGTCAATTATTTATGAATCAGTGGAAACATCTGGAAGCTTGACCTCCTTTTTATATTAAGAGGACTTGGAGCATTTGCTGTATTTCTGTATTAGTGACACTTCAGTTATTACATGCTCTGCCAATGTTTTATGTAACTGGACTGATTTCCTTCTGACTCATAAGGTCAGTTAGCTGTGAAGGGATTGAGCTTTCTAGGCACTGTGTCCTGTGTCTATCTCCTTATTGATAGGGAATCCAGCTATCTAATGATTACACATACTGAAAATCAGGTTATTCTAGTTGTATTGTACATTATGCAAGGATCAACAGCTTAACAATAGAGTTATTTTCAGGACCAATTTTATTATAATGTACTTTAGAATATTTAATCATTTCCTTTTTTGATGTATGTGAATTTATGTGTGTGTGTAGAATAAGCACTGGGCTGATAACCACAAAGTCAGGAGTTCAAACCCACCAGTCACTCTTTGGAAACTCTTTACAGGGTTGCTATGAGTCAGAATTGAATCAACAGCACTTAATATCAACAATATGTATATATAGGTGTGCAGTGTATATGTATATGTATATGTATATGTATATGTATATGTATATGTATATGTATATGTATATGTATATGTATATGTATATGTCAGCAATTCAAGCCCACCAGTTTCTCTGCAGGAGAAAGGTGAGGTTTTCTGCTTCAGGAAAGATTTACAGCCTCAGAAATCCTATACATAGTTGCTGTGAGTAGAAACCGACTCAATGGCACTTAACAACAACAATAATTCATATATACACAACGGGGCTTCAAAAACTTTGTGGATAAATTCTATTATCTTTTAAATTCCATTTTCCATGAAAAAATTTGAAGCCTCCTTTCATAGATATGTGTAAGTTAGCATCCAGGATAAATCTTGTGAAATATTATATATGATTTTGATATCGTGCAAATACCAAAGTCCCTGTATAATCCATAGTTAAATTCCCATGAAAGCTATTGTACTTATGTTAAAATCTTATGAGAGACCACCAAACAAAACCTGAGAACAATATCCACAGAATACAAGAGGTTGGCCTTGCTGGGTGTGTGGCTGCACTGGGGCACGGTGAATGGAAAGGAAAAGAGGTGCCAATGGGGACATGGAGCAGGTTGTGAAGTGGTGACCCTGACTGAAGTTGCTCTGTTGGTTTGGCCACTTCCTGATCATGTGCAGAGCTTAGATTCTGTGAATGGCACAGGATCTCAGCAGTTGCCTCCAGCACCTGGGGCATGAGAAGAGTAGACAGGGCAGGTACACAGAGAATAAAAGTTTCCATGGCTGCTAGGAGGGGAAGGAAGAGGCACTGTAGGAATTTGGATTCATCCTGAAGTCCTGCAGCTCATTAAACCTGGGGGTGTATGATCTTCAAAACCTTCAAGGGAAAATACATTTTTAAAGGAATCTGCTTTCCCTTAAAAATGTAAAAAAAAAAAAAAAGTCTTATTGAACCATGGGCATATATGGTATATGTGATTGGACACTGCCCAACTGGATGTTCCTGTATTTATATACACATATAATGAAAATATAAGTATCTATACAAAAAATAAAATACATTACCCACAGTTACAATTTATGTCAGCCAGTTAAAATTAATGATTTTTTTAATACCAAACTTATTTCCATTGGAAAGTAGACATGGATAAAATGTATGTTGAAGGACTGATGACATATATACTAAAAATATAGAACACACACATGTATGCACAGGCAAATATGCAATTTTATCTCTGGCAGGCAGAGAATATGTAACTAAGTAGATGCATTCTAGTTCATTTCATAATCCCAAACTGCAGGTAATCAAGTTATTTGTTTTTGGTTTTGTTGCTTTTCTGCCAATAAATTTCCATACTAATATATTTTATTTACGCTTATTTTCATTTGTGGAATATTTAATGTATAGTTTTCATATATCAAATACAATACTAGACACTGGAGATAAAAATTTTGAATAAGAAATAATCTTTGTTTCTTTTGGATTTTAGCTTTTTCCAGTTATCAGAACACAGAATAACATTGACCAAGGATAAAAGGGTGAGAGATCCAGGTAAGAATAATAGTTCTTAGAATGAAAACAAACAGAAACAAATAAGCAATAAAAACAAATTGCCAGTTAAATTCTTAATTGCAAGATTAAGCTCCTATATTTTCTGATTAAGGTGGCTCAGTATCAATATAGAAAAAAACTGAGGTGTAAAGAGAAGAACAAATGATGTGTGTCCCTATAGAGCTCATGTAAAGAAGTCATTTGTTAAATTAGTATTTCTAATTTCAATAGAAAGCAAATATTTGGGAGGACACAATCTCCTTAAATGTTGACATGGAACATATTAGCTTTTGGGCAGAGTATACTTTGACCCTGAACTGGGAAACCTATCCAGGTCCTACCTCACCCATTATTCACTCCTGATAGCTGTGGTTGTCACATTACCCCCCATTCTGGCAACTGATGTTTGGATATGCAAATTGACTTCAAACTATTTTTTTGACAGATCATGAGGAAGTCTGGCCCTAGAAATATAACAAGGAAGTCCCACATAAGAAGAGTGACTCATTGACCCAAAACTCCATTTACTTTGAAATGTTTGGGTATCAAGATAGAGGTAGCAGTCATTTGAGTATGCATAAGTTGAAAGGCCTATTGATACATGACTGTACGAAGAAGTCATGAACTAGTGGAGTCCATATCACTAGAAGCCTGAAGGCAGTAAAACCTGGATGATGATAGAAAGAATAAGTATTCAAGAGTTATGAAATAAAGATAAGAATGTTAGTATAAGTTTAATTGGTAGAAGAAGGAATAGTAGACACAAAGATGGAGTAACTCAATCATCATAACTGAGATTCAGGAGTAGTAAGCAATGATTGGCTGCTTTTGAAAAATCTAAACCTAAACTCTCCATATGTTAAACTAGTGTTGACTATTTTATTTAAAACAGTGAACATAATTTGCAATCACCAAATTCAGTATTTCTGCACAATAGGGAAAATACCTTATGTAGTCCAAAGGAAATCCAAGCATGATGAGTAACTGATCTTTGATTTGAAGTAAAAGTATGTGTGAAAATTGGTTTCATAAATAGGTTGAGCTTCTGACTATGATTAATTTTTCCATTACTCATGGAAGTAATCTTTGGCTGTACATTTGACATGGCAACAGGATCTTTTTCCTATGTATATGCTTTTAAAAGCAAAGGATTATTGTGAAAAAGGACTTGTGTAGCCATATAATTACAATCCTAAACATGGAGTCACTTTATTCAACACTAATATCTAAAAGGAAAAGCAAGGTCTCACAGACACTTAGACTTTTTGTTTAGTAATTATGCATATTTCACCCCAAATGGCATAAAGCAAATCCATTCTCATTAATGATAAAATTGACAAGAAAGAAAACACTCTCTAGTTATGTGAAACAATTCTCTTCATAGAAAATTTTATGCAGGGAAATCTATTTCTTGGGTGTACTGTACCATATGGTGTTATATCCTGAGAAGTATGATGTTGGGAGGTAGAGTCCCATCACCTTTGTGGGATCCACTGTGCATCATCCAAATGCTTTTTCTTTTCTATCTTGTATTGTGTCTATCAGAGTTGGACTATGCCACATTTAGCCTCTGTCTTTAAATAAATGAATTGTCACAGCTTCATAGCCAGGCGAAAGCTTCCTTATCTTTAATGCAAGAAAATGAGGTTCTGCATAGTCACGAGCAGAGTTTCAAACAAGAAATGGTTCACCAGAGCTTATATTTTACCCTTAAAAGAATTTCACTTTCTTTTTGAGGCTTAGCTATAAGAATGTTAAAGAGTGTTTGTTTTTTGTTTTAATTTTCTTTATATTCCTTGGTTTCCCTTATTACATCCCAATTAGTTGCAGACATAGGGTTTCTATAATTTATAAGACACTAAGAAAAACATTTTAGTGTATAGAGGAGGAAAACTAATGGTAAAATTATTTTATTCTAAGTAACATAGGAGGCAAATTTAGATATGCAAAGGCAAGGTTGGGATAGAAATTGGTAATAAAGTTTGGAATTATTCCTATGAAAATATGGCAGGGAATCAACTAGAGATGAATAAGAAAATTGCAAGAAGGGTCCAAGAGCTGATGGATTGCATGCCTTATTACAGAGCTTTTACAAAATTTTTTTCAAGTCATGACCAAATGTCCTTTGGCAGAAGCCCAAGTTTGAGGATGGGAAAATTTACATCTTTATTTTAAGTAACCTTGAACTGAAATTTACATTTCCTTCCATTATGGATGATGGTGGCAAACCACATTCATATTATTAGTTCTTCTGACATTTTATCAAATTGAAATATTAAATATTTTCATATCAT
>NW_006408707.1:4113828-4121902 GCF_000296735.1 Chrysochloris asiatica
TCTTTAAGATTTGGTATTTTGTTTATCATTTAAAATATTGAGTAGAGGTCCATAGGGCCCATAGTCTTGATCAGATTGTCAAAAGGATTCATGTCAAATAAATGGTTAAGAATGTCTGCTCTTTGTGGTTTCAATATTTGTTACAATATTAGATAAGTATACAACACCTATATAATGCTTAGGACTGTGAGGCATAGGTTACAATGAAATAAAACTTGTTATTGAATAGAGCATACATGTAAGCAATTCCCTGGGTTCATCAACTAAAATGAGATGCTGTTTTTTTATGTCAAAATTTTAATATTATGACTTTAAGAATATTTTCTTTTACAAATGCTCAGGAGTCTTCGTTACAGTCAATTAAGCTTGTCTCATTCATCATCTCTAACCTTCAGTCAAAATACACACATAATGTAGCATTCATATTTTAACACGGTACATCCAACAGATGATTTAAGTCTGATGAAGCCTTTGCTATATGGGTACTTTACCTGCTGACTATCCATGGCTTCCATTTACAAGTCCTGTGGTTGCCTGCATCACGAATTTTGCAGTTGAATATTGATTGCATCCTTTCAATTTTTTACTGATTTATCGATCAGTGCCTAAGTGAGGTAACTAAAGAAGGCTGACAGTTTAACATCAAAGTAAGGACTACAATGCTATCGTGGATATCTATTCTTTTTTTGTAATCACTAGTCAATACCTATCTCCCATCTGGTTTCTAATAAAACAATAGACTTCATTTTATCAAGACATTCCACTCTTACTTTTAATTCATATGATTCAAATGGTACTGCCCTTTTCCCCAGCTTGAGCTGTAGCATGCAATTTAGTCCAGTCATAGAATCCTCTTCTTTTCCACAATAATTGCCATGTTGATGTTTTTATTAACAACCCTGTCTAGGGTTTCTGGAGAGAGACTGGTGAGCTTGAACTGCCAACCTTGCTGTTCAAACTGACCTTGCAGTCCAGTGCATAAACCCACAGCACCACGCATAGACTGACACATAAATAAATGGCTTAGACAAACAAGATTCATTTTGAGAAACACTCATTGTAACTATAAAAAACATTGTGTAGTTGAAAGACTAGTATTAAGCTTTATGGTGATGGTGCCATCTTTCCACCATAAGCATGTACCTGAGAATGAATATTAAAGTATTGCTCAAAAATAGAACGAGCCATGACCTAATTAAAGCCATGGATCCAACTGTATCTGAAATCAACAAGCAGGTTGTAAGTTACATGGAGATAACAAAAAAGAGTCTGGACTAACAGACTCTTTAAACTGTAAGTTTTAGAGTTTTTATTTTTCTTTAAATTTTATTATTAACTATGAAATATTTAATGATGCATGTAGTGGTCAAAATAAGTATAACAAAGGAAAATGTTTATATTTTTAAAGACATGCTTTATTTAAATAATAATTTATTGTTATTAAGTATGGAAAAACAAAAAAAGATACTTCAGGTGATCAATAAATTATAAAAATAAGTTAATTACTTGAGATTTTTTCTTTATTCCCTGTTGTTAAGTACCATTTAGTTGGGTCTGACTCATAACAACTCTATGTACAACAGAAGACAGTGCTGCTGGGTCCAGCGCCATCCTCACAGTTGTTTCTATGTTTGATTTCATTGTTGTCTATTTGCTAAGATGCCATAAGTCTTAAACTGCCATGCTTTGATCATTTGTACTCTTTGAAGTTAGAAAATCTAATCAGTGTTCCTCTAGGATTTGTATTCCTATAGAAATGATGAAGTGTTCTAGGACAGAGTGTTGCCTAGTCTATTGTATTGTAGAATAAATGAGTAAGAGTCTTGATTACCTCACAAATAAATCTGGTTAACAGTTATATTAATTAAAATGCCTGGTTCTGCGGCTATTCTGAACTATTTATACGTGATTTAATTCATATCAACAGCTAATTTGTATTTAATGCAAACTAATGGGTTTTATGTAAATGGAGCATGTGGCAGTCTATTTAAAAAACAAATTATCTCTAGTTTCATTTCAGTTATTTTAATTAAATTTAGAGTGTGCATGTGGTGGGGGGATGAAGGAGAAAAGGATGTGTTATATATGAAGTGATGATTAAATTCAATTTAAATCTACAGAATAAGAAACAAGTACTTCTTTCAACAGACACATTGTCCCTTTCATAAATTTTGAACTTAAGAGGGCTTGTTGTGGAGGTGGTTAGGTGCTGTCCAGTCATTTCTGGCTCATAGAAATCTTATGCACAATAGAATGAAGCATCGAGTGTCCTGCATCATCCTCATAATTGTTGTGTTTGAACCCATTGTTAATGTCACTATATCAGTCCATTTCATTTAGGGTTTTCTCTTTTACAGTGACCCTTCACTTTACCAAGCATGATGTCCTTCTCCAGGAACTGGTTCCTCCAGACAACATTTATAAAATACAAAAGGTAAAATCTCACCTTCCTTGATTATAAGAAGCATTCTAACTGTACTTCTTCCAAGAAAAATTTGTTTGTTCTTCTGGCAGTCCATGATACTGTCAATATTCTTCACCAACACTACAGCTCAAATTCATTGATTCTATTATTGTCTTTTATTCATTGTCAAACTATCCCATACCTACAATGTGATTGAAAATATTATGGTTTGCATCAGACACACCTTAGTCCTCAAAGTGGCATCCTTGATTTTTTTTTTTAACACTTTAAAGAGTTCTTTCACAACAGGTTTGCCTAATGAAATACGTCATTTGGTTTTTTGGATATTGCTTCTATGAGCATTGATTGTGGATCTAAGCAAAATGAAATCCTTAACCATTTTAGTATTTTTTCTCCATTTATCACGATGTTAGGAGTCATGGTGTGGTGCTGTGGATTAATGTGCTGGACTGCAAGGTCAGTTTGGACTGCAAGGTAGGCGGTTCAAGCTCACCTGATGCTGCTCGGAAACCCTATATGGGGTCACTATGAGTCAGAACTGACTCTATGGCACTTAAAACAACAACAGTAATCATGATGCTGCTTAATTGATCCAGCTGTGAGGACTTTTATTTTCCTTATGTTTAGGTTTAATCCATACTGTACTATGATCTTTATCAGTAAATAACTCAAGTCCTCTTCATTTTTAACAAACAGGGTTGTGCCATCTGCATATTGCAGACTGATGAGCCTTCCTCCAATCCTGGTAGTATGCTTTTCTTCACATGGTCATATTATTTGTTCCTCATTCAGATTGAATAAATATTGTGAAAGGATACCACCCTGGCACATATTTTTCCTGATTTTAAACCACATTGTTAAAAATGTTTATGAATTAGCACAAATGAGTGTAGAATTCCCATTCTTTGCAATGTTATCCATTATCTTTTGTGATTAACACAATGAATGTGTTCACACAGTCAATAAAACACAGTAAAACATTTTTATAGTATTCTGCTGTCCATCAAGATCTGTCTAACGTTGACAATGCTATCCCTCTTATCCTATGTCCTCGTTGAATCTTATTTGCATTTCTGCCAGTTCTCTATTCATGTACTGTTACAACCTTCTTGAATTACTTCCAGTAGGATTTTATCATTTTACTTCATATTGTTAGATAATTTCTTCATTCTGTTGAATCATCTTTCTTGGGAATGGATCTCTTTCAGTCTGTTGGGCAAGTAATTTATCTTCCAAATTTCTTGGTATAGATGAATGTGTGCTTCTAGAGTAGCATCCATTTTTTGATGCATCTCAAGTGGTATTTCATCAATTACTGGAACTTTGTTTTTCACCAGTACCTTTATTGTAGCTTGCACTTTTTCCTTCAGTACCACTGATACTTTATCATATGCTACACCCTGAAATGGCTGAATGTCAACCAATTCCTTTTGGCACAAAGACTTTGCATATTCCTCCCATCTTATTTTGACTGTTATTATTATTAAGTGCCTTCAAGTAGGTTCTGACTCATAGCCACCTGGTATAGTGTTTCTGAAGAGTAACCTGTGAATTTTAACCACCTGCCTTGGGGTTCAAACTTACCTTGCGGTGCAGTTCTTATCCTACAGCACCACACCATGACTCCTTTTCCCACAGTGACCCTGTATGGGTTTCTACAGAGCAACTGGTAAACCTGAACTGCCTACCTCGTGGTTCAAACCAACTTTGCAGTCCAGTGCATATAGTATACACACACACACACACACACACACACACACACATATATACATACACACACACATAATGGTTGGTGGTGGTTATGTGTCGTGAAGGTGGAGTTGGTTCTTACTCATAGAGACCCTGTATAGGATTTCTGAGGCTGTAAACGTTTACAAGAGCAGAAAGCCTTGTCTTTCTTCTGAGGAGTGGCTGATAGATTCAACCTTTTGACCTTGCAATTAGCAGCCAAGCTCATAACACACTACTAAAGCTTCTTATATATGTGTGTGTGTATATATATATAAGATTTTCAATAATTGTATTGTACTTGGATAAACAATCAAGATTCATGGAAGCAGCAGACAAGAAAACACCTCTTTAAAGTTTTCAAATGCAAAGATATCACTTTGATGAAAAAGGTGTGCCTGATATAAGCCATCATCTGTGTCATTGTCTCATATACATACATAATTTGGGCAATGAAAAAGGAAGGCAGAAGACTTGATGCATTTGAATTGTAGTGTTGGTAAAACATAATAAGTATACCATGGACAGTCAGGAAAAAGCACACAAAACCAATCATTCTTAGGAGAAAACTAATTTTTAAAGGTCAAGATGGTGCGATATCAACTTCCTATCTTTGAATGTGGTATTTGTTGTTGTTGTCAGGTGCCATCGAGTTGGAACCAACTCATAGAGACCCCATGCACAGCAGAACAAAACAATGTCCGATCCTGGGCCAACCTCACTACGGTCGCCACACTTGACGAAGCCTAGCCATCTTGGCCTCCAAGGAGCACTCTGGTTGCACTTCTTCCAAAACAGATGTAGTGGTTCTTTTGGCAGTCCATGGCATTTTCAGTATTCTCCTCCAACAGCACAACTCAAAGGCATCAATTCTTCTACTATCTTCCTTATTCACTGTCCAGCTTTCGCATCCATATGATGCTATTGAAAATACCATGGCTTGGGTCAGGCGCACCTTAGTCCTCAAGCTGACATCTCTACTCTTCAACACTTTAAAAAGTTCCTGTGCAACAGATTTGCACAATGCAATACATCGTCTGATCTCTTGACTGCTGCTTCCACGAGTGTTGATAGTTGATCCAAGAAGAATGAAGTCCTTGACAACCTCAATCTCTTCTCCATTGATAAGAATGCTGTTTATTGGTCCAGTGGTGAGGATTTTTGTTTTCTTTACATTGAGTTGTAATCCATACGTAAGGCTGTGCTCTTTGATCTTTGTCAGTCTATATTTTAAGTCCTCTTCACTTTCAGCAAGCAAGGTTGTATCATCTGCATATCTCAGGTTGTTAATAAGTCTTCCTCCAATCCTGACGCCACGTTTTCCTTCATTAGGAATGGCATTAGGAATGACCAATTGCAAGAATGCCATATAATGGTCATTAACATAGAAGGTCAGGGGAAATGTGATAGATTGGCACAATGGGGTCAAACATATCAACAATCACAAACATGGTACAAGACTGGGTAACATTTGTTCTGCTTTACATAAGGTCATTATAAGTTGGCATACACTCAATGGAATCTAACAATCACAACTTTTTTCTCCTCTTTCTTTGATATGCAAAACATTTAAACTACTGCATAAATTGATGTTTACAAGTTGTTGTTTTTTAAATTCTGTTGATAGTTTAAACTATGGCATCATATTTTGACTATAATAAAGTTCCATTCAAATGTAATTGAGATTTTTCTAAATCATCTATTGTTTTTATTTTTGTCCATTTCATGAACTTCCTTAATTTCTATTTATCTTCTGACATCAAAGAATGTTTTGTCACATTCTCCACACTTTCTTCTTGGTCGAAGTCTATGACCATCTCTCAGTTTGCATAGTTTAGTTAACTTCAAAGTTGGTATATAAAGGGGATTCAAGAAGTTTGTGGAAAAATGGAATTAAAAGACAATGGACTTTTTACATGAACTTTTTGAAGCCCCCCTTGACCTTCACAGTCTAATTTTTGCATTGTGATTATTTCTTGCTGTATTTCTGTCACTGGGTAGATAAGAAACTCTTTATGGACAAGAATAATTTACTAATTTCTACATATACACTCAATGTGATCTTGTTGCACGTAGTAAACATTCAATGAATATCTTTTGAATGAAAAATTCTCCAAAAATCATGAAAATCGTTAAGCAATGTTTCCCTAAAACTTCAATTTTGACACAAAACATAAAAAAAAAACTTTCTTTCCTCTCATTCAATTTCTTATATAATTAAAAATTCAACAGCTTGATCACCCTAGTTTTCTAGTTCTCAATTCCAATATATATTTAAAAACAACAACAACAAATTGCTACCCTGTAAAAGTGGTTCTGGTGGTGGTGTGCAGAAGAGTCGGGTCTGACTCATAGCAACCCTGCATAGGGTTTCCAAGGCTGTAAACATTAATGGGAGCAGAAAGTCTAATCTTTCTCCCACAAAACATCTGGTAGTACTGAACAGCTGACCTTGAGATTAGCAATCTGACTCATAATCACTATGCTACCAGAGATCCTTAGAAGCTGTAATGTTGTTGTTGTTATGTGCCATGGAGTCGGTTCTGACTCATAACGACCCTGTACAGGATTTCTGAGGCTGTAAACCTTTACGGGAGCAGAAAGCCTCATCTTTCTCCCGCAGAACAGCTGATAGTTTCGAACTGCTGACTCTAAGGTTCGCAGCCCGATTCGTAACCACTACGCTACCAGAGCTCCTTTAGAAGTTGTAATAGTGTCATGGAAATATAATGCAAGGTCACCTATTGTCCTGCAGGAGTTGGAGAGGCCCCCATGAGACTGTAATGATTTACTTCAGGCTTGAAGAAATTGTCTATGCAAACATGATAAAGTATAGATGTCAATGATGCCAGAAAATGATTCTTCATGTAATATGGTTGTTGTTGTTAGCTGTCATAGAGTTGGTATCGACTCATAGGCACCCTATGCATAACAGAACAAAACACTGCTCTGTCCTGTGCCTATCTCACAATCATTGCTATGCCTGAGGTCATTGCTGCTGCCACTGTGCCAATCCTTCTCACTAGGGATCTTCTTCTTTTTCACTGACCCTCCACACTATCAAACATGATATCCTTCACCAGTGAATGGTCCCTTCTGATAATATATCCAAAATATAAGAGATGAAGTCTGACCAGCCTGGCTTTCAATGAATACTTTGGCTGAACTTTTTCGAACCCAGATGTGTTTGTTCTTTTGGCAGCCCATGGTTCTTTCAATATTCTCCTCCAGCACCATAACTCAAGTGCATCAATTCTTCTACAGTCTTCCTTATTCACTGTCCAACTTTAATATGCATATGAGGTTATTAAAATTACCATGGCTTGGATCAGGTGCAGTTTAGTCCCCAAACTGACATCTTTGTTCTTCAACACTTTGAAAAGGTCTCGTGCTGTGGATTTGCCTAATGCAATACATCGTTTGATTTCTTGACTAGTGCGTCCTTGAGTGTTGATGGTTGATCTGAGCAAAAGTAACTCTTTTACTTCAATCTTTTCTCCCTTTAATGGATGTTGTTTGTGAGTCCAGTGATAGGGATTTTTTCCCTCCTTTACATTGAGGTACAGCCCATGCAGAAGACTGTGGTCTCAGTGTTCTCTTGTTCTGTTGGAACCTCTCTATGTATAGGTTTCTCATTTAAAAATTTTCTTTCAAAAGTAGGGAGCAAAGAGGAGGGACCAGTAGTTGGAAAATTTGGACTTGGTGATAGAAATGATGCTGGAGAACGAATGATAGATTTCAGCAAGACAAATGATTTGTTTATTTCAAATACCTTCTTTAGACAGCATAACAGACGACTATACACAAGGACCTCACCAGATGGAACACATAGAAATCAAATTGACTACATCTGTGGAAGGAGAAGATGGAAAAGCTCCATATCATCAGTAAAGACAAGGCCAGGGGCAGACTGTGGAACAG
>NW_006408707.1:4123897-4136083 GCF_000296735.1 Chrysochloris asiatica
AGATGGATCAGCCAGGTGGCATCATTGATGGACTCAAGTGTGGCAGCGGTAGTGAGGTTGACCCAGGATTGGACATTGTTTCGTTCTGCTGTGCATGGGGTCACTATGAATCAGTTCTGACTCGATGGCACCTGACAACAACAACATAGGTTTCTCATGAACACAATGAAGTGTTATGGAATACTCATTCTTTAGAATGTTGTCCATAGCATGTCATGATCTACACAATTGAAAGCCTTTGCATAGTCAGTAAAGCACAGGTAATTTCTGGTATTCTCTGCTTTTAGCCATGATCCATCTGATATCAGCAATAATACCGCTCCTCTACATTTTCTTCTAAATTCAACTTGAACATCTGGAAGACCTCTGTCAATGTTTGTTTGCAAACATTTTTGTATTATGTATAGTAAAACTTTATTCAAAAGGGATATCAATGATATTGTCTGACAATTTCTGCATTGCTTTGGTCTCCTCACTGTGGAATGGGCACAAATAAAGATCTTTTCCAGCCAGTTGCCCAAGTACTTGTCTTCCAAGTTTCGTGGCATAGAGTAGTGAGTGCCTCCAGTACAGCATCAGTTTGCTGATCGATTTCAATTTGTATTCCATTAATTTTCTGGTGCCTTGTTCTTTGCCAATGTACCTTGGACTTCTTCATCAGATGCTACCTCTTGAAATGGTTGAAAATAAGACATTTCTTTACAGTAGAGCGAATCTGTGTATTCCTTCCATGTTTTTTTGATGCTTTCTACATTATTTATATTTTGCCCATAAAATCCTTCAGTACCACAAGTCAAGGCTTGAATTTTTTCTTCAGTTCACTCAGCTAGAGAAATGCTGAGCATGTTCTTCCCTTTTGGCTTTCTAATTCCTTGTCTTTGCACATAATATGGGAGAGTTCTAATACAAAGAAAACTCTACATATTGCTACTGAACTTTCACTTGAGATGGTATAATAAATATTCATCTACCTTAAGAACTTTTCTGATTTTACATTTGTAAGATTGCAGGGATTCTTAAAATACTTTGGATTTTCCACTTTAAATAGTTTTTAGGATAACCTAACCTTATAGTCAAGTACTAAAATAAGTTTTGAAATGGTGGCATTAGTATTTATCCCAAATTATAGAATATTGACACAAGCCAGTAGAGAAGAAAAAATCAATTTTTACGCTTCATGTTTCCTTGTTGCCAGAGACAGAAACAGCAAATCCAAGCAGTTGTTTGTAGATGTTAATTCTGGTCAGATTGATCAATTGACAACCTCTCTTGTTTCACTGGTCATCCTGGGAGCGTTGACTTTCCTATGTAGTAGATAAAATGACTTCTGTTTTAATTCAACTGTTGGCAATTTACAGCCACACACAGAAATCCAATTTCTCCAGAGAAACATTAATAGATAATATTAGCTATATTTGAAGTGAAAGAATATTCACTCAGTCAAAATGATTGGAAATACATTTTTCACAATGGTGTTAGAGTCTAACAAGTTATTTAATTAATTTCATCATCATTAACATCAGAAACATCATAACTATTTAGAAAGTATAGTGAATGCTTTGTTCAGTACTACAAGGTAACAGATGCACCAAAATAAGATGGTCTCGATCAGTTCTTAATACAGATGGACTGTGAAACGTTGTGGTAAATATTAACCTCATTTCAAGTAACCCTATTGGATATGCAAATGATAATTTATATAAAAGTTATCTCAAGGAATATGGTTCAAAGAAGAGGTGAGAAGAAGAGAAAACATACTTAAGAGACCTGTCTCTGATCATCCATTTTTAAAGTGAAGAATGAGTTAAAAGATAGCTTTACTTATAAAGTTACCAAGTCCCTCTTATCCTAACATCCCTCTTGCAGGACATTCACCTGTTTCAACTATGCTACATTAGCCACCTGCATTGATTCAATTGAAAGCTTATATATCATGCCAGCCTTTCCCTACAAATCAAAATGTGCCCAGTTCCTGGATGGTATACAGGGAAACAGATTGATGCTTCTTTGATGATACAAGACTTACTCTGGCATTGAACTTGACATGGAGGTGGAGTACTTTAACTTTTAAAAGTCTGATCTATAACTCTAAGAATAACTAATTAACACCTACAAATTCAGTAGCTCAAAAGAGGAAACAAAACCCTGCTGCAAGAACTATTCCCACCCCCTCCACACAAAGGATAGACAGGGATGGGCAACTTGGACATTGGCTACCCAAAATGGGGGGGAGGGATACAAAGGTAAGAAGTGACTGGCTTACAAGCTTTCAAGAGGGAACCTAGATCCAAAGGGCATGGAGGAAGGTAGAGTCTCCAGTGAATAGTATCCAGCCTGTCCAGGAAGGGTTGATGAAACGAAATACAGATGAGTCTCTTGTGATGCAATAGTGAATAATTGTTATCAGGACTGATTGTGAGGGTTGGAAATCTAAAGGTGGATATTTTGTAGCAAGGAGGGGAGTGATTAACTTTTCAGTCTAGGAGCGGAGGACGCTAGGACCATCAGTGGAGAAAAGTGGAGAGCTTTTCTGGATGAGCAGAGAGCTGAGATGGAGGCAGAGAAGACGACGTCAAGAGATGGTGTAGCTGGGGATGTGGGATCAGGAGATGGAAAGGAGCTGAGGACTGTGTAGGGGGCGTGCAGGCTTACAGGGGCACCCTTTGGTTGGGTGAGGATGCATGGACGGGATGGTAACTATGCCAATGAAATGATGGATGATAGAATGAATGTAAAGCTAATGTTCTCCCATGTAGACTATCACACAATAAAACGTTTATTAAAAATAATAATAACTAATTATCCTTACAGGTATAAACATTTTAAATGCAGATAAATATTAAGTAAAGAAGTACCTGAAGTTACCAAAATCCTGTTGGGAACTAAAGAATGGACTCATAGGTAGGCCACTTCATGTATTTGTGACCTGTATAGTCATACAGTGCTCCTGCTCAGAAGGTCACAGGTTTGGTCCATTGTCATACTGTCTCTGTCTTGAAGTCCTTAATAATTTTCAAACAAAGGGTCTGATTTTCTTATTGTGCTGAAATTTGGAAATAATGTTGGTGATCTTGTATACCAGCTTTCCACTCTCCTTAATTTACCTAAAATATAGAGTTAACTAATAGATATTACCAGTCAAATTTCTTAAGCCTATTTATAAATGTGAATTTATATATATTAAAAAATGTTTTGCAGTCACTTAATAAACAATACCTTAGTTATTGTTTTCTTTTTCAGACACATGGGCTGCTTTATTCCGTAGAATTGAGATGAATTGATAAAATTAGAATTTATTTAATTAGATTGAAACTTCCTTTTTTCCCCCTCTTTTTATGAGTGTGTCTTATGGTTCTTTTAGCAAACTGATTCTTATAGTGAGTCTTGCAATGACAAGGACTAACTATATATGTACTATACTAAACCTATCTTTTTCCCCCTTTGTTTGTTTTAAATGAACGTTTCCTTGGTGCCAATATGAAGGAGGAGTACTAGGTAAAGAGGTACAAAAATGCTATAATGCAGTGGGAGAAAATGTAGAACAAAACTCAAAATTATTAAAATTAATAAATAAGGGGGTGAAGAGCACTTACTGGTTAGAAAGAAACAGGAGGAACCCAAGACTATGACTCTTGACCCACCTGGAATGAATTTCACCCTCATGGCCCAATTTTAAGCCACTCAATAAATAGGTATATGGGGGGTGGGGTGAGGGTGAGGAAACCATACTAGTAAGGTATGCTCACCATAGAATGGTGAATCATTCAAGATCAAAATGGCAAATTTTACCTGTTAACAAAATTGAAAATTAATGAGAAAGATGGTGGAATAGAAATAAGAACCATAGGGAGGAAGTAGGAAAATTGTTACATGGAGGGGATTACAATGAATTGAGATGAAATAAAGTATATGATTACTTTAATGTAAAACTGATGATCTTCCCTATAAACTTGTACTCAATTAATAATAAATTTTTTTTTAAAGAAAGGGCTATAGTATGTAACCTAGTGGTTATTTACTCAAATTCTTTGACTTTTATACTAACAAGGCCCATGTTCAAATATGTACAGGGTTTCTGAAGAGCCACTGGTAGGTTTGAACTTCTGACCTTGTGGCTCACAGTCTAACACTTATCCTATAGTGCCATATCAGGAATCCATTTAAATTTGAGGACTTCTGAAAAGTGAATGAAAATATAATGGAATTTTTCCATGTAGTTTTTAAAGTTCTCTCATGTAAAGTTCAAAATAGCACATAGTACATTTACCAACTTCCTGTAAACCTAGGACAATAAGATTTACCAAATTCTGGCTAATGGATGATGAAGAGAAAGACCAGTTGGTGGCTATGAGAAAAAGTTTGCATTGCTGATAAAGAAAGATGAATTGGCATAGGATTGGATGAACACATGATGCATGGATTCATGCAGCACTTGTGACAATGAGGACAAAGTCATTAAATTGGTGAGAAGAAAGCTGGAAAGCACATGAGAGAATGAGGAAACATTTCATTTTGTTGCTGAATTAATTTTACCTCCAGAACTCTTGTTAAATTAATCCAGTGGTTATCCCTGGGTCAGTAGCATTAGTATTATATAGAAATTTGTTAGAAATGAGAGTTCTTGGACTCCACATTTCACCTGCTGAATTAGAAACTCTGGTAGTAGGATCAATAAACCTGTTTTAACAACTCCTCTTGTAAATTCTGATTTAACGTAAAGCTTAAGATATGTCCCTGGGTGACCAAAATTGTTTGAACTTCTCTGCTAGCTAAAAGGTTAACAATTTGAACTTGCTCAGTGGTACTGCTGAAGAAAAACCTAGAGATTCACTTTCCTGAAGAGTATAGACAAGAAAACCCTATGAAGCTCAGTTGTATTCTTTAACACATGGATTAACCATGAGTGAGAATTGACTCTTGACCGTGAAGTTTAAAAACTCATATTAAGCTACATTGTGCCCGTTCATTGTAACTCAAATGATATCAGATTGATCATATATGATGGGAACATTTTAACATGACATTTTAAAAAGATTTAACATTTTAAAATATTTTATAAGTTGTCAACATTCAGTAATATTAGTGCTTATAAAACCCATCTTTGAAAATCATCATCAGACATAAAGTTGATTTGAGATTATATTACTACTTGATTTATATCAAATTGTTATACCTTACTGCTACTTAAAGACTTTTTTTTGCATTTGAATAGAAAAAAATTTTTGATTAACAGATACTAGGTTTAAATATGATGAAATGTTGACATAATCAATCTCTTAATAAATCAATAAAACTGTCATAAAATTTGGGTGTAACATTACTGAATTAGGCTCTAACAATACTGTATCATTTAGCAGTTTTGCACCCATGTTCTCTGTAAGTGATTTGAGCACAAATGTCACATTGTTGTTGTTGTTAGGTACCATGAAGTCGGTTCCAACTCATAGTGACCCTGCATAGGGTTTCCGAGGTTGTAAATCTTTATGGGAGCAGAAAGCCTCATCTTTCTCCTGGGGAACTGCTGGTGGTTCCAAACTGCTGACCTTGAGATTGGCAGCCCGACTCATAAGCATTATGCAGGTTACTGACCTTTAATCATAACTTTCATTTTATGTTCTATACAAGACTCTTCACTGGTTCCTCTCTACCTATAGAAATCTATGAAATGGGTACCTGTGCATTCCAGATATTTGCAGGATGATACACTGAGGCAAAGGAAGAAATATTAGAACTTCATGTTATATTTTTATCTAAAAATGTAAAAACAATGTAAGTGAAAATTCTGGTGTTCACTTTGTTCATGGACATTTTGTAAGCATTGTTAGAGGTTGAAGACATGTATGCTGCAATTTTAAATAACAACAAAAATTTTTTTCAAAATTCTTTTTTTTTGTAAATGATCAAGAAGACTGTTTGGGATATGGTTTTACATTTACTAGTTTTAGTAATGACCCTCACCCTAGATACATATTTGTCTTTACATATTACATATCATATATAATTTTATATATATAACTATAAGCCAAACCAAACCCATTGCCATTGAACTCTGATTTATGCTCCCAATAAGATAGAATAGAACTACCCTACAGGGTTTTCAAGGCTGTAAGTCTTTACAGAAGCAGACTGCAGCATATTTCTTCCATGGAAGTGGATGGTGGATTCAAACTGCAACCTTGTGTGGTTAGCAGATGAACACTTATCCACTGCATTATCTTGGCTTCATGTTGTTGTTCGGTGCCATCAAGTTGATACCAACTCATAACGACCCTATGCACAACACAACAAAAAAATGTCTGGTACTAGGCTAACCTCAGAATCGTTGCTACCTTTGAACCCATTGCTGCCACTGTGCCAATCCATCTTGTTGGGGTCTTCCTTTTTTGCTCCAACTCTCCATTTTACCAAACATAATATCCTCCAGTGACTGACTCCTGATAATATGTCCTAAGTATGAGAAACTAGATCTGGCCATTCTGGCATACAGGGAACACACTGGCCATACTTCTTCCAACACAGATCTGTTTGTTCTTTTGGAAGTCTATGGAGAATATTCCAATATTCTCCTCCAGCACCATAACTCAAATGGATCAATTCTTCTACAGTCTTCCTTATTCACTGTCTAACTTTCACATGCATATGAGGTAATTTACAGTACCATGGCTTGCCGCAGGCATACCTTAGTTCTCAAACTGACATCTTTGCTCTTCAACACATTAAAGAGGACTTATACAGCAGATTTGTGTAATGCAATACATTGTTCCATGAGTGCTGGTGGTTGACAAGAGCAAAATGAAGTCTTTGACAACTTCAATCTTTTCTCAACTTATGGATGTTGTTTACCGGTTCAGTGGTAAAGATTTTTGTATTTATTATATAGATTTGCCACCCATAGCGAAGGCTGTGGTCTTTGATCTTCATCAGTAAGTATTTTAAGTCCTCTTCACTTTCAACAAGCAAGGTTGTATCATCTGCATATCGCAGGTTGTTAATGAATCTTTCTCTATTCCTGATGCCAGGTTTTTCTTCATATAATACAGTTTCTTGAATTATTTGCTCAGCATACATATTACAAAAGTATGGTGAAAGAATACAAACCTGGTGCACACATTTCCTAATTTTAAGCCATTCAGTGTCCCCTTTTTCTGTTTGAAAAGCTGCCTCCAGGTCTATGTGCAGGGTTCTCATGAGCACAATTAAGTGTTCCATATGAAATCCTTTACATAGTCAATAAAGTACAGATAAACATATTTCTGGTATTCTCTGCTTTCAGACAAGATACATTTGGCATCTGCAATGATACCACTCATTCCACATCTTCTTCTGAATCCAGCTTGAGCCTGTGGAAGTTCTCTGTTAATATAAGATTGCAGCCATTTTTGCATTATCTTTAGTAAAACTTTACTCACATGGGATATCAATGATATTGTCCAATGATTTCTGCATTGCTTTTGTTCACTTCACTTTGGAATGGGCACAAATACAATTCTCTTCCAGTCAGTGGGCCAGGTAATTGTCTTCCAGATTTCTTGGCATAGATGAGAGAGTGCCTCCAGTGCTACATCAATTTGTTGAAATTTTTCTATTTGTATTCCATCAGTTCAAGGTGCCTTGTTCTTTGCCAATGACTTCAATGTACCTTGGACTTCTTTCAGTATACTTGGCTTATGATCATATACTACCTCTTGAAATGACTAAACATCAATCATTTCTTTTTGATAGCATGACTCTGTGTACTCCTTCCATCTTCTTTTGATGCTTTTGGCATCATTCAGTATTTTGCCCATATTGTTGTTAAGTGTCATTGAGTCATTTTTGACCCATAACGACCCTGCATAGGGTTTCCAAGGATTGGCTGATGAACTTGAATGACCAACCTTGCAGTTCAAACCTACTTTGCTGTCTAGTACATTACCCCATAGTGCTGCACCAGGACTCCATTTTGCCCACAAAATCCTTCAATACCACAAGTCGAGGTTTAAATTTTTTCTTCAGTTCCCTCAAATTGAGAAATGCTGAGCATATACATGACTTCTTGTATACCTATAATTATTGGTTTATCTGTATTTACGTAAGCATACCATGCATCTGTCAGTTTGTTGCAATAGAGTATCTTGCATTTTGCTTCGATGCTGGAAACTATGCCACTGCTATTTCAAATACCAGGAGATTACTCACTGAGTACAGGTCTTAACAGAATTTCAGAAGTAAGACAAACTTGGAAAGAAGAACCTTGTGATCTTCTTCTGAATAAAATGGCCAGTACAAAACCTTATGTGGGAGCACAGTCTGATACAGTGCCAGAAGAGGAGTACTTCAGGTTGGAAGGAAATGAAAATATTACTGGAAATGAGCTCAAAGTGAGTTGATCTTAATGATATGTATGCAGTAAAGTTTTCAAGAGCTTCATTTGCCCTTTTGGCATGGCGTGAAATGAGAAGAAACATCAGTAAACATCCATTTTCATTGGAATGTGGAATGTATGAAGTATGAATCAACAAAATTGAAAGTCATCAGAAATGAAATAGAGCACTTGAAGATCAATATCCTAGGCATAATGAGATTAAATTGACAGGTATCGGCCATTTTGAATTGAACAATCATCTGTTCTATTATGCCAGGAATGACAAAGTGAAGAGGAACATTCGTCATCAAAAGACTATTTCTAGATCTATCCTGAAATAAAATCCTTTCTGTAATAGGATAATACCCATACACTTAGAAGAAAGACAACTTAAAGGCAATTAGTTAAGTTAAGCACCAACCCCTAAGGCTAAAGCTGATGAAATTGAGTTTTACCAATTTCTTCAGTCTGAAATTTATTAAACTGGCAATCAAGAGGTATTGATAACTATTGGTGGTTGAAATATGAAAGTTGACAACAAAGAAGGTTATATAGTTGGAAAATACAACTTTGGTAATGGAAACTACATCAGAGATCATATGATAAAATTGTGCAAGCTCAATGACAGATTGATTGTCTTGGTGTGGCACTATGGGTTAATACACTGGACTACAGAGTGGATTTGATCTTCAAGGTTGGCAGTTCAAGCTCACTATCCACTCCTTGGAAACAATATACAGTGCTGCTTAGGGTCAGAACCAATTTGACAGCACTTAACAAAAACAACAACAACAATGACATATTAAGGAATCAAATAGACTATATCTTTGGAAAGAAACAATGGAGGAATTCCATATCACCAGTAAGAACAAAACCAGGGTGACTGTGGAATGGATCATCAATTGTTCATATGCAAGTTAGAACTGAAGCTGAAGAAAATCAAAACAAACCCATGAGAGCCAAAGTATGACCTTGAGTATATTCCATCTTAATTTAGAGATCATCTCAAGAATAGATTTGTGTCATTAAACACTACCGACTGAAGACCAGACGAGTTGAAGTATGACATTCAGAGAATTATGAATGAAGAGAGTAAAGGTCATTAGAAAGAATGAAAAAAGACCAAAATGAATGTCAGAGGACACTTTTGAACATAAAGTAGCTAACACTAATGGAGAAAAGGATGACGTGAAAGAACTAAAGAGAAGACTTCTAAAGGTGATTCCTACAATAAAGAGAGCAGATATGCAGTTAGAAAACAAAAAGGAATAACATGTTTGGCTTTTCTCGAATGAGAGGAACTGATGAAAAAAACTTAATCTTCGAATTACAATATTGAAGCTCTTTATGAGGAAAAAAAGTATACAATATACGGTACATCAAAAGAAGATGAAAATAATACATAACTGCCAAAAGTATTGTTTAAATTTCAGCCATTTCAGGAGGTAAATTATGAACAACCACAGAGACTGAAGGAAGAAGGCCATTCTTACTAAAGACATGGGTGAAAAACAAAGGCTTTTATGGAATACCATTTTATGAAATACCTTTAGAAATGATTTAATTAAAGGGTGAAACATTTGAAGTGCTCATACTTCTATGACAAAAATTTGGAAGGCAGCTACCTGGCTAATTGATTGGAAAAGAGTCATATATGTATGTACCCATTGCAAAGAATGAAATGCAGAAATTACTGAATAATGTCATTTATATGGCACACAAGAAAAAAATTCACTGAAGAAAGAGTGAACTTCCATAAATTTAAACTGAATTCATAAGAAGGAGGGAAGAATATCATTGCTAAGGTCAGATGGATCTTGTCTGAAAGCAGAGAATACCAGAGATATTTGCCTGTGTTTTACTGACTATGCAAAGATATCTAACTGAGTGATCTATAACAAATTATGAATAAAATTGTGAAGCATCAATATTCCAGAACAATTATTTGTGATCATTCCGAACCTCTACCAAGAGGCAGTTGTTGAAATAGAATGAGATACTTCATTAAACAATGAAAGCAGGAAAGTTTTGTTATATCCTTTCACTATACTCATTTAATTTATTTACTGATCATATAATCAGAGAAGCTAGATTTTATGAAGAACATGGCATAAGAAAGAAGTCCTGTTGTTATTAGGTGCCATTGGGTCGGTACCAACCCATAGTGACCTTATGCACAACAGAACAAAACACTGCCCGATCCTAGGCCAACCTCAGTACTGTTGCCACACTTGAGTCCATCGATGCTGACACTTGGCCAATCCATCTCGTTGGGGGTTTTCTTTTTCTCTGACCCTCCACCTTACCAAATATGATATCCTTCTCCAGCAACTGGCCCCTCCTGACAATATGTCCAAAGCACGAGAGACGAAGTTTGGCCATCTTGGCCTCCAAGGAGTACTCTGGCTGCACTTCTTCCAAAACGGATCTATTGGTTCTTTTGGCAGCCCATGGCACTTTCAATATTCTCCTCCAACACCATAATTAAAAAGCATCAACTCTTCTACGGTCTTCCTTATTCACTGTTCAGCTTTCACATTCATATGAAGTTATTGAAAATACCATGGTTTGAGCCAGGTGCACCTTCATCCTCAAGCTGATATCTTTGCTCCGTAACATTTTAAAAAGGCATTGTGTGCAGCAGATTTGCCTGATGCAATATGTCATTTGATTTCTTGACTGCTGCTTCCATGAGTGTTGATAGTTGATCCAAGAAGAATGAAGCCCTTGACAACTTCAATCTTTTCTCCATTGAGAAGAATGTTGTTTATTGGTCCAGTGGTGAGTATTTTTGTTTTCTTTACATTGAGATGTAATCCATACTGAAGGCTGTGCTCTTTGATCTTCATCAGTAAATGTTTCAAGTCCTCTTCACTTTCAAGGTTGTATTGTCTGCATATCACAGGTTGTTAATGAGTCTTTCTCCAATCCTGATGCCATGTTTTTCTTCATATAACCCAGCATCTTGGATTATTTTCTCAACATACAGGTTGAATAAATATGGTGAAAGAACACAACCTTGTCCCACACCTTTCTGTGAATATGAAGATGTTTTAACCTTGCTTGGCAAAAATGAAGAGGACTTGAAGTATTTTATGTTGAAGTTCAAAAATTACTACTACCTTCAGTATGGAGTACACCTTAACATAAGAAAACAAAAATCTTCATAACTGGACCAATAAACACATCTTGATAACTAGAGAAAATATTAAAGTTGTTAGGGGTCTCTGTTTACTTGGAGTCACAATCAACATCCATAGAAGTTGTTGTTGTTATGTGCCATCGAATTGATTTCAACCTAGTGACTCTGTATAGGATTTCCAAGAAGCAGCTTGTGAGTGAAGTAGTAATGAAGAAATCAAATGGCATATTACGTTGGGAAAATCTGCTGAAAATGCCTATTTAAAGTGTTAAAAAGCACAGATGTTGCTTTTAGGATTAAGGTGTGCCATATTCAAACCATGGTGGTTTCAACTGCCTCACATGCATGTGAAAGCTGGACAATGAATAAAGGAGACTAAAGAATAATTGATGCCTCTGAATCAGGGCATTGATGAATATTGATTATACCATGGGATGCCTAAAGAACATCTTGGAATAAGTATAACCCGAATGTCACTTAGGAGGAAGTACGGGGAGATGCCTGCTCATGTATGTTGTTGTTGTTGTTAAGTGCCATCGAGTCAGTTTCAACCCATAGTGACCCTTTATACGGTTTCTGAGGAGTGACTGGTGAGCTTATGAGTGTGACTAAAAAAATGATCTGCACTCTAGCTGTATAATTTATTTTAATCAACTGTTAGGAAAGGCAAGTACATAATTTTTCTTTTTTTTTTTTTTTT
>NW_006408707.1:4144407-4155037 GCF_000296735.1 Chrysochloris asiatica
CTCTGGCGCACTAAGCTTTACGAGGGCCGTGTGACTGTGAATTCCCACTTGGGAGGCTCAATTCTCGAGCTTCCCTTTCCCGATCCCAGAGCCCCTACTCACGAGCACCGTCTCGCCACCCTGGCCAGCAGTCTCAAGTACATAATTTTTCAACATAATGCCCTTGATTTGTCAACAAACTTTTGTATTCCCTTATTTGAAAAATGTTTTAGACTTAGTTGCGAGCCATGAATAAACCATTTTTTCAATTCTTCATCAGAGGTGAATCTTTGTCCTAAAAGGGCTGCTTTCAGGGGATCAACCACTTGAAAGTTCAATAGAACAAGATCAGGACTGTAGGGAGGATGCTTTAATACCTCAAAAAATAGTTTTGGCTGAGTGTCAACAGTGTGGCCAGATGTATTGCTGATGTGCATTGTCATGCAAGATCACAAAGTCTTTTGATGGTAGTCCTCTGCATTTAGTCTGAAGTTTAGGCTTCAGCTCTTCAGTGAGCATCTCACTGCAAGGAGCACTGTTGATTGTTGAATCTTTTCCTGATAATATACCAATACTGGCCCTTGAGTCTTGGGATGAGATTTACCCTGAGGGGACCCGACCTCTTGCCTTGATAGCTCTCCAAGAAACAACTTGCTTGTTCTTGTTGTAGTCAATCATACTGTCATTATTGATTTTGATTTTTCCTGCTGGTGTTCCTTTTAAGAAGTATCTTCTGTTCCTCTGGAGGAACAGAATCTGCTTGTCTTTTCAAGTGGAAATATTCCCCCTCAGAAGACTCTGGATGGCAATCAGGATTCCGCCTATGGTCTTATGCAATGCAAAGGCTCCACAGGAAGCTTCCATCACTGAGCAAGTTCTAGTCCATTTTAGGTATTCCAGTCAGTTATAGGCTGAAGATGGACTTACAAGCTTTTATAGTGATGTTTCTGAATATTCCTTTCTCTCCCCTTCAAGTATCTAATTTACAATAGCAGGCAAGGGAAACCAAGATTCAAAAGACAGCCAGTCATCTGAACATTACTTCCCCTTTTTTACCCATTCAAACCATGCCTCAATCCCTGTATCCCAGAGCCCTCTTGTTTCAAGGTTGAGCGTACATCAATATTTACCTCTGTCTCACTTGGCCCATGCAAACTTGCCTAAATGTTCCCCCATCCTGCCTTGTTCTTCCATTCTCCGCCCTTTTCTTGTGTATTCCCCAACCCCCAAGCACCCAAACTATCCTGTGTCTATTCTTTACCCTGTATTCTACCTTCCCTTCCCTCCCTTTGCCCCACTCTCTACACCCTCATAACCAACAAAGAATTTTTCTTTTCTTTCCCTTTTAGTATGGGTATTTTTCGTAAGCTTTTACAATAATGATCCCATGCAGTATTTCTCCTTTTGTGACTGACTAATTTCACTCAGCATAATGTCTTCAAGGTTCATCCATGTTATATGATGGCTTGCTGCTTCCTTGTTATTTTTCAAGGTAGCATAATATTTCATTGTGTTTATGTACCAAAGTTTGTTTATCCATTCTTCAATTGATGGGCACTTAGGATGTCTCCAACTTTTTGCTATTGTAAATAATGCTGCTTTGAACATTGGTGTGTATATATATATTCATGTTATGACTTGTATTTCTTGTGGATAAATACAAAGTAGAGGAATTGCTGGATCATAAGATATTTCTATTTCCAACTTTCTGAGGAAGCATAATACTGTTTTCCAGAGTGGTTAGACCATTTTTTATTCCCACCAGAAATGTAGGAGGATCCCAGGCTCTCCACATCTTCACCTGAATTTATTGTCCTCTTCTTTTTTGGACTTCAATATTATTGCTGGTGTGAGATGATATCTCAATGTTGTTTTGATTTGCATCTCTCTAATGGCTAGTGATTGTAAACATTTCTTCATAAGCTTGTTGGCTGCCCAAATCTCTTCCTTGGTGAAGTGACTGTTTAAGTCCTGTGCCCATTTTTTAAATGGGCTATTTGTCATTTTCTTGTAGAGGTGTTGCTGTTGTTAGGTGCCACTGAGTCAGCACCAACTCATAGCGACCCTATGCACAACAGAACAAAATGATGCCTGATCCTGGGCCAACATCACAATCGTTGCCAGTTTCCTATATATTTTAGAGATTAGTCCCTTGTCTGATGTATCATTACAAAAGATTTTTTCTCATTCTGTGAGCTCCATTTTTACTCTTCTGGTGAAGTCTTTTGAAGCATATAAGTTTTTACTTTTTAGTATGTTTTAATCATCTATTTTGTCTTTTTTTGTTTGTTCAATTTTGATAATGTTTGCTCTGTAGTTGTTGTTTTCAAGTGCCATCGAGTCAGTTGTAACTCATAGCGACCCTGTGTAGAGTTTCCAAGGAGCTTGAGCTTGAGCCACTGACCTTGCAGTTCAAATGGCTTTAGTACAGCCCTCAAATTTATCCTTATTTTTCATTGATGACCTTTATAACTCTGGGATTCACATTTAGGTTTTTGATCCATGCTGAGTTGGTCTTTGCATATGGCATGAGGTAAAGATCTTCTTTCAATCTTTTGCATATTGCTTTCTAGTTCTGCCAACACCATCTGTTAAAGAGATTATATCCTTCCCATGAAATATACTTAGGCCCTTTGTCAAAAATCAGTTTGCTCTTTTCGTGGATAGGTTAATTTCTGGATTCTCAATTATGTTCCATTGATCTATGTATCTTTCATTGTAACAGTACCAAGCTGCTTTGACCATTGTAAAGTAACTGTGTAATAAATTTTGAAATTGGAGAGTGAGAGGCTTCCAACTTTATTCATCTTCTTAAGAAGAGCTTTGCTTATCCTGGGTCTCTTTCCTTTTCATATGAAATTTGTAATTGTTTTTTCCATCTTTTGAAGAATGTCATTGGGAACTGGATTGGGATTGCATTATATGTGTAGATTGCTTTGGGCAGTATTGACATTTTCAAAATGTTATGTCTTCCTATCCATGAACACAGTATATTCTTCCATTTTTGTAAGTTGCTTTTGGTTTCTTGTAGTAATGTTTTGTAGTTTTCTTTGTATAGGTCCTTTGTTTCTATGTTACATTTATTCCTATATATTTCATCCCTTGGGCGGCTATTGTAAATGGTATTGCTCTCCTAAAGTACTTTTCAGTGCTATCATTATTAGTATAGAGGAATCCAACTGATTTTTGTATGTTGATCTTATATCCTACTACTTTGATGAATCTTCCAATGAGGTCTAGTAGCTTTTTTACTGTGTCTTTGGGGTTTTCTATGTATAGGATCAAATTGTCTACAAATAGAGAGAGTTTTACTTCCTCTTTGACAATTTGGATGCCTTTAATTTCCTTATCTTGCCATATAGCTCTGAATAAAACTTCCAACACAATATTGAATAAGATTAGCGACAAAGGGCATCCTTGTCTGATTCCTGTTCACAGAGGGAAGACTTTCAGTTTCTCCCCATTGAGAGTAATGTAGGCTGTTGGTTTTGTATATATGCTCTTAATTTTGTTGAGGATTTTCCCTTCAATTCCTACTTTCTTGAGTGTTTTTTGTTTTTAATCATGAATGGATGTTATATTATGCCAAATTAATGGCTGACTTTGGAAGTTTTCTTGGTTAACAATTGAAGATGTTTCCTTTCCATAATCTGCCATTTACTCTCAGGTTTGTAATGATGAATCCTGTCTCATCACCAATAACAGTTTTTTAAAGAAACTTTTACCTTCCTTTAACATGGGTCCAAACTTTATTTGCAGATGTCCAAACACATGAGTTTATGCTCCTCCATGGTTTGTTTCTATACCCATCTCATACAAACTTTTTGAAACAGAGCCATGACTGATTTATAAATTATTTAGCACATAATCCACTGCCAGAATCATTTCAGGTGCATGCTCGATGGTGTCATTAATTATGGATGTTGATGATGAGTGTTTTAATATAATTCAAGTGTGGATAATTTTTGACTAAACCTTTTAGTTTGTATAACTTATCAGGAGGGACCAGTCCTAGGACTGGGATATCATGCTTGGTAAAGTAGAGAGTAAATGAAGAGAAAGTTTTTTAAAGAGATGGATTGATACAGTGACTGAACAATGAGTTCAAACATAGCAATGATTATGAAGATAGTTAAGGACCAGGCAGCACTTCATTCTATTGTACACAGGGTCATTATGAATCAGAAATGACTTGCTCATATCTAAAAAGGACAACAGCTATTGATTTACATGTATTTACCTATGTGCACCTACATATTCTTATGAGATAGACACTGGACTGCTAACCACAAAGTTGGCTGTTCAAAACCTACACAAGGTCACTAGGAGATGGAAATGACCTGATGGCACTTAACAACAACACATATATACACACTATATGTACAGTGGTATCTCATTTTATTTTTAATAGATTTAAAAATTTTATATTTCTACTGATTTTGTATTAATTTATCTTTTTACTGATTGAGGACACTTGTTCAAAATAAATGTGTAGACTTTTATCTCACTGATTAAGGTCACATATTTTTTTTTTTCCTTTTCATTGTAGGGCTTCTGGCATATGAGCCCTATCTGCTTTCCAATAGTAATTTTTCTTTATTCTTCCTTTAACTATATATGCTTCTTCTGTGTGCTGCTCACTCTTCTCCATACCTAGCTGTGCACACATTTCAAACTAATCAGTTCAGAGTCACCTCTTTCACCTTCTTTGAACTCTGATAATGTGAGTTGATACTTTAAAGTCTTTTATGTTATTTGAGGGCAGAGTTCATTATCTGAATCATTTTATACCCTCCTTAATGCATATCATATGCAGTCCAAGAAAATGTGTTAGAAAGGAAAGAATAAATATGAAGTGTGAGCAAAAAAATAGCTCTTCACCATTTCTATCTGAAACTCCTGGTTAGAGTCAACAAGCTATTCATATTAATTTCATTAATCATTTAATTTTCAAAGTCCAGCATCATATCTGCTGGGTGGCCACACTGGTATCATCAAGATCCATGATCCCCATGAAGGAAAGGACAGTGCCCACATTTCCCCCCAGCACACCACACGCAGACACATACAGAGTGGGAGAAACCTTCATGGTAGGCAAGCCTCACTCTTTCAAGGGCTCTCCTTTCCAAATGTGCCCAGGTTGCCTCCACAATCACACTTGAAGGGACTTCATACCCCAGATGGATACTGCACAGGCACTGCTGTCTCCTGAGGACAAAAGAAAGCCTACAAGTCACAACAAGATGGTTCAGTTTAGACATGGAAGGATAGAGAGCTGGATTCATAGCCACAATAACTAGACTTCAGTTAGACATACATAGGTTCAAACAGTTTTTTAAAAAAGTAATAAAAGCGTAATTCTTTTTACAATGTATTTTGTGAGTACAGCAAAGTTAAAGTATCAGAAGATTTCTTTGTTTCTGCCATGTAGTGATAAGTAAAATCTTATGTTACTTATAAGGTCATCCCCAGCAGACAGAAAGATAGTATTTTCTTTTGTTGCAATATAGCAAACATAGAAAATTAAGAGATAGGCAGGTGAAACATAGGTACACAGGCAACACAGGTGACAGCCTAAGCTCCATTCCTTACTGTGTGTGCATGTACGTCAATCCTCTAATTTCATTCTTGTTGAGTTTTCTCTTCTCCAAAATGTATATATTGTTGTTAGGTGCCATCGAGTCGGTACCAACTCATAGTGACCTTATGCACAGCAGAACGAAACACTGCCTGATCCTGGGCCAACCTCATGAGAAACTATGGAAAACATTGCGAAGTATGAGTATTCCGGGAACACTTAATTGTGTCCATGAGGAATCTCTACATGGACCAAGGGGAAGTTGTTCAAACAGAACATGGGGTACTGAATGTGTGCCAGGGTTGTATTCTTTCACTATACTTATTCACACTGTATGCTGAGCAAATAATCTGAGAAGGCTGGGTTATATGAAAAAAAAACATGGCATCAGGATTGGAGGAAGACTCATTAACAGCCTGTGATATGCAGATGATACAACTTTGCTTGCTGAAAGTGAAAAAAACTTAAAATATTTACTGATGAAGATCAAACAACACAGCCTTCAGTATAGATTGCATCTCAATGTAAATAATGTAAAAAAAAAAAAAATGTATATAGGAATCCAAATAAACAATACGTATAAAGAACTAAGGAAGCCCTGGTAACATAGTGGGTTACACATTGGGCTTCTCGCTGCAAGTTCAGCAGTTTGAATCCACTAGCCACTGTGCCTGATAAAGATGAGGCTTTCTGATCCCATAATGATTTGCAGTTTTGGAAAACCTACACAGGGTAACTTTGAGTTGGAACTGACTAGACAGCACACAACAACCACCACTAGCAACACCGTAAGGGACTTATACTAGTTATTATTGAATACAGAAGTTATTACTGAATATTCTTTTCATTTCATATTCACTTAGTAAAATACCATGTACACATAATTATGATACATATAACTTTTTATTTTGATGTGTGCTATCTCGAACTAAATCCTAAGGTTAATTAACTAGCATTGGCACAACTATCTAAACTCTCATTTATATAGCTTAGTATGTTTACTCTGATTATTTTCTTTTACATTCTAGTATAAATAATTTGTCTTAAACATATTATTGATTCCACAGCTTATGCCTCATTTAATGATACACTGGACCTTAAGGTAGTTTTGAACCACAATATTGGTGGTTCAAATTCACCAGCCACTCCACAGAAACCCTATAAAGGGTCCCTATGAGTTGGAATCTATTCGACGGCACTTAACAAAACAGCAACCACATTCACCTAATTAATCATTTAGCTTTCTGAAACTTGAGAACTACGTGCAAATAATAGGA
Source organism: Chrysochloris asiatica (assembly GCF_000296735.1). Lineage (NCBI taxonomy): Eukaryota > Metazoa > Chordata > Mammalia > Afrosoricida > Chrysochloridae > Chrysochloris > Chrysochloris asiatica. The sequence continues at coordinate 4,151,242 of NW_006408707.1, forward strand.
GTTATAGTGAAAAGAAAAATGCATAAATGAAGGAAACTATATCAAATAAATAATAAAAGAAATTTCTTCAAATCAGGAAGAAAAAAAAAAAAAAAAAAAAACCACCTAGCTGGCCAATTAGGTTTCCACTGCATGTCCAGTAAAATGAAGACAAGAAAAATAAAGTCACATAAAAGACATCACGATGAAATTTCAGAACTCTTTATTATTAAGTGCTGTCAATAAAGAGTGCTGAAATTCATCGTGATGTCTTTTTGTGACTTTATTTTTCTTGCTCATTTTACTGGACATGCAGTGGAAACTTTATAGGATAGCTTGATGGAGTTTTCTTAGTTTTGTATATATGCTCAAATTAGTTCTAACTCATAGTGACCCTATGCAAAACAAAAGGAAACACTGCCCTGTTCTGTGACAACCACACTATAGTTACCAATGATCTTATTGCTACTGCCACTGTGCAAATCCATCTCATCAGGAGTATTCCTCTTTTTTTCTGAACTTCGACTTTACAAAGGATGATGACCCTATCCAGGCAATGGTCCCTTTTGAAAGTATGAGACTACGTTTGACCACTCTTTTTCTAAGGTACATTCTGGCTATACTTCTTCTAACACAGATATTTGTTCTTCTGGCAGTCCATGGTGCTTTCAATATTCTTCAACACCATAACACCAATGCATCAATAATTCTACAGTCTTCCTTATTCATTGTCCAACTTTCACATGCATATGCAGCTATTGGATATACCTGGGCTTGAGTCAGGCACACCTTAGTCCTCAAACTGACAGCTTTGCCCTTGAAAACTTTAAAGAGATATTGTATAATGCAATATGGCATTCAATTTATTAACTGCTGCTTTCGTGAGTATTGATAGTGAATCCAAGCAAAATGAAATCTTTAACAACTTCAATTTTTTTCTCCATTTATTATGATGCTATTTGTTGGTCTTGTGGTAAAGATTTTGCTTTTTTTTACATTGAGGTGCAACCCGTTCCAAAGACTGTGGTCTTTGATCTACAGCAGTAAGTAATTTAAGTTATCTTCATTTTCATCAAGCAAGATTCTATCTTGTGCATATTGTAGGTTGTTATGAAATTTTCCTACACTCATAATGCCTTGTTCATCTTCAAATAATACAGCTCCTTGAATTATTTTCTTAGCATACAGATTGAATAAGTATGGTGAACGAAAACAACATTGGCACACAATTTTCCTAATTTTAAACCATTCAGTGTCCCCTTGTTCTGTCTGAACTACTGCCTCTTGGTTTATATATAGGTTCTTCATGAGTACAATGAAGTGTTATAGAATACTCATTTGCAATAATGACCATAGTTCTCATGCTCCACATAGTCAAAATCCTCTACAGAACAGATAAATCATAAGTAAGCATTTTTCTGGTATTCTCTGCTTTCCATAAAGATTTATGTGAATTCAGTAATGATATCCCTCATACCTTGTCCTCATCTGAATCTGCTTTAACTACTGGTAGTTCCTGGTGAATGTACTGTTGCAGCCATTTTTTTTATTTTTTATTTTTATTGTGAATTGAGTGATAGTTCACATGGGAGAATATCAGCTTTACATTCATCCTATCGTATTTTGTTTCATTGAAATGATTACAATGCCCTCCATGCATCATCATTCAATAGCATTTTCTTCCATTCCCTCTGTGCTTTTTTTCTGGAAGTCCACTGAAGCACTCAGGAATATATAACCATTCAAACAACCAAAGGCCAAAGGGTACACCCCACAAGCCTGCTAGATGGTCGTCAGAACACAGTCCCTCTCCCTCCCTGAGTCCAGAGTTCCCAGCTGCTCCATCTCTCCACGTCATCATCTCTGCCTCCATCTCTGGCATCACTGCTTCTCTGGATAGGGTTCTGCACTCTGCTCTTCTCCCTTGATGGTCCCAGGGTTCTCTGCTCCTGGACTGCAAGATCAACCACTCCCCTCCTTTTGTTACAAAACATCTACCTTTACATTTGCAAAACTTATAATCAGCACAATCAGTCCTGATAGTAATTATTCACTATTGAACTACAAGAGTCTTATCTCCATCTCCTTTTACTAGCCCTGTCCAGACAGGTTGGAAACCACTTAGTAGAGAGTCTACCTTCCCTCTCACCCTCTGAAACTAGACTCCCTCTTGAAAGCTTGTAAGCCAGTCACTTAGTGCCTTTGTAGTCCCCCCACCCCCACCCCTGTTTTGGATAGCCAATGTCTATGTTGCCCAACACTGTCAACTCTGTGTACCAAGGGGTGGGAATGATCCTCTCTATAAATATTTGTTCCTTCTTTTGAAGTGCTACATCCATAAGTATAGGTCAAGTTCATCAAATTGTAGTGGGTTCCTCTATTTTTCCTCTTTCTTTCTTCCTATAGTTGAACTCTGATCATCCTGCCATTGAAGCTAGGTCATATGTGTACTATCTGCAAATATGTGTGTTCTTGTGCATCTCTTCTCATTTCATATCAGCTGGATGCTTCACTTTCTACTCTAGTCTCCTGTGGCCATGTTCCTGCCCCTGGGCTCAGGAGTTCCCAGGTCTGGCTATACTGCTGGCCAACCAGGTCTCAAACTAGCTTGACAGGAGTCTATTGAATATGGTCAGACTTAACACACAACTTCATTGCTGTTATCCCCCCACTTCCCCTTACTTGTAGACCAACGTAGCCACCAGCATGACCACATGCCTGCTAGTGTATTCCCTTTGAGTCTCAGTCTTGGAAGGGGGTTTAGCCTGAGGGGACCCGACCTCTTGCCTTGATGGCTCTCCAGGGAACAACTCACTTGTTCTTGTAGTAGTAATTCAGACTGCCATTATTATTATTATTATTTTCCTGCTGGTTTTTCATTCAAGAAGTATCTTCTGTTCTTCTAGCCACTCCAGGCTGGTCTGCTTGTCCTTTCAAGTGGATATTTTCCCTCTCAGAAGGTTATGGATGGGGGTCAGGATCCCACCTATGGTCTTATGCAATGCAAAGAGCCTCCTTCACTTGGCAAGTTCTAGCCATTTCCCATGCAAGTAAAGTTTTACTAAAAGTAAAACAGATTTGGATGTAAGCATACATTGACAGAGAACTTCCAGAGGTTCAAGCCTGATTCAGAAGAGTACATGGACAAGAGATATCATTGCTGATGTCCTATGGATCTTGGCTGAAAGTAGAGAATATCAGAAAGATGTTTACCTGTGATTTATTGGCTATGCAACATCTTTTGATTGTATGGATTATAACAAGCTATGGACAACATTGTGAAGTATAAGTATTCCTGAATAATTAATTGTGCTTATGAAGAATCTCTTCATGGACCAAGAGGCAACTGTTTGAACAGAACATGGGAACACTGAATGGTTTAAAATTAAGAAAGGTGTGCGACAGAGTTGTATTCTTTCACCATTCTTATTCAGTCTGTATGTTGAGAAAATAATCTGAGAACCTGGGTTATATGAAGAAAAATATGGCATCAGGATTGGAGGAAGACTCATTAACAACATGTGATATATTGATAATACAACCTTGCTTACTGAAAGTGAAGAGGACTTAAAATATTTACTGATGAAGATCAAGGAGCACAGTCTGTGGTATGGATTGTATCTCAATGTAAAGAAAACAAAAATCCTCACCACTGGACCAATAAACAACATTCTTATCAATGGAGAAAAGATTGACGTTATCAAGGATTTCATTCTTCTTGGGTCATCTATCAACACTCGTGGTAGCAGCAGTCAAGAGATCAGACAAAGTATTGCATTAGGCAAATCTGCTGCACAGGAACTTTTTAAAATGTTGA
>NW_006408707.1:4155754-4172412 GCF_000296735.1 Chrysochloris asiatica
CCCTTTTAGTGTAGGTACTTTTTCTTAAACTTTTACAATAGTGGTCCTATGCAGTATTTGTCCTTTTGTGACTGATTAGTTTCACTCAGCATAATGTCTTCAACGTTCATCTATATTATACGGTGGTTTGCAGCTTCCTTTTTATTCTTCAAGGTAGCATAATATTCCACTGTGTGTATGTACCAAAGTTTGTTTATCCGTTCTTACACTGATGGGCACTTAGGCTGTCTCCATCTTTTTGCTATTTTATAAATAGTGCTGCTATGAACATCGATGTGCATATATCATTTGGGTAATGGCTCATGTTTCTTGTGGATAAATATGACATAGAGTTATTGCTAGATCATAAGGTATTTCTATTTCCAACTTTCTGAGGAGGCACCATACTGTTTTCCGGAGTGGTTGGACCATTTTACAATCCCACCAGCAATGTAGGAGCATCCCAGGCTCTCCACATTTTTGTCAGTATTTATTGTCCTCTGCTTTTTTGATCTACACTGTTATTTCTGGTGTAAGATAATATCTCATTGTTGTTTTGATTTGCATCTCCTCATGGATAATGATTGCGAACATTTCTTCATGTTTGTTGGCTGCCCAGATCTCTTCCTTGGTGAAGTGTCTGTTCATGTCCTGTGCCCATTTTTTAAATGGGTCATTTGTCATTTTCTTGTAGAGGTGTTATAGTTTCTTATATATTTTAGAAATTAATTCCCTGTCTCATGTGTTATTGCAACAGATTTTTTTCCCATTCTGTGAGCTCCATTTTTACTCTTTTGGTGAAGTCTTTCAATGCACATAAGTTTTAAATACTTAATATGTACAAATCACCTTTTTGTCTTCTTTAGCTTGTGTAATTTTTGCAATGTTTAGTAGTCTATTTGCCCTGTATTAGAGCCCTCAAATTTGTCCCTATTTTTTCATTGATCACCTTTATAATTCTGGGATTCACATTTACATCTTTAATTCATGCTGAGTTGGTTTTTGTATATGGCGTGATATAAATGACTTGTTTCAATCTTTTGCATATCGCTTTCCAGTTCTGCCAACACCATCTGTTGAAAAGACTGTCTCCTCTCCATGCAATATACTTAGGCACTTTGTGAAAAATCAGTTGGCTGTATATTAATGGATTAATTACTGGATTCTCGATTCTGTTCCATTGATCTATGTACCTTTCATTGTACCAGTACCAAGCTGTTTTGACCACTGTAAATTTTGAAATCAGGGAGTGAGAGGCATCCAACTTTATTTATCTTCTCAAGCAGTGCTTTACTCATTCTGGGTCACTTTACATTCCATATAAAATTCGCAATTATTTTTTCTATCTCTTTGAAGAATGTCGTTGGAATTGGAATTGGAATTGCATTATATTGCTTTGGTCAGTATTGATATTTTCACAATGTTAAGTCTTCCCATCCAGGAGTGTGGTGTACTCTTCCATTTTTGTAAGTCACTTTTGGTTTCTTGTAGTAGTGCTTTGTAGTTTTCTTTATATTGGTCCTTTATTTCTCTGGTTGCATTTATTCCTGGATATTTCATCCTTTGGGCAGCTGTTGTAAAAGGTATTGTTTTCCTAATGTCCTTTACAGTGCTGTCATTATTAGTATAGAGGAATCCAACTGATTTTTGTATGTTGATCTTACAACTTGCCACTTTGCTGAATCATGAGATCATGTCATTCTTTATCTCTTATGCTAGTTTTTGTCTTAAAGTTTATTTTATCATAGATTAGTATTGCCATTCCTGCTTTTTTTTTTTTTTTTTGTCTTTAGCTTGGTAAATATATAGCCATCCTTTAACTTTTAGTCTGTTTTTGTTTTTGTTTTTACGGTGTGTCTCTTGCAGGCAGCATATTGAAGGATCTTATTTTCTTATCTATTCTGCCACTCTCTGTCTCATCATTGGTGCATTTAATCCATTGATATTCAGTGTAATTATTATCAATGTTGTTGTTCTTAGTTGCCATCGAATTAGTACTGACTCACAGCAACCTTATGCACAGCAGAATGAAACACTTCCCGATCCTGGGCCAACCACACTACTGTTGCCATGCTTGAGTCCATCGATGATGCCACATAGCCAATCCATCTCATTGTGGGTCTTTCTCTTTTTTCTCTGAGCCTCCAACTTACCAAACATGGTATCTTTCTCCAGTGACTGGCACCTGCTGACAATATGTCCAAAGTATGAGAGACGAAGTTTGGCCATGTTAGCATCCAAGGAGCTCTCTGGCTGCGTTTCTTCCAAAATGTATCTATTGGGTTTTTTGGCAGCCATGGCACTTTCAATATTCTCCTCCAACACCATAACTAAAAGGCATCAATTCTTCTACAGTCTTCCTTATTCACTGTCCAGTTTTCACATGTATATGAAGTTATTGAAAATACCATGCCTTGGGTCAGGCGAACCTTAGTCCTCAAGTTGATATCTTTGCTCTTCAACACTTTAAAAAGGTCTTGTGCAACAGATTTTCCTAATGCAATACATCTTTTGATTTCTTGACTGCTGATTCCATGAGTGATAGTTTACCCAAGAAGAATGAAGTCCTTGACAACTTCAATCTTTTCTCCGTTGATAAGAATGTTGTTTATTGGTCCAGTGGTGACTATTTTTGTTTTCTTGACATTGAGATGTAATCCATTACAAAGGCTCTGCTCTTTGATCTTCATCAGTAAATGTTTTAAGTCCTCTTCACTTTCAGCAAGCAAGGTTGTATCATCAATATATCACATGTTGTTAGTGAGTCTTCCTCCAATCCTGATGCCACCTTTTTCTTCATATAACCCAGGTTCTCAGATTATTTGCTCACCATACAAGTTGCATAAGTATGGTGAAAAATAACAACTTTGTCATATACTTTAAAAATTTTTTTAAATATTCAGTGTTTCCATGTTCTGTTCGAGCAACTGTTTGTTGGTCGAGGTACGGATTCCTCATGAGAACAATTAAGTGTTCCGGAATAATCATATTTCACAATGCTTTCCATAGCTTGTCATGATCCACACAATCGAAAGCCTTTGCATAGTCATTAAAGCACAGGTAAGCATCTTTCTGATATTCTCTGCTTTCATACAAGATCCATTGGACATCAGCAATGATAACTCTCATTCCATGGCCTCTTCTGAATCAGGCTTGAACCTCTGGAAGTTCTCTGTCAATGTATAATTGTAGCCATTTCGGTATTATTTTTAGCAAAATTTTACTTGCATGGGATGTCAAAGATATTGTCTGATGATTTCTGCATTCTGTTCGGTCACCTCTCTTTGGAATGGGAACAAATACGGATCTCTTCCAATCAATCGGCCAGATAGTTGCCTTCCAAATTTCTTGGCATTGAACAGTGAATGCCTCCAGTGCTGCCTCACTTACTTGAAAAATTTCAATTTTTATTCCATCAATTCCTGGTGTCTTGTTCTTTGCCAATTCCTTCAATTCACTTATGACTTCCTCCTTTTGTATCATTGGCTCTTGATCATATGCTACCTCTTCAAATGGTTGAACATGAACCATTTCCTTTACGTACAGTGACTATGGTATTCCTTGCATCTTCTCTTGGTACTTTTTGCATTATTTAATAATTTTCCCAGAGAATATTTCAATAACAAAAGTCGAGGCTTGAATATTTTCTTCAGTTCCTCCAGCTTGAGAAATGCTGAGCATGTTCTTTCTTTTTTGGTTTCCTGATTCCAGATTTGCACAGTTTGTTGTAATATTTGGCTTTATCTTCTCGAGCTGATCTTTAAAATTTTCTGTTCAGCTCTTGGACCTCCTCATTTCTTCCATTTGTTTTAGCATCTCTACACTGGAGAGCAAATTTCAGTGTCTCTTCTAACATCCATTTTGACATTTTTCCTCTTTCTTGTCTTAATGGCTTTTTGCTTTCTTCATGTATGATGTTCTTGATGTCATCCCACATCTCTTCTGGTCTTCAGACTTTAGTATTTAATGTATCAAATCTGTTATTCAGGTGATCTCTAAATTCAGGTGGGATATATTCCAGTTCATATTTTGGCTCTCATGGAATTGTTTTCATTTCTTCAACTTCAGTTTGAATTTCCATAGGAGTAATTGATGATCTATTCCACAGTCTGCCCCTGACCTTGCTTTCACTGATGATATGGAGATTTTCCATTGTATCTTTCCATACATGTAGTCAATTTGATTTCTATATATTCCATCTGGTGATGTCCATGTGTATAACTGTCTCTTATGTTGTCTGAAGAAGGTATTTGAAATGAATAAATCATTGGTTTTGCAGAATTCTGTCATGTGTTTTCCAGCATAATTTCCATTATCAACGTCATATTTTCCAACCACTGATCCTTCCTTTTTGCTCCCAACCTTTGCATTCCAATCACCAGTAATGATCAATACATCTTGAGTGCATGTTTGTTGGATTTCAAATTGAAGAAGTTGGTAGAATTCTTCTATTTCATCTTCACTGGTTTTAGTGGTTGGTGCTTAAATTTGAATAATAGTGGTATTATCTGGGCTTCCCTCTAGGTGCATGAATATTATCTTGTCACATACAGCATTGGACCTCATGACTGATCTGGATATGTTCTTTTTGACAATGAATGCAACACCATTCCTTTTCAATTTGTCATTTCCGGTATAATAAACCATGTAGTTGTCAGATTGAAAATGACCAATACCAGTCCATTTCAGCTCACCAATGCCTAAGATATCGATGTTTATGTGTTCCATTTCATTTTTGACAACTTCTAATTTTCCCATATTCATACTGCATACATTCCATATTCTGATTTTCAAATTATGTTTACAGCTGTCTCTCTTCATTTTGAATTGTATCCCATCAGCAAATGATGGTCCCACTGGCTCTTCTCCCATGAGCTGTACTCTATTCATGTACTCATGGTCAACTCTACTTTGAGGAGGCAGCTCTTCCTCAGTTACATTTTGAGTTCCTTCCAACCTGTGGGGCTCATTTTCCAGCACTATATCTGACACTGTTTCTCTGCTATTCATAAGGTTTTCAGTGACTAAATATTTGGAAGATGTTCATCACTCTCTCTTTCTTGCTAGTCTGTCTTTGTCTGGAAGCTCATCTGAAACCTGTCCACCATGGGTGATCCTGCTGGTATTTATAATACCAGTGGCATTACTTTCAGAATCACAGCAACTCACAAGCCACCACACTATGACATACTGACAGACGAGTGGTGGCCATTTGTTTTTAAGTAGAAACTGTCACTTTAAATTTCGAGAAGATCTGTGTGCATGTGTAGTAGAACCCTCCAGGGATTGGGGTAGGGTGTCCATTCGCTCAGGTATCCCCTCTAGTCACCAGAATAGAGGTGTGTAGACAGCGAGAGACCAATGAACAGATACCAAAAAAAAAAGAATGTCCAAACTTGTATCTCTGTGCTTCTGTCAGGCGTTCATGGCTGTTCTGATCCTTCCCCTGCTTGGTCTTTCCCAAAATGGCGGCTCCAGGAGCAACTGAATGTCTTGAATTAGAAAACACTGGATTTCTTGATTCTGCTTCAAAGTTCCCTAGCTGTAAGCCTTTCAAGCTTCTAAATATTCCTTTATATGTGGTTCAGAGTTCTAACACCAGTTCCTGAGCCTGCTTTGTCCGGTATTCTGTGTTGTTGCTGACGGAACTGTTCACTGCACATCTACTGGATCCACCATCAATAATTATCAACAGGTATGAATTAATTGCTGTCATTATGTTAATATTTTGGTGCTGTTCATTTCTTTGTTCTGCATGCCTTCTTGTGCTGAGTTCAAGTTTTTCGTGCTATTTCTTGTCAGTTTCTTCTTACTTTTAATGTTTCCTTCTTCTACTTGGATCTTCATTATCTTGGTAAGTTGTGAACTATTAACTATTTTTGCAGTTACTCTTTAGTGTTCTAACTTTTCCCTCCATTTAAGACAGTCTATTGTATCCTGCAGTTTACCAGACCTTCCTACCACTGGGATTTCCATTTCTATATTTTTCCTTTCTTGGACATTGTTATTACTTTGATCATTTATTGGCCTCACAGATCCTCTGAATTCGTTGTTGTAATTTAGTTCTGTTCTGAACTCTAGTATCTGTCAATTTTGTTCTTGGTGGTGTTGCCATATCTGTCCATATGTTGTTGTTGTCAGTTCTTGTTGCTTTTCATGTCAACGAACTCCCTTTAGGATGTTTTGAAGCACTGGATTGGGTTTGACAAAGTCTCTTAGCTTTTGTATATCTTGGAATATTTTGATTGCACCATCGTATTTGATTGATAGTTTTTCTGAGTAGACGATTCTTGGTTGGCAGTTTTTTTTTCTTTTAGGGTTTTATATATGTCTTCCTATTGCCTTCTTGCCTGCCTGTTGTCTGCTGAGAGGTCAGAGCTTAATCTGATCTGCTTACCTTTGTAAGTAACATTTCTCTTTTCCTTGGCTACTTTTAGAATTCTTTCCTTATCTTTGATTTTGGAGAGCTTGATTATGATATGTGTTGGTGATTTTCTTTTGGGGTCTATACTTCCTGGGGTTTGTTCAGCTTTTTGAATGCTTATCTTCTCATCCTTTTAAGATTTTAGGGACATTTTCTTCCAGAAGCTCCTCAACTATCTCCTCTGTGGACTTCTGTGATTCTTCCTTTTCCAGAATGCCGGTAATTCTTGTTATTCCTGTTCATGTTATCCAACATGCATGTTAGACTCTCTTCAAATTTTTTCTATCCTTTTTTCTGCTTGCTCTTCTATCTTAGCAGTATTGAGAGATTTTACTTCCAGCTCACTGGTTCTGGCTTCCATCTCTTCAGTTCTACTCCTTTGCCCTTTCAGTGTGTTGTCCATTTCTGGTATTTTATTATTTATCATCTGTAACTCTTTTTGTAGGTTTTGAATTATTTCCAATGCTGTATCTATCTCATTTGATTACACCTGTAGCACTTTTCTGACTTCTTTATTTTCCTCCACCTTTCTGTGGAGCATTTGGATTTGTCTTCATGTCATTCTTCTGAATTCCTTGCCAAGCACTTCCAAAGCCTGCTCTTCTATTGGGAAGTCTATGTCTGCCTCCAGCTCATTTGTTTCTCATTTGTGCTGAGATCTTTTGTTGTTTTTTTCTTGGGCATTTTCAATAATTAGATGCATTTTCAATGATTAAATGAATGTATGTTGCTGTGTTGTTAAGCTTACTGAGTGTCTCCTGGTGGTTGTGATCTCGTGATAGGCTTCCCTTTTCATGTTTCTTATTACTCAGCTGCAACTATCTTAGCAAGTGTTGGCTATCTGTGTAATTCTTAGCAGCTAGTATTGTCTCCTGTCCAGATGGTGGGATATTTTGGGTATGCTTGTAGTTTGGCTATATGGCTATGATTGCTGTCTCTTCTTGAGTAATGTAGGGAGAGAAAGCTACCACCCCCAGGAAAAATATGAGACCACAAGGACCAAAATAAAAGCAATATAAAAGCAGAGACAAAACCATAGCCAAATGTCCAGTACCCTTTGCTGTGCTTGTCAGTGTGTGTGCACAATAGAAACCTCCAGCGGTGGTTGGGGGTGTCCACTCCCTCAGACCCATTCTTTAATCAACACCATAGAGGTGCAAAGATAGATCTTGAGAAATGAATGGAAGAATTATTGTCCACTATTTTATTTCTGAAGGTCAATTAGGTATCTGCGTATGCACAGCATAATTCTCAATATAGCTGTGTCCTTTTATATAGTAGTTGGTGTTGGCTATTTCCTTTTATGATGGGGTTTTACAAGGTGCAAATATGGTTTGGCTGTATTGCCAGAACTGCTTGCTCTTATTCAGTAAGGAATAAAGGATCTTGCCCAGGTCAACTTTAGGGCTAAGTCTCAGAGTCAGGCATCATAAGAAGCAGCCAAAGGATTAGCTTGTGAGACCTCTTGGTCTTTTAGGAAATTCCTCTTTGCACCGTGGGAAAATTGTACTTTGTGTGTGCAATGCTGGACTCTTTTGGGGGTGCATCCCACTTGCCTGAAAGTGCCTAGGCTGGTCAGAGAGGGTACAACAGGGAAGAGGAGGAAAGGAAAGTGAAAAAAGCTGTCACACCTTTTTCCAGATTCTGTTCCATGGCTTTAGTGCTGTATCAGCCTTGCTGTGGTTCTACCCTCTGATCGCAGCCCAGGATGATTCAGAAATCACTGTGTATTCCCACCACAGTCAGATTTCTCCACCAGTGGGTGCCAAAAACTGATGACCCCAACTTTATGTTAGATCTAAAGCACTGAGACGGTTCTGGCAAAGCAACATCTCAAGTCTTTTCACCTGCCTGTCTCTGCTTCTCCTGCCCTCAACCAAAAATCCTGCATCCATTTTTGAATTATATTTAACAAAGTTTTACTTGCATTTGATATTGATGATATTGTCCAATGATTTCCATATTCCATTGGGTCACCTCTCTTTAGACTAGGGAAAAATATGGATCTCTTCCAATCAGTTGGCCAGGTTGCTATCTTCCAAATTTCTTGACATAAATGAATGAGTGCCTCCAGTGTTGCATCAGTTTTGTTGAGCAGTTATATTTGTATTCTATCAATTCCTAGAGCCTTATTCTTTGCCAATGGCTTCAGTTCACATGGGACAACTGGCTCTTGTTCATCTGCTACCTCTTGAAAAAGGCTGAACACAAACCATTTATTTTTATTACAGTGAGTCTGTGCATTCCATCTATCTTTCTTTTGATGTTTTCTTCTTTATCCTATAGCATCCTTCAATATGGCAAGTCAAGCATTGAACTTTTTCTTCAGTTCTTTCATCTTGATAAATTCTGATTGCATTCCAACCTTTTGATTTATAACGCTAGGTCTTTGCACATTTCATGATAATTATTGACTTTCTCTTCTTGACCTGCCATTTGAAATTTTCTATCCAGCTTTTTTACCTCCTAATTTCTTCCATTTTCTTTAACATCTCTGCAATTTTCAGAGTCTCCTTTGACATCATATTGGTCTTTTTCTTCTTTAATCTCTTCTTAATGACTTTTTGTTTTCTTCCTGCATGATGTTCTTGATGTCATCCTACAGCTCTTCTGGTTTTCACCCACTGGTGGCTAATAACATCCATTTTTTTCTTGATATGAGCTATAAATTCAGATGGGGTATGTTTAAGGTCTTATTTTTCCTCTCATGTACTTGTTTTAATTTTCTTCAGCTTCAACATGAAATTGCATATGAGCAATTGGTGCTCCCTTCCACAGTCTAGCCCTTGTCCATGTTTTGGCTGATGATATGAAGTTTTTCCATTGTCACTTTTCACAGATATAGTTAATTTTAATTTCTTTGTATGCTATCTTGGGAGGTCCATGTGTATAGTCCTCTTTATTATGTTGTCTAAAAACAGCTATTTGCAATGTATAAGTCATCAGTCTTGCCAAACTTTATCATGCAATCTTCAACATTGTTTCTATCACCAAAGTCATGTTTTACAACAACTGATCCATCCTCATTCTTTCCAAAATTTGCATTTCCATTACCAGTAATTATCAATACATCTTGGTTGCATATTTCATCAATTTCAGACTGAATAATTTGGCAGAATTCTTTAATTTCATCATCACTGGCTGTAGTGCTTGGTAGGTAAATTTGGAAAATAGTGTTATTAATTGGTTTTCTTTGTAGGCATATGGATTTTATCCTATCACAGATAGCATTGTACTTCAAGATAGATGATGAAAGTTTCTTTCTGTTGAAGAATGAAACTCCATACATCTTCAATTTGTCATTTCTGTCATATTCAACTATGCGATTGTAAGATTCAAAATTGCCAATACATATCCATTTCAGCTCACTTATGCCTAGAATATTGTTTTATATGCATTTCATTTTTTGACAATTTCATATATTTCTAGGTTCATATTTTGTACATTTTTTTTTAAATTAAATGTTTTTATTTTTCATTGAGTGAAAGTTTACAGGGCACATCATCAGCTTCACATTCAACCATTCATATAGCTTGTTTCATTACATTGATTATTATCCCCACCATATATCATCAGTTTACAGTGTTTCTCTCTATCCTCTTTAGCTTTTTTTTTTTTTTTTGGAGGGGGGGGACTTGGCTTTTTGGAATTTACAGTCTCGGCTTTTAGGGAAGGTTTTTACATTTGTCTGTGGATATCCAGGGCTCATGTATGAGATTACTAACAAGCATTACTGAATAATCAGATGAGGGACAGTTTGCTATGTCTACTAGGTAGCTAGAGTCTGATCCTCAGAGCCTATGGTTTGGACGGTCAACAATGCTTGGGCCCACAGGGGCTTGGCCTCCTGACCGGGTCTGCACTGTCTGCATCTGAATCCTCCTTGTTTATTGATTGCTTAAGGGACACTGCCTGTCTTAGGTGGTCAGTGCGAATTCCTCAGTCTTACCAGTCATTGAGACTCATTGCAGCATGGCAATGGCTCTGTCTTAAGTAGCCGAGGTTCCACATGATCCTTACCCGTCTCTGGCCACACGTCCAGCATAAACAGCCGCCATCCGAGGAAGGCAGGGAGGGAGGAGATCAGCTGGGGACCCCATGCGCCCGACGTTGCCGGCCCACCACCTGCTCTAAGGTGACCAAGCAGGATCACTATGCTGAGGTTCAATCAAGTTCTTAGGGGATCTTACTCTCTAGCATGGGTAGCAAATGAGTAGCCACTCAGTGTTCACTTTGAGAATTACTTATATCATAAATTTGAGCATGTAGCTGATGAACATCCCCAGACAAGTGTATATTGTTCCACAACCTCCTAATATGCTGTTGGATTAAGTTCCAATTAATTTCTGGGTTACTGAAAGATAACACAAATCTACTTATACCTTGAGTAACCTTAGCTGGGAGTGTAGTCTGGATATATTGGGTCTTATTTCCCTTAAGCGGTCTTCCTTTCTCTAAAGCATTTAGTCTGTTTTGTGAGCCTTTGTCTATTTACTCTTGGATCTTATGAGCTAGACTAATGTCCCTAGACATTTGATTTACATGATGGGCAGGGCAAAAAAAGGTAACAATTCCTGTTTGCGCAGTGATTCTTGACAAGCACCGCCTGGCCGCCCTGGCAAACCGGAAGTCCATATTTTGTACATTTAATCTTCCGATTATTAGTAAATGTTTGAAGCTATTTCTCCTCATTTTGATATGTGTTCCATTAGCAAATGAAGATCCCAAAAGCTTCACTCTATTCACATCATTATAGTCCACTCTACATTGAGGAGGCACCTCTTCCTCAGGCATATTTTGAGTGTCTTTCAATATGAAGGGCTCATCTTGCAGCACTATCTCTGACAATATTCTGGTGCTAGTAATTGTGTTTCAATATTCCATATGCTGATGCTCTCTGACTATCTCATTGCTATTCATAAGGTTTTCATTGGCTAATAATTTAGAAGTATTTTTCACAATTTGTCTTAGTGCTGAAGCTCAGCTGAAATTTTTCTCCCATTCATGACTCTGCTGGTATTAAGATATTGGTGGCATAGCTTCCAGAAACACAGCAACATACAAACAACCACAAAATGATAAATCTAGAGTTAGATTTATTCCTAAAAGCTCCAGAAGGTTGTGATTTTGGAGGGAATAGGTTAGGAAATTGGTCTCTTATAAATGATAGGTAATCAGAATGTTAACCATCTTTCATTGTTAACCAAGGTTTCACAAGTCCTTGGTATGATGTTTCCAATATTATAAGGAAGATTCCTTTTACTCCACAATAAAAAGAGGGATGGTTTTAACTGTCAGTTATAAGTTAAGAACAAGCTCTATCTAAAAATTATGCAAGCTCAAGGGTTAACTATGATGAAATTTATCTTACAAAACTTCTAGAGACTGTTTTTTTAAGAAAAAAAAAAGTGCTAAATATTCAAAAAGAAAGACATGCTATCTAGAGAAAATTCTAACAGAAAAGTTGCAAAGGAAAGTTCCCAGGTGACAGCTGTATTGTTGGTCCACTGGCAGCAATAATTTATATTGGAACAGGTGGTAGGATGGGTTGATGGAGAAATTTTCAGCATTTTTTTTCCATGTATTTTGGAATTTTGGACAATTTTTAGTAGGCATTTGACAACTTTGATGGAATATTTGAACAAATATCAATAATACAGAGAGAAGACACACACACACACGATTTAAGTCAGATTTATTTAAAAAAAGGTTGTATTGAGAATAAAATATAAACTGTTTGTCTTAGCAATAAATAAACAAGCTTTATAAGACTATGATGATATAAACATTGAATAATTACTTAACTAAAAATAATGTAAATTTTAAAGTGTTGTGGGATGCAAATCAGGATTTCAAGTTATGACAATGCAAAAATAAATGTTAAATGTTAGCTGCTAGTACAGGAAGAGTACTGGTGTTGCACTGTAGATTAATGCTCTAGACTGCAAAATCAATTTGAACCGTAAGGTAAATGGTTCAAGCTCACCAGCCACTCCTTGGAAACTCTATACAGCATTGCTATAAGTTGGTATCAACTTGATGGCACTTATCAACAACAAAAAACAATATAGGAAGTGAATAACAGAATACCGTAGAAATGAATAAAGTTGCACAAATTGCAAGCATTTTATTTAGAAACATGGTGAGAAATATCAAATAAATACTAAAAGAGTTGAGAATTGCTAGGGAATAGAATTCTGGAATTGATCATAGAACTTAACTTCCTTCTTCCTAACAACTGCAAGCTACTTAACTTCCTGAGACAGCCAGGGAACTCTTTGAATTCAGTTTTTTATTTTTCTGGAATTTTGCAGAGGATACTGATTTCAGATTCTTTTCTCTTTCAGCCAAGCTGTAGCTTGAACATTGGTGATAGAGACCAGGAATGAAGCCATAGGGCAGCAGATTGCAGGAATAGCTTTGCTTAAGCCAATAACAGACTCAGTGGATAATCTATTGAGCTATGTAAGTGTGACAAATGTCTCTGATCCCTGTAGAGCTGGGAGAAAAATGAGTAAATGGGTTTATCTTACTTACCAATGGAGCTTTGAGAGTGTGGGGACACACTAGGCAGGTCGCTTCTTGTAGATGCCTGTGACTTTAAGTTGAAATTGACTTTTTTTTTTTTAAGCTTTCATCACCATCTAGGATATTCTAGCAGTGAATTCTAAATTTGACTGAGCTGTTATGAAAAAAATATCCACTTATCTGAGAAGCATAGCTTATAAAAACAGAACAGGTTGAAGCACCCAAATACAAATCTGAAAAATGTAATGCTGGAAGATATATATATATATACACATGCCCAGATTAAATTATTTACTTTAGAAGTACTGAATGAACTACAGACAATACTTTCTGGAGCTTTTAACATAGTTTGTGACTTAAAATGTTTGCATGAGTCAAATCAGTTTATGATCACTGCTGAAACTCAAATTAGTGTCCTTGATAAAAATACACTGGAGGATCACACAGCAGAAATAGTTACAGACAACACATTCTCTTACAGCTCATTGATCAGATTAATGTCAAGGTCCCAGTAGATTGAAAGATAGTGGGAAGTTTACATCCTTCCATGTGCTTAAATGAAAAAGGTGAAACTCCCATTGGTGAACAAGGAAATTGTCAACAATCTGAGGTCATGAAAAAAAAAAAAAGACTCATAAACAGAGAATACAAAATAAAACATTAATGATTAATGAATATTGTCATAAAGATAAAGATTTACACATCAAAACAGAAATATATATATAATAAACTTATTGGAATATATCACATGTATTAAATAAGATTTAATGAGCCAGAATAAATATGTGAGAGAAACTCCAATAACTACAAGCAAACTATGCAAAAGTTAGCAGTTGGGTTTGGGGGAAGAAAAAGATAAAAATGTCCCAGAGTTCTCACTCATCATTGTTGTTGTTGTTGTTAAGTGCCGTCGAGTCGGTTCCGACCCATAGCGACCCTGTACAGGGTTTCCAAGGGTGTAAATCTTTACGGGAGTAGAAAGCCTCATCTTTCTCCCGCGGAGCGGCTGGTAGTTTCGAACTGCTGACCTTAAGGTTCGCAGCCCGATTCGTAACCACTACGCTACCAGAGCTCCTTTAGTAGAGTAAAAAAATGGAATGTGATAGTTAACATTTTTTAGTAAATTTTGGGGTGTAGGGTTCCAGGTGGTTTGGCAGTTGAGATGCAGTTATCCCCATGGTGAGATCTAATACAGTGTAGTTAGCACTATGATGATTGGCTAAGTGCAGGCATAGTTAATTTTATGATGACTGGCTATAAGCAGGCATTGTTAAATCTATGATTATTAGTTATGAACAGTCAACCAATTGAAAGGATGTTTCCTTGGGTGTAGGACCTGCTTCCAATATAATGGACACTAAGGCAAAGTTTACTATCTTTGTGCTGGATCTGAATTTTGTATCTGGGTTGTTCTCCAATCTAAGGGAAATAGTTGATGTCTTGTTTATAAATAATAGAATCTTATGTGTGTGCTCAAGAAAGTAACAAGAGGGATGGTTTACAATAGAAAGGAAAAATGCAAAAGTTTCAAACTAATTGTGAGAAAACAAAAGTGAAAATTAATATAACCAGCCAAATAAAGGAAAAAGAGTATAAGAAAAAATATAAGCACATGCTAAACAGCTGCTATGGATTTAATGATGTCTTCAACCCTCAGCTAAGTATCATAAAAATACTAACTCCTTTACCTGTGAGTCCACCACTCATATGTCAGTTTGTCTTTCTGTGGTGGCTGGTGTGTTGCTGTGATACTGGAAGATATGACACATATGTTTTAAATACCAGCAGAGTCATCCGTGGTGGGCAAGTTTCAGTTGAGCTGCCAGATTAAGACAGACTAGGAAGAAAGAGAACAGGACAACTTCTGAATATTTAGCCACTGAAAATATGAATAGCAGAGGAACATCATCGGATATAGTGCCAAAAAACAAAACAAACAAAAAAAATTAAGAATAGCACCAGATTATTGTCGGATATAGTGCTTGAAAATGATAACATTAAAGATCACAGTAGATTATTGTCATATATGGTACCACAAAATGAAAACATTATGAATATCATTGTTCTTGTTAAGCACTGTAGAGTCAGTTCCAAATCATAGCAACCCTGCTGGGGTTTCAGAGGAGCGGCTGGTGGGTTTGAACCACCAACCTTGTGGTTCAAAAGACCTTGGGGTCCAGTGCATTATCCTACAATGGCACACCAGGATACAATGCCAGAAGATGAGCCCTCATGCTGGAAGGCACTTAAAATGTGACAGTGAAAGAACTACCTCATTAAAGTAGAGTTGACCACGATGATACTAATGGAATAGTTTTCAGGACCTTTATTTGCTGATGGGGCACAACTCAAAATGAAAAGAAACAGTTGCAAGCATTCATTAATAATGATAACCTGGAAGGTACAAAGTATGAATTCAGGAAATTTGGAAGTTGCCAAAAATGAAATGGAATACATAAACATCATTATCCTAGGCATGGATTGAGTTTGGCCATTTTGACTCTGACAGTGGTATGGTTTATTAAACTGAGAATGAAAAATTAAAAAGGGATGGTGTTGAATTCATAATCATAAAGAAAATTTCAAGATTAAGTACAATGCTGTCTGTGATAGGAAAATATCCATACACCTACAAAGAAGATCAGTTAATATTTTGTGCACCAACCCTATAGTCAATGATGATAAAATTGAAAAATTCTAACAATTTCTTCAACATGAAATTGATCAAGCATATAATCAAGATGTATTGATAATTACTGGTGATTGGATTGAGAAGTTTGGGGAAAAAAAGAAGGATAAGTAGTTGAAAAATGTGGCCTTGGTAATAGAAATGATGCTAGAGATTGCATGATAGAATTTTGCAAGACAAAGGACTTATTCATTACAAAAGCCTATAAAAGTCAAAACAAAACAGGCAACTATATATATGGACCTCACCAGATGGAATGCACAGAAATCAATTTGGCTACATCTGTGGGAAGAGAATTTGAAAAAGATCAATATCATCAGTCAAAACAAGACCAAGGGCAAACTGTGGAAGAAATCACAATGTCTCATGTTCAAGACCATGCTGAAACTGAGGAAAATTAAAACTAGCCCATGAAAACCAACATATGACCTTAAAACATTTCTCACCTGAATTTATAGACCATCTCAAGAACAGATTTGATGCATTAGACACTAATGAACAAAGACCAAAAGGGCTGTGAGATGATATCAAAAACATCATTCACCAGGAAAGCAAAAGGTTTTTAAAAAGACAGGAAAGAAAGAAAAGCCCAAAATGAATGTGAAAAGAGACTCTGAACTGTGTTCTCTGGCATAGAAATGTTAAAGCAAATGAAAGAAATGAGGAAGTCAAAGCTGAACAGCAAATTTGAGAAGGCAGCTCAAGAACACAAATTCAGCTGAGGACTCTAAATTCATCAACTAAGAAGAGAAGGACTAAGAACTGGTGACTAGGAGCAGACTTGCAGAATGTGCCCTTTGGAGATGTAAATTATTATATAAGCCTGAGTGGGTTTTTTGTTTGTTTGTTTGTGTGTTTTTTAAAAAGCTAAAGTGGATAGAGAGAAATTCTTTTAACTTATGGTATATGGAGGGGATTATAATCAATGTAATGAAACAAGTTATATGAATGGTTGAATGTGAAACTGATGATGTGCCCTATAAACTTTCACTCAATCCACAATAAAAACCTTAAAGAAAAAAGAAGAAGAAGAAAAAA
>NW_006408707.1:4172526-4180705 GCF_000296735.1 Chrysochloris asiatica
AACTGCTGAGCTTTTCTCAAGCTGAAAGTACTAAAGAAAAACTCCAGTTATGACTTACAATATTGAAGGATTCTATAGGCAAAATCCACCCTATGGCTATCAGTTTTTTGTACTGTGGTGGCTTGTGAGTTGCTGTGATTCTGAAAGCTATGTGACCAGTATTTTTAATTCCAGCAGGGTCACCCATGGTGGACAAATTTCAGATGAATTTCTAGACGAAGACAAACTAAGAAGAAGGAGTAACATACTTCTGAATATTTAGTCACTGAAAACTTTATGAACAGCAGAGAGCTCTGTCAGACACAGTGCCAGATAATGAGCCCCTAGGGTGGAAGGCACTCAAAATGTGACTGGAGAATATCTGCCTCCTCAAAATAGAATTCACCGTGATAAAGTGAATGGAGTAAAGCTCATGGAAGAAAAGCCCATGGGACCTTCATTAGCTGATGGGGCACAACTCAAAATGAAGAGAAGCAGCTGTAAACATCCAATGAAAATCGGAATATAGAGTGCAAAAAGTATGAACCTGGAAAAACTGGAAGTTGTCAAAAATGAAATGGAATGCATAAACATCAATATATTAGCCAGTAGTGAGCTGAAATGGACTAGTATTGGTCATTTTTAATCTGACAACTACATGATTTATTATACCGGGAATGACAAATTGAAGAGGGATGGTGTTGCATTCATTGTCAAAAAGAACATATCCAGATCAGTCATGAGGTACAACTCTGTCTGGGATAGGATAAAATCTATGTGCCTAAAGGGAAGCCCAGTTAATATCACTATTATTCAAATTTAGGCAACAGCCACTAAAAACAGTGAGGATGAAATAGAATTATTCTACCAACTTCTTCAATTGATCAAACATGCAATCAAGATGTATTGAAAATTACTGGTGATTAGAATGCAAGGTTGGAAGTAAAGAAGAAGGATCAGTAGTTGGAAAATATGACCTTGGTGGTAGAAATGATGCTGGAGAAGACATGATAGAAATCTGCAAAATTAATGATTTGTTCATTATAAATATTTTCTTTAGCCAGCATAAGAGATGGCTATACAAATGGACCTCAACAGATGGCATATATAGAAATCAAATTGACTACATGTGCAGAAAGAGATGATGGGAAAGCTCCATATCATCAGTGAAAACAAGGCCAGGGGCAGACTGTGGAACAGACCATCAATTACTCGTGTGCAAATAAAAACTGAAGCTGAAGAAAATGAAAACAAGTCCATGAGAGCCAAAATATGACCTTGAATATATCCCACTTGAATTTAGAGATGATCTGAAGAACAGATTTGATACATTAAACACTAAAGACTAAAGACCAGAAGAGTTGTGGGATGACATCAAGAACATCATACATGAAGAAAGCAAAAAGTCATTGAGAAGACAAGAAAGAAGGAAAAGGTAAAAATGGATGTCAGAAGAGACACTGAAACTTGCTTTCAAGTGTAGAGATGCTAAAGCAAATTATAGAAATGAGGAGGTTGAAGAGCTGAACAGAAAATTACCAAGATCAGCTTGAGAAGATAAAGCCAAAAATTACAATAAAATGTGCAAAGATCTGAAATCAGAAAACCGAAAAGGAAGGACACGCTCAGTATTTCTCAAGCTGGGGGAACTGAAGAAAAAATTTAAGCCTTGACTTTAGTTATTGAAAGATTCTCTGTGCAAACTATTGAATGATGCAGACAGCATCAAGAGAGGATGTCAGGAATACACAGAGTCACTATACCAAAAGGATGGTTCATGTTCAACCATTTCAAGAGGTGGCATATGATTAAGAGCCAATGTTACTGAAGGAGGAAATTGCATGTGCATTGAAGTAATTGGCAAAGAACAAGGCACCAGGAACTGATGGAATAAAAATTGAAAATTTTCAAGAAAGTGAGGCAGCACTGGAGGCACTCATGCATTTCTGCCAAGAAATTTGGAAGACAACTATCTGGCCGATTGATTGGAAGAGATCCATATTTGTGCCCATTCCAAAGAGAGGTGATCCAACGGAGTGCAGAAATCATTGGACAATCTCTTTGATATCCTATGCGACTAAAGTTTATCTAAAGATAATACAGAAATGGCTACAATCATACATTGACAGAGAATTTACAGCAGATCAAGCCTGATTCTGAAGAGGCTGTGGAAAGAGGGCTATCATTACTGATGTCTGATGGATCTTGGCTGAAAACAGAGTCTATCAGAAAGATGTTTACCTGTTTTTTATTGACTAGAAAAGGCTTTCGATTGTAGAGCTCATGACAAGCTATGTATGATTATTCCGGAACACTTAATTGTGCTCATGAGGAATCTGTACATGGACCAAGAAGCAGTTGTTCGAACAGAACATGGGAACACTGAATTTTATTTAATTTTTTTTTTTAAAGGGTGCAACAAAGTTGTATTCTTTCACCATACTTATTTAAAATGTATGATGAGCAAATCATCAGAGAAGCTGGATTATATGAAGAAAAACGTGGCATTAGAATTGGAGGAAGACTCATTAACAACCTACGATATGCAGATGATACAACCTTGCTTGCTGAAAGTGAAGAGGATTTAAAACATTTACTGATGAAGATCAAAGAGCATAGTCTTCAATATGGATTATATCTCAATGTAATGAAAACAAAAATTCTCACAACTGGACCAATAAACAACATTCTTATCAATGGAGAAAAGATTGAAGTTGTCAAGGGCTTCATTCTTCTTGGATCAACCATCAACACTCACTGAAGAAGCAGTCAAGAGATCAGAGGACATATTGCATTAGGTAAATCTGCTGCACAGGAACTTTTTAAAGTGTTGAAGAGCAAGGATGTCAACTTGAAGACTAAGATGTGCCTGACCCAGGCCAGGGTATTTTCAATAATCTCATATGCACGCAAAAGCTGAACAGTGAAGAAGGAAGACCATAGCAGAATTGATGTGTTTGAGTTATGGTGTTGGAAGAGAGCATTGAAGTTGCCATGGGCTGTCAAAAGAACCATTAGATACATTTTGGAAGAAGTGCAACCAGAGTGCTCTTTGGAGGCCAAGATGGCCAAAACTTGCCTCTCATACTTCGGACATATTGTCAGGAGGGACCAGTCATTGGAGAAAGATATCATGTTTGTTAAGGTGGAGGGTCAGAGAAAAAGAGAAAGACCCCCTAATGAGATGGAGTTGCCAAGTGGCAGCATCCATGGACTCAAGTGTGGCAACAGTAGTGAGGTTGGCCCAGGATTGGGAAGTGTTTCGTTCTGCTGTGCATAACGTTGCTATGGGTCAGTACTAACTCGATGGCACCTAACAAAAACAGCAACAGGGAAGACCAGTTTATACCACTATTATTCAAATTTACTCACCAAATACTAAAGCCAGTGAAGATGAAATCGAAGTATTCTAAAAACTTCTTCAATCTCAAATTGATTAAACATGCAATCAAGATGTATTGATCATTACTGGTGACTGGAATGCAACGGTTGGGAGCAAAGAAGGATCAGTAGTTGGAAAACATGGCTTTGGTGATAGAAATGATGCTGGAGATAGCATGATAGAATTCTGTAAAATCAATGATTTGATTTTCCAAGAATTTCCAAGGCTGTAAATCTTGACAGGAGTAGAAAGTCTAATCTTTCTCCCTTGAAGTGGTTAGTAGTTTCGAACTGCTGACCTTAAGGTTCTCAGCCCGGTTCATAACCACTACGCTACCAGAGTTTGAGTAGATAAAGCCAAATACTACAACAAAATGTGCAAAGATCTGGATTTAGAAGACCAAATAGGAAGAACACACTCAGCATTTCTCAAACTGAGGGAACTAAAAAAAAAATTCAAGCCTCGACTTTTGTTATTGAAATATTCTCTGGGAAAATTATTGAATGATGCAGAAAGCATGAAAAAACATGGAAAGAATATACAGAGTCACTACACCAAAATGTTCAACCGTTTCAAGTGGTAGCATATGCTCAAGAGCCAATGATGTTGAAGGAAGAAGTCCAAGGTGCATTGAAGGAATTGGCAAAGAACATGGCACCAGGAATTGATGGAATAAAAGTTGAAATCTTTCAAGAAAGTGAGGTGGCACAGGAGGCACTCACTCATCTCTGCCAAGAAATTTGCAAGACAACTATCTGGCCTACAGATTGGAAGAGAGCCATATTTGTGGCCATTCAAAAGAGAGGTAACCCAATGGAATGTGGAAATCATCGGAAAATATCTTTGCTATCCCATGCCAGTAAAGTTTTATTAAAAGTAATACAGAAATGGCTATAATCATTCATTGATAGAGAAATTTCCATAGATTCAAGCCTCAGAAGAGGCCGTGGAATGAGGGATATCATTGCTGATGTCCCATGGATCTTGGCTGAAAGCAGAGAATTTCAGAAAGATGTTTACCTGTGCTTTATTGACTACACAAAGGCTTTTGATTGTGTGAATCATGACAAACCATGGACAACATTGTGAAGTATGAGTATTCCTGAACACTTAATTATGCTCATGAGGAATCTGTACATGGACAGTTATTCGAACAGAACATGGGAACACTGAATGGTTTAAAATTAAGAAAGGTGTGAGACAGGGTTGTATTCTTTCACCATTCTTATTCAACCTGTGTGTTGAGCAAATAATCTGAGAAAATGGATTATATGAAGAAAAATGTGACATCAGGATTGGAGGAAGATTCATTAACAACCTACAATATGCAGATGATACAACCTTGCTTTCTGAAAGTGAAGTGAACTTAAAATATTTACTGGTGAAGATCAAAGAACACAGCCTTTGGTATAGATTGCATCTCAATGTAAACAAAACAAAAATCCTCACCACTGGACCAATGAACAACATTCTTATCAATGGAGAAAAGATTGAAGTTATCAAGGACTTCATTCTTCTTGGATCAAATATTAACACTCATGGAAGTAGCACTGAAGAAATCAAACGATGTATTGCATTAGGCAAATCTACTACACAAGACCTTTTAAAAGTATTGAAGAGTAACGAAGTTAGCTTGAAGACTAAAGTGCACCCTACCCAAGTCATGGTATTTTCAATAACCTCATATGCATGTGAAAGCTGGACAGTGAATAACGAATACCGCAGAAGAACTGATACTTTTGAATAATGATGTTGGAGAAGTATATTGAATGTGCCATTGGTTTCCAAAAGTACCAACAGATCCGTGTTGGAAGAAATGTAGCCAGAGTGCTCCTGGAGGCCAGGATGGCCAAATTTTATCTCTCATACTTCCGACATATAGTCAGGAGGGACTAGTCACTGGAGAAGCATATCATGTTTGGTAGGGTGTAGGATCAGAGAAAAAGAGGATGTCCCCCAGCGAGATGGATTGGCAAATTGGCAGCATCAATGGTTTCAAGTGTGGCATCGATAGTGAGGTTTCTCTGGGATCAGGCAATGTTTTATTCTGTTGTATATAATTTTGCTTTCAGTTGGTACTGCCTCGATGGCACCTAACAACATAGGCAAAATATTGAATGATGCAAAAATCTCAAAATGGAAGGAATTGGAATAGGATTACTTTGTTTTAATAGTGAGAAATTGTTATTTTGACTAATTGAGATTGTCACAACTGTAAAGGTAGAAGTTTTGTAATATCAAGTGGAGAGCACTTAGTCTTACATTCCAGGAACAGAGCACCCTAGGACCCTCAAGGGAGAAGATCATGAGTAAATATGGGACCCTAACCAGAGAAGCAGCGAAACCAGAGATAGAAGCAGAGATCATGGCATGGATAGATGGAGCAGCTGAGGACACTAGACTCATTGAAAGACAGATTGTTTGCTAGCAGCCAGGAAGTAACTTGCAGAATGTGCCCTTGGGTTGTTCAAATATGATATATTTTTAAGTGTTTTTGTATACGTCAAAACAAACAAACAACAACAACAACAACAAAAAACCAGAGGGAATAGAAGCAAATATTGTTAAATGATGATGTATGGAAGGGAATGTAATCTTTGCAGTGAAAAAAATATAATAGGATGAGTGCAAAACTGATGTTCTCCCATGTAATCTATCACTCAATTCACAATAAAACCTTTTTTTTTTTTTTAAAGAAAATGAAGATTGAGGGTATACACAGAGTCACTATAACAAAAAGAAATGGTCAGTTTTCAACCATATCAAGATACAGCATATGCTCAAGAACTGATGGTACTGAAGGAAGACGACCAGGCTGCACTGTAGACATTTACAAAAAATATGACCTTAGGAATTGATAGAATGCTAACTGAATTTTTTCAATAAACTTATACAGCACTTTAGGTGCTCACTCATCTATGTCAAGAAATTTGTAAGACAGCTACCTGGCAATTTATTGGAAGAGATCTATGTTTGTGTCCATGCCAAATGAATGTGGAAATTACCAAACAATACCATGATTATCACATGCAAGTAAAATTTTGTTGACGATCAGCTAAACAGTACTTTGAAAGAGAAATGGAAGAATTTAAAGCTGTATTCCAAAGAAGACATATGATGAGGGCTATCATTGCTAATGTCAGATGCATCTTGCCTAAAATCAGAGAATACCAGACAGATATTCACTTTTGCTCTTTTGACTATGTAAAGACTTTTGACTATATGGAACATGACAAGCTGTGGATAACATTGCAAAGAATGGCTATTCCAGCACATTTAATTGTGCTAATGAAGAATCTGTACATAGCCCAAGAGGTAGTTGTTAGAACAGAACAAGATGATATTGAATGGTTTTAAATTAGGGAAAGTGTATACCAAAGTTGTATTCTTTGACAATACTTATTCAATCTATATGTTGAGCCAATAATCAGAGAAATTGGATTATATGAAGAAGAATGTGGCATTAAGAGTGAAGGAAGAATCATTAGCAGCCTGCAGTATGCAGATGATACAACCTTGCTCTTGAAAGTGAAGAGGGCTTAGAATATTTACTGATTAAGATTAAAGATCACAGCATTCAGTATTGGTTTCATCTCACTTTAAAGAAAATGAAAATCCTCATCACTGGACCAATAAACAGCATTATGTCAAACAATTCATTTTGCATTTTACAAGCAGCAAGAAATCAAGTTATTGCATTAGGTAAATCTGCTGGATAAGACTTCTTTAAAGTGTTCAAGAGTAAAGAGATCAATTTGAAGACTATGGTGCACCTGACTCAAGCCATGGTATTTTCAATAGCCTCATATGCATGTGAAGGTTGAACAACAAACAGGAAAGACCATAGAAGAATTGATGCATATTTGTAGTGGTGTTGGAGAAGAACACTGAAGGTACCATGGCCTGCCAAATGAATAAACAAATTTTAACTGGAAGAAGTTAGAGAGCTTTGTAGAAGTAAGGATGATGACTTTTGTTTCTCATACTTCAGGCATATTACCAGGAGGGACCAGTCCCTGGAGAAGGGCATCATGCTTGATAAATTGGAGTGTCAGCAAAAAACAGTAGATTCCCAATGAAATGGATTGGCACAGTGGCAGCAGCAATTGGCTGAAGTGTAACAACATTTGTGAGAATGGCATAGGGTTGCTATGCACCAAATGACAACAATTCAACAGTGCCTAACAACAACAATATCTGTGGATATTATTCCATTTGTGAGCAGGTTTTTCTTTGTTTTATTAATAAGGCAATATCAATATATATTTTTTGTTGTTGTATGCCACTGAGTTGCTTCCAACTAATAATGATCCTATGTACAATAGAATGAAACACTAACTGGTCTTGTGACATTTTCCTAATTATTGCATGCATGTACCATGTGAACCTCAGCCTCCATAACACTAAGATCAGAAATAGATTATAGCTAGTTATCACTGCCAACTTATCTGAAAGTGATCCTAATAGAAGGTCCTGCATAGAGTTGGAGAAAAGCACTCAAAATTATAAAAAGACAATATTATTTCCCTGTAGAGACTGATAAAAATTCTGAGAGTTTGATTTTTATCATCCTTCAAGTACTGAATTGAACTTACACCAATGGCTTAATTTTAAGGCAAACAATAAACAGGTCTATGGTGGTGGTTATGTGTTGTGGAGTTGGTTCTGACTCCTAGAGACACTGTATAGGATTTCTCAGGCTGCCAATCTTTTTTTTATTATTATTAAATGTTTTTATTTTGGATTGAGTGAAAGTTTACAGGGCACATCATCAGCTTCACATTCAACCATTCATATAGCTTGTTTCATTACATTGAT
>NW_006408707.1:4185290-4199061 GCF_000296735.1 Chrysochloris asiatica
CGTGTTATTTGTGTCCTCTCTCTCTTTTCTTTTGTTAGGTTTGCCAGTGGTCTGTCAATTTTATTAATTCTTTCAAAGAACCAGCTTCTTGTCTTATTGATTGTTTCTATAGTTTTTCTGTTTTCTATCTCATTTATTTCTGCTCTGATCTTTATTATTTCTTTTCTTTTGGTGACTGTGTCAGGCTGCCAATCTTTATGGGAGCAGCAATCCTCATCTTTGTCCTGCAGAATGGCTGGTAGTTTCGAACTGCGGACCTTGAGTTTTACAGCCCAACTTGAAACTACTAATCTATCAGTGCTCCTTAAACAGGCCTATAAGGTGACCATTATTCTTAGAAAATCAATTATACAAGATCAAAAGAGCAGTTTGTTTTCCCATATATAAAGCTCAAAAGGAGGGATGGGGATAAAAAAGGAGAATTGGAAATTATAAGCTGAGAAAGTTATATTGTATGGATTGCAATCAATGACATAAAACAAAATGTGTATGACCTGTTAAATGTAAAGTAATTATCTAAATTGCAATAATTAAAAAGAAAAGAACAACAACTAAAAGGTTCCCTATCAGGGATTCAGTGTTGGTTTCTGATGCTGGCAATATGAGCACTCAGCATTGGCTGTAGCCAAGTCAACCTTGATGAGTAGAATCCATGTTGCAGAGCCCATGTGTAACCTCCATCCCTACCAGCATGGCCACTTTCTTCATGAGCTCATTGGGCAATGACAGAAGTGGTTGGATAAAGAGGTTGGTTCTTGCAAAATGTTTCAGTATCATTCTATCTATTTAATCATTGAAATGCCCTTCTGTTGAGGACACCCTTTGGTGGGTGGTGAAACACACATGTCTTAAGTTCTTTGTTCCATTCAGAGATGTCTATCCACACACCTCTTCCCCACATCTTCTTGTCACTAGTTTTCCTATCATGTTCTTTCCAAGTCCTTGAACAGCCCCCTGAACCCTTGGTCAGAACCCATGAATCAGTATACAATTGTACATTTGGCCATTTCTCCTCCCAAGAAAAGTGAACAACCTGGTGCACTGCTCAAAGTTCTACTGAGAGGGAGGATTTACTGGGTCCTGGTATGAAGCTATAGGATCAGCACTGGACTGCTAACCACAAGGTTGGTGATTCAAACCCACCAGCTGCTCCTTGGAAACACTTTACAGGGTTGCTATGAGTCAGAACTGACTTGATGGTTCATAACACTCTCCTTTAGGGAGTTCACAGAAAGGAATTGTAGTTCTACTGCTGTCCACTTTTGAGTGATGCCTGCATATTGTGCAGAACTATCTGCAAACTATGAAAAAGTTTCTCTTCCTCAATTTATCTTAAGGAACTCCCCATATGTGTAGACTAGGAGACAGCAGGTTCTGATAGGAGTGGGGATATTGGCATTTGGGCCAATTCCTCATGTAGCTTACTTGTATCATCTTGTCCTACTTTACCCCAATGTGGGTATACACTACATCATTTTCATGAGGATTGCTACTCTACATGTCAAATTTTCTCTGTGGGTGAGTCAATACCAAGTTTATGATGGGCAGCTCAGGTGATATTGTGACTTGGTGACCCATGTTTAGGTATCCAGTTTCTACAACTGTCTAGTAATAAGCAAAACATTGTTTCTCAAAAGGAAAGTAAGTGGGTATATGCGGGAATAGCAGGGCTTTACTCTCAATTCCTATGACTCTTGCACTATGACTCACCAATAGGGACCTGATAAAAACTCCTGGTGTGGTGTTGTGGGTTTGTGTACTAGACTGAAAAGTCATTTGAACTAATTGGTCAGTGGTTCAAGCTCACCAGCTGCTCTTCAGAAATCCTATACAAGGTCGCTAAAGGTCACAACCAACTTGATGGCACATAACAAAACAACAAAGCTTCCAAAGTACATCTCTGCCTGACACGGACACTTCAAGAACATTGAATCAGCTGGATCATAAGCCCTAACTAGCAGAGAAGCTTGCACGGTAGCCTGAACTTGTTGCAGAGCTGTTCTTGTTGTTACTGTTAAGTGCTGACAAGTCAGTTCTGGTTAATAGCAACCCTGCATTGGGTTTCTGGGACTCCTAGTGTGGTGATGTAGGACCAGCATTGTACTGTGAACTTCATGATCAGCAGTTCAAACTAACCAGATATTACTTGGAAACCCTATACAGGGTTACTATGGGTTGGAACCAACTCAGTGGCACTTAACAACAACAACAATAGGGTTCCTGAGGAGTGGCTGGTGAGTTTGAACTGTGGACTTTGCGGTTCAAACCTACTTTGTGATCTAGTGCTTTATCTTATAGTGCCATACTAGGACTTCATTTCTTTTGTTCTTGACCCTCCTTAAAACTAACAGCTTTTTGAGTCACTTGTTAAATAAACTGAAGTAGATTTGTAAGTGAATGAAATGTTGCTTCCAAATGCCAAAGACCCTCACCAATCTTTCTGCCTCCTTTTTAGTTGTTGGAGAGGCCAACACTGGACCTCTAGAAATGTCACTGAGGTGAAAGGCACTTGAACATTTTTTTTAACCTACTGTCTCACATGGAAATGGCTTATTAATAAGTATGTTTTCACTGTTGACGTTAGGTACCATCAAGTCAGTACTAACTCATAGTGGCACTATGCACAACAGAAGGAAATACTGCCCAGTTCTGCACAAATCTCACAATTCTTGAAATGTTTGTGCCCACTGCTGCCTCCACTGTGTCAACCCATCTCATTGGGGTCTTCCTCTGTTTTCTCTGATCCTCTTTTACCAAACATTGCATACCAAACTTTTACCAAACACAACATCATTTTCCAGGGACTGGTCCCTCCTGATATTATGTCTGAAGTACGAGAGATGAAGTCTGGCCGTCCTGGCTTCCAAAAAGCATTCTGGCTATATTTCTTCCTAAAAAGATTGGTCTGCCGTTTGGCAGTCTATGGTACTTTTAACATAACACCATAACTCAAATCCATCAGTTCTTCCATGGTCTTCCTTATTCACTGTCAACTTTCAGATGCATATGAGGTTATTAAAAATACCATGGCTTGGGTCAGGCATTCCTTATCCTTCAAACTGACATCTTTGCTCATGAACACTTTAAAGAGATATTGTGTAACAGATTTGCCTAATGCAAAATGTCATTTGATTTCTTGACTAGTCCTTTCATGAGGGTTGATTGTTGACTCCAGCAAAAGGACCACTTTAATCTTTTCTCTATTTATGGATGCTGTGTATTTGTACAGTGGTGAGGATTTTTGTTTTCTATACATTGAGGGGCAATCCATACCAAAGGCTGTGGTATTTTATCTTTATCAGAGTAAATTAAGTCATCTCTATGCTATAGAGCCAGGAGCTCTGGTAGCATAGTGGTTACAAGTCGGGTTGCCAACCTCAAGGTCAGCAGTTTGAAACTACCAGCAGTTCTGCAGGAGAAAGATGAGGCATTCAGCTCCCATAAAGATTTACAGCCTCAGAAACCCTGTGCAGGGTCACTATGAGTCAGAACTGGCTCCATGGTACTTAACAACAACAGCAATGCTGGGGAGCAAGTTTCAGAATCTCTTCTGACATTCATTTGGTCTTTTCCTTCTTTCTTATCTTAATGACCTTTTGCCTTCTCCTGTTTGATAATCTTGATATCATCCCACAACTCTTCTGGTTATTGATTTTTTTTTAGTGTCTAATGACTCAAATTTATTCTTCAGATGATATTTAAATTCAGCTGAGATATGTTCAAGGTCAAATTTTGACTCTCGTGAACTTGTTTTAATTTTCGTGAGCTTCAGCCTGAACTTTTAGATGAGCAATTGATGGTCTCTTCTACAGTCTACCCCTGGCCTTGTTTTGCCTGATAATATGAACTTTTCTACAGTCTCTTTCAAGAAAGTGAGGTGGCACAGGAGGCACTCACTCTTCTATGCCAAGAAATTTGGAAGAGAACAACCTGGCTGACTGATTGGAAGAGTTCCATGCTTGTGCCCATTCCAAAGAAAGGTGACCCAATTGAAGGCAGAAATCTTCAGACAATCTCTTTGATATCCCATGTGAATAAAGTTTTACTAATGGTAATACAGAAATGGCTACAAGCATACATTGACAGAGAACTTCCAGAGGTTCAAGCCTGATTCAGAAGAGGCCATGGGTTGAGAGATATCATTGTTGATGTCCAATGGATCTTGACTGAAAGCAGAGAATACCAGAAATATGTTTGTCTCTGCTTTATTGACTATGCAAAGGCATTCAATTGTGTGGCTCATGACAAGCTATGGACAACATTGTGAAGTGTGAATATTCCTGAACACTTAATTGTGCTCATGATGAATCTGTATATGGACCAAGAAGCAGTTGTTCGAATAGAACATGAGGACACTGAATGGTTTAAAATTAGGAAAGGTGTGTGACAGGGTTGTATTCTTTCACCATACTTAATCAACATTTATGCTGAGTAAATAATCTGAGAAGTTGGGTTACATGAAGAAAAACGTGACATCAGGAATGGAGGAAGACTCATTAGTAACCTGCGATATGCAGATGATACAACCTTGCTTGCTGAAAGTGAAGAGGACTTAAAATACTGATGAAGGTCAAAGAGCACAGCATTTAGTATGGATTACATCTCAATGTAAAGAAAACAAAAATCCTCACCACTGGACCAATAAACAACATTATTATCAGCAGAGAAAAGACTGACGTTGTCAAGAACTTCCTTTTTCTTGAATCAACTATCAAAACACATGATAGTAGCAATCAAGAAATCAAATGATGTATTGCATTATGCAAATCTGCTGCACAAGACCTTTTAAAGTATTGAAGAGCAAAGATGTCAGCTTGAGAGCTAAGGTGCACCTGACCCCAACCATGGTATTTTCAATTACCTCATATGCATGTGAAAGCTGGACAGTGAATAAGGAAGACAATAGAAGAATTAATGCTTTTGAGTTATGGTGTTGTAGAAGAATATTGAAAGTGCCATGAGCTGCCAAAAGAACCAACATATCTGTGTTGGAAGAAGTGCAGCCAGAGTGCTCCCTAGAGGCCAGGATAGCCAAGCTTCATCTCTCATCCTTTGGACACATTGTATGGAGGGACCAGTCGCTGGAGAAGCATATCATGTTTGGTAAGGTGGAAGGTCAGAGAAAAAGAGGAAGACCCCAGAGTGATGTATTGACAAAGTGGCAACATCCCAATTTTCAAGAGTGGCAGCAATTGTGAGGTTGGACCAGGTTCAGACAGTGTTTCATTCTGTTGTGCATAGGGTCGCAATGAATTGGTATCGACTCAACGGCACCTAACAACAACAACATGCCAAGTAAGGGGTTGCAGGTTCATTTTTGTTGTTAGATGCCATTCTGATTCATTGCAGCACTATGCACAACAGTACAAAACACAGCCTGCTTCTGTACTTGCCTCAACATTTTTACTATTTTTGAGCCCATTGCTGATGCCACTATGCAAATCCATCTCATTATGGGTCTTTCTCTTTTTCACTGACCCTCACTTAACCAAGCATAATGTTTGTTTGTTTGTTTTCCCAGGGCTTGGGCCCTTCTGGTAATACATTCCAGGTATAAGAGATGAGGTTTCACCATCCTAGCTTTTAAGGAACACTCAATTATACTTTCTCCGACACTGAACTCTTTGTTTTTCTGGCAGTCCATGGTCTTATATTTGTTTGTTTGTTTTTCCATTATCACAACTCAGATGCATCAGTTCTACTGTCTTCCTTATTTACTTCCAGATTTCACAAGCATATGAGGTGATTGAAAATATCATGGCTTAGCTCTCATGTGTACCATAGTCCTCAAACAGACATCTTTGCTCTTTCACACTTTAAAGAGGTTTTGTGCAACTGATTGGCCTACTGAAATATGTCGTTTTATTGGTCATTGCTTATATGAGTGTTGAATGTGTATACAAGCAAAATGAAGTCTTTGACAACCTCACATTCTCTTCTCTATTTATCATGATATTATTTATGGTCCAGTTGTGAGGATTTTTGTTTTCTTTACATTGAGGTGCAATTCATGCTGAAAGGAATAGTCTTTTATCTTCAGTAGTATGTATTTTAAGTCCTCTTTGCTTTTAGCAAAGAAAGTAGTATCATTTACATACTACTTTGGATTAATGCTGGGTTAGATGGTATTGCTATTTCCAACTTTTTGAGTAAGTGCCATACCATTTTTCACAGTGGTTGCACTATTTTACAGTTCCACCTGCAATGCACAATGGTCCTAGTCTCTTCACATTCTGACCAGCATTTGCTGTTTTCTGTTCTTTTGAACTTTGCTATTAGTGCTGTGATGAGATAATATCTCATTGCTTTTTTGATTTGTATCATTCTAATGGCTAATGATGGGTTAATGCACCAGACTGTAAAGCCATTTGAATTGCAAGGTCAGTGGTTCAAGCTCACCAGCTGCTCCTCAGAAACCCTATACAGGGTTGCTATGGGTTGGGATCGACTCGACAGCACTTAACAACAACAACAATGGCTAATGATGTCCTTCTCGTATGGTGCTGTAGGATCATCACTGAACTGTGAACCACAAAGTCAGCAATTTAAACTCAGCAGCTGCTCCTCAGAAGTTCTATATAGGGTCGCTATAAGTCAGAACTGACTCTACAGCACTCAACAATAACAATAATTGCTAATGATAGTAAAGATTTCTTCATATGTTTGTTGGCTGTCTTCTTTGATGAATTATCTTTTCATGTCTTCTGTCCATTTTTTAGTTAGGTTATTCGTCTTTTTCTTGTAGGCTGTTGTAATTTTCTATAAATTTTAGAGATGATTCTCTTATCTGATATGTCATTGTAAAAAATTTCCCCAGTCTGTGGGCTCTCTTACTCGTTTGGTGAAATTTTTTGATGCACGTAAGTGTGCAGTTTTTAGGAGGCCACAGTCACCTATTTTGTCTTCTGTTTGTTTGTTTTCAGTTATGTTTAATAGTATAATTATGGCATGTATCAGATCCCTAAGTTTATCCCTAGTTTTTCTTTGATTTCCTTTAGTTCTAGGTTTTAGATTTAGGTCCTTAATTCACATTAAGTTTGTTTTTGTATATGGTGTGAAATATGGATCTTGTA
This sequence comes from Chrysochloris asiatica, assembly GCF_000296735.1. Taxonomy (NCBI): domain Eukaryota; kingdom Metazoa; phylum Chordata; class Mammalia; order Afrosoricida; family Chrysochloridae; genus Chrysochloris; species Chrysochloris asiatica. Next base: position 4,192,364 of record NW_006408707.1, read on the forward strand.
TCATTTTTCTGAAAAGGATTTTCAGCTTTGCCAGCTCCATTTGTTGAGAAGACTATCTTTTTCCCATTTAATAAATTTTAGCCCTTTGTCAAAGATCAGCTGACTATATGTCAGATAGAGATATGAGGATGGGCTTTGCTATCAGGGATGATTCAACAGAATTTAGGGAGTCAGTGATTTCAGTTTCCTGATTATTTGCCCATGTGTCTCCACCTCTAGTTTTACTATTCCATTTCTTTCCAATCAATTTTTACATTTAAACTTCAGACACATTTTGGGAATTCAGTTGGCATTTTAATTCAGCTACTCTTAAGATAAGATTCTGTGTTGTTTTTCAGAAATCAGGCTCTCCTTCAGTGCACAATTGACAAAGCTGAAATCTTTTATGTGGTCCTTGAAGTATGACTCAATCCTGAGCCCATCTCTTTCTTTCACCACTATGTCTAGTGTTAGTAGGATAGACCAACCAGAATCCCTATAACTTTCATTCTTATAAAATTGCAAAGAAGTATCAAACATGTGATCACCATTAGCCTCACTACTTACCAATGCTTGGTCTATTGGTATTGCTGATGGTATTTTGCATATTAATATTGTGATTCCATTCCATGAATTGGCAGCAGCCTCTTTGCTAATTGTCATTGTTGTGAAAGTGCTGTTGGATTGGTTCTGACTCTTATTGACCCTGTATAGGGTTTCTGAGGAGTGGTTGGTGAGTTTGAACTGCTGACCTTTCAGTTCAACAGACCTTACAATCAAAGGGCTTATCCTTCAGTGCCATACCAGGACTCTTTACTAATAAAGGAAGATTAATCAACACCTTTAAATTTAGTCAGATGTTAGAACCAATTATGAGAATGCATCATTATGATTTAATTTCTCTAGGTCTACTCATGGTATCAATGTCTTTAACTGGGTTCTCTAGAGAAGCAAAACCAGTGAAGCATATATCAGTAAAATATGGGAAGTTTATATTTAGGAAATGGCTCACATGGTTGTAGAGTTTGACTTCATTAAGTTCTAAGTTCATGAGTCAGATGTCATTATATAGGCTTCTTCAGAGTCACATAACAGCAGAGACTGAAAGATGCAAGATTTTGTAGCCAAACAACACACTGCTATCTCATAGGTTGCAGAGGCTAGTGAATCCCAAGAGTAGCAGACAGTATGGTTGGATGTTGGAATAATCCAAAGAACAGGCATTCAGATAATGATGATCCAGATCAAGTAAAAAGCTAGCAAGCTTTGCTAGAACATGAGTATATAATTGATGAAGGTCACATCTCCAAGAAAATTATCTTTAAATTGATTGGCTACTCAAATATTAGATATTATCATGCAGGATGACTACATCATAACTACCAAACCATAGATTCATGGTCCAGACAAGTTGACACACAACTTTAATTATCACATGGTCACCTTCAAACTTTTAAAAACCCAGTCTCTATTCAACAAAGTAGAATGTGGAACACTATCTTTTGATTTTCCCTATCATTATAATCCTGAGCCTCAGGCCCAGTGACTTACTCCCTGAAGATGCTTAGTTATGACTAAGAAGTTTTCATAAACGTGTTCTCTGTGTTCTCTAAGATTTCGTGTCAGCGTTATTTGTCCTGGGTTCTCAGTGATTTGGCAATTGAGATGTAGTTATCTTCCATGATAAGTTCTAATAAATGTAATCAAATCTACGATAAGTCTCTATGAGTAGTCAATACATTGAAGGGACTCTTCCTTGGGGGTGTAAGTTGCTTCAAGTATATGGGAGTTTCAGGGAAGGCTTGCTTGCTCTCTGCTGGGTCTGGAGACCATCTGGAGACCATCTGTCTCATCCTCTGAGCTCTCATTCTTTGGACTTGGGTCAATGGCCTATTCTAATACCTGCTGACAATGGGCGTCATCAGCAGCCTGCCTTGTTACCTGTCAGTCTGGCTTGCCTGCCTGCCATCCAACCTGCCAATTTTGGTTAATCATTAGTGCAGGTTCATGAGTCAGAAGCCTCCAGTTTGACATCTAACCACAGACTTAGGACTAACCACCTCTAAATTGTTTGAGCCATTTCCTTGATATACATCTTTCTTTTTTTATACATAGATAAGCTTTACTGGTATTGCTTCTCTAGAAAATCCAGCCTAAAACAGTTATATTTGCCACACATACAAAAGAGTTTCAAAAACATGTGTGGAAAAATTCCATTTTTCACAAATTTTTGAAGCCCCCTGTGTATAAATGCATGTTAGAAATATCATCTGTCAAATATATATATATATATATACACACATATGTTGGTGTAGAAATCAATCACTTTTGAACATACTGGGTACAGAAAATCATAAGTACAGATGGAGGCATATGCATGCAAAACCATAAGAAGATAACCAAGAAACATAATCTGAAAAACAAAACAAAACAAAAAAACAAGAATGCATAGCTCACAGAAAGAAAGAGAAAGCTTCCCTAGGGGCAGTGCTAAGAGTCAGAATGGACTTCTTGACACATAATAACATGATATTGACCAGTGCCCCTAATTTGAATTTATAGTTACTAATCGGGATGTGAACCTTATATGTGAACCTTAATAAATGAACCTTATTTATTATAGAAGTTAGAAGCTACCAGCTGCTCCGTGGGAGAAAGATGAAGATTTTTGCTCCTGTAAAGATTTACAGCGTTGCAAACCCTGTGCAGTGTCACTATGGGTCAGAACCTACTCGGCGGCACTTAACAACAACAAACTAAGAGTAACTGTAAATATTCACAGCCTTGGGACTCTATGGGTACAGTTCTACTCTGTCCTATAGTTTCCCTATTAGTAGTAATCCTTATGAGTAGTAAAATATGTTAAACAATGAGAAACTAAATTTCTGTTTACTAAAGCCACCAGCTGTGGTATTTCTCTTACAGCAGCACTAGATAACTAAGAATATCTGCTAATTGTAAGTTTGGGAGTTCAAATTCACCCTAGGTCACATCAAAATGGCAATTGGAGTTTACCCAAAGTTACCTGACAAAGACCATTGCAGTTCACTCAGAGTCACCTCAAAAAAGAAAAGAACAGTGTAGTGATCTATTTTTGAAAAATCAACCATTGAAACCCCTAAGGAGCACAGCTATACTCTGACACAATAGAGTCACCAGAAGCTAGTTCTGTTTGAATGAACAAAATCAAAGATATCATTGTTTACACTAAATGTAAAGGGACAAAAAACTATCCATTACAAAAATAAAGACACGTATTAGAATGGAAGACACAATGCTGATATGTTCTGTAAAATAAATACATATGCAATAATATAATAATGATTATATATATAATGTATATAATAAAGGGATGGACAAAAAGATAAGAGGAAACAGAAAGGGAAAGAATAGAACAGGTAATCTACAAGTCAACAAGATGAAACTTATCATTAAAAGCACTAAAAAAGATTAGAAGGAATTCTGGTGTGGTGGTGTAGGTTAAGCACTGAATTACTAATCACAAAGTTGGCAGTTCAAAAATCCAACAGTTGCTCCTTGGAAACCCTTATCCAATGTCACTATGAGTTGGAATTGATTTGATGATAGTTACAGACAGCAACCATCACTTGTCTGTCAGTTTGTTGTACTGTGGTGGCTTACATGTTGCTCTAATGTTGGAAGCTATTCCATGGGTATTTTAAATAAAAGCAGGATTACCCATGATAGACAGGTTTCAGCTGAGCTTCCAGACAAAGTCCAACTAGTAAGAAGGAGAGGTGGATATCTTTGGAATATTTAGTAACTGAAAACCTTACGAATAATAGCGGAAAACTGTAAGCACCAGATTATCAAATGTGAAAACATGATGAAGAACACCAGAACATTCCCAGATTTAGTGCCAGAAGATGAGCACCTCAGGTTAAAAGCTATGACTGGGGAAGAGCTGTCTCCTCAAAAGACCTTGATGACATAAAGCCTTCAGAACCTTAATTTGCTGATGGGGCAGAACTCAAATGTAGAGAAACTGCTCTGAACATCAATTAATAATCAGAGCATGGAATGTACACAGTATGAACAAGGGAAAAATGGAACTTTTCAAAAATGAAATGGAACACAAAACATCACTATCCAAGGAATTAGTGAGCTGAAATAGACTGACAATTATCTAGTTTACTATGCCAGGAATGACAAATTAAACAGGAATGGTGTCACATTTATCAACAAAAAGAACCTATAAAGATCTGTCTTGAAGAACAATGTTGTCTGTGATAGGATCATATCCATACTCATCAGGGTCACCCATAGTGAACAGGTTCCAGAGGAGCTTCCAGACGAAGACAGACTAGGATAAAGGAGTGACAAACTACTTCCAAATATATAGTCACTGAAAACCTTATGAATAGCAGAGAAACACTGTCAGTTATAGTGCCAGAAAATGACCCCTCAAGTTGGAAGGCACTCAAAATGAGACTGGGGAAGAGCTGCCTCCTAAAAGTAGAGTTGACCATGATGACCCCAATGGAGAATAGCCCATGGGAGAAAAACCCAGGGGACCTTCATTTGCTGATGGGGAACAACTTAAAATGAAGAGAAAGAGCTGTAAGCATGCATTAATAACCAGAATAAGCATGCATTAATAATCAGAACATGGAATGTATGAAGTATGAATCTAGGAAAATTAGAAAGTCTTAAAAATGAAATGTAATGCATAAACATCAATATCTTAGGTATTAGTGAGCCGAAATGGACTGGTGTTGGCCATTTTCTATCTGACAACCACATGGCTTACTATACCAGGAATGACAAATCAAAGAGGAATGGTGTTGCATTCATTGTCAAAAAGAACATATCCAGATCAGTCATGAGATACAATGCTGTCTGTGATAGGATAATATCCATGTGCCTACAAGGAAGAGTTCAAGCTCACCAGCTACTCCTTGGAAATCCTATACAGGGTCACTATGGGTCAGAATAGACTTGACGACACTTAACAACAACAACAACAACAGGGAAGACCAGTTAATAATACTGCTAGTATTCACATTTATGCACCAACCACTAAAGCCAATAAGGATGAAATAGAAGAAACTTCTTCAAACTAAAATTGATCAAACATGCAATCAAGATGTATTGATTATTACTGGTGATTGGAATGCAAAGGTTGGGAGCAAAGAGGAAGGACTAGTAGTTGGAAAATATGGCCTTGGTGATAAAAATGATGCTGGAGATCTCATGACAGAATTCTGAAAAATTAATGATTTATACATTTCAAATACCTTCTTTAGACAGCATAAAAGATGACTATATACATGGACCTCACCAGATGGAATACATAGAAATCAAATTGACTACATATGTAGAAAGCAATTATGTAAAAGCTCCATATCATCAGTCAAAATAAGGCCAGGGGCAGATTGTGGAACAGACCATCATTTGCTTGTATGCAAATTCAAACTGACACTGAAGAAAATAAAAACAAGTCCACAAGAGCCAAAATACAACCTTGAATATATCCTACCTGAATTTAGAGATCATCTGAAGAACAGATTTGATACATTAAAGACCAAAGACCAGAAGAGAGTATGGGATGACATCAAGGACATCATACAGGAAGAAAGCAGAAAGTCATTAAGAAGAAAAGCAAGAAAGAAAAAGTCAAAAAGGATTTCAGAAGAGACGCTGAAACTTCCTTTCCAGAGTAGAGATGCTAAAAAAGTGGAAGAAATGAGGAGGTCCAAGAGCTGGACAGAAAATTTAAAAGAACAGCTCAAGAAGAAAAAGCCAAATATTACAACAAAACGTGCAAAGATCTGGAATCAGAAAACCAAAAAGGAAGACCACGCTCAGTGTTTCTCAAGCTGGGGGAACTGAAGAAAAAAAATCAAGCCTACTTTCGTTATTGAGAGATTCACTGGGCAAATTATTGAATGATGCAAAAAGCCTGAGAAGAAAATGGAAAGAATACACAGAGTCACTATACCAAAAGGAAATAGCTGATGTTCAACCATTTAAAGAGGTAACATATGATCAAGAGTCAATTATATTGAAGGAGGAAGTCCAAGGTGCATTGAAGGAATTGGCAAAGAACAAGGCACCAGGAATTAATGGAATATAAATTGAAATCTTTCAAGAAAGTGAGGCAGCAAAGGAAGCACTCACTCATCTCTGCCAAGAAATTTGGAAGGCAACTATCTGGCCAACTAATTGGAAGAGATCCGCATTTGTGCCCATTCCAAAGAGAGGTGACCCAACGGAATGTGGAAATCATGGGACAATCTCTTTGATATCCCATGTAAGTAAAGTTTTACTAAAGGTAAAACAGAAATGGCTGCAAGCATACATTGACAGAGAACTTCCAGAGATTCAAGCCGGATTCAGAAGAGGCTGCAGAATAATGGTTATCATTGCTCATGTCCGATGGATCTTGGCTGAAAGCAGAGAATATTAGAAAATTTTTTACCAGTACTTTATTGCGTATGCAAAGGCTTTTGATTGTGTGGATCATGACAATCCATGGACCACATTGTGAAGTGTTAGTATTCCGGAACACTTAATTGTACTCATGAGGAATCTGTACATGGACCAAGAGGCAGTTGTTCAAACAGAACATGGGGACACTGAATGGTTTAAAATGAAGACAGGTGTGGGACAGGGTTGTACTCCTTCACCACACTTATTCAACCTGTATGTTGAGCAAATAATCTTAGAAGCTGAGTTATATGAAGAAAAATGTGGCA
>NW_006408707.1:4205231-4207297 GCF_000296735.1 Chrysochloris asiatica
TTCAATTTGTCATTCCCTGCATAGTAAACCATGTTGTTGTCAGATTCAAAATGACCAATACGAGTCCATTTCAGCTCACTAATGCCTAAGATATCTATGTTTATGTATTCCATTTCATTTTTGACAATGTCCAATTTTCCTAGATTCATACTTCGTACATTCCTTGTTTTGATTTTCAATGGATATTTACAGCTGTTTCTCTTCATTTTGAGTTGTGCCTGATCAGTGAATGAAGGTTTTGTGGGCTTTTCTCCCACGAGCTTAACTCCATGCTCGTTATTATGGCCAATTCTACTTTGAGGAGGCATCTCTTTTCCAGCTACAGTTTGAGTCCTTTCCAACCCGAGGGGCTAATTTTCCAGCCCTGTGTCCAACAGGTTTCTCTACTATTCATAATGTTTTCAGTGACTAACAATTCAGAAGTAGTTCATCATTCTTTCTTCCTTGTCTGTCTTAGTCTGGAAGCTCATCTGAAACCTGTCCACCATGAGTGACCCTGCTGGTTATTTAAAATACCGGTGGCATAGCCCTCAGAATCACAGAAACTCAAGCCACCAAAGCATGACAGACAGATGTCTGTCGTACTTGGGAATAAATCTAACCAAAGAAACAAAGGATCTATACAATAAAAATTACAAAACACTACTACAAGAAACCAAAAAAGACCTGCAGAAATGGAGGAATATACAATGTTTGTGAATACTAAGACTTAACCTTGTGAAGCTGTGGGCATTACCCAAAACAATCTATAATAAATATAATGATATACCAATCTAGATTCCAACATCAATCTTAAAAAGAAAGAAAAAGGAAAGAGACCCCAGATAAGCAAAGTATTATTTAAAAAGAAGAACAAAATAGGAAGCCTTTCACTTCCTAATCTCAAAACTAGTCACAGTAGTCAAAACATCCTGGTACTGGTACAATGAAAGACACAAGTGAATAGAATAGAATTGAGATCTCAGAAGTAAATCCATCTACTATGGGGTTACATTTAGACAAAGGGTCAAAATGCATAAAATGGGATAGAGATAGTCTCTTAAAGAAATGGTGTTGGCATAACTAGAAATCCATATGCAGAAAGATGAAACAAGACCCATATCTCACACCTTGTGCAAAACAGAACTCAGCATGTATTAAAGACCTAAATGTAAACCCTAGAACTTTACAGATTATCAGCGAAAAAAATAGGGGATATTTTAGGAGCACTGATTGTTGTTGGTGTTAAGTGCCTTCGTGTAAGTTCCAACTCACAGCGACACTGTATGGTTTCCAAGAAGTGGCTGGTGAGCTAGAAATGGTGACCTTGCCCTTCAAACTGACAATGCATTTCAAACTGACCTTGCAGTCTAGCGCATTAACCCAAAGCATCATACCTCCTGGTACATGGCATAAATACACTATCAAATATAACTGAATACACATAAAATGAAGACAAAATAAGATGACTAAGACCTCCTAGAAATTAGACAGTCAAAGGATTTCACCAAAACAAACAAACAACAAGCAAATAAACAGAGAACCCACAGACTGGGAAAAAATGTTTGGCAATGATATAGTGGACTAAGAACTACGCTCCAAAATTTATAGAACACTTCAATGCCTCAACAAGAAGACACATAATTCAACTAAAAATGGGTGGAGGACATGAACAGATATTTTACCAGAGAAGCCATTTCAAGTGTGAAGAAACATATGAAGAAATACACATACTCAACTCATAGGTATTATTAAATTTTGTCCAGTTGATTTGGACTCATAGTGTCCTTGTATAGGGTTTACATGGCTTTTTAAATCTTTTTTCAGGAGCAGAAAGCCTCATCATTCTCCAGTGGAGCTGCTGGTGGGCTCAAACCACCAACCTTGTCATTTACAGTGCAGTATTTATCATATGGAGCTACCAAGCTGCCCTTGTTAGCATTGTTGTTGTTGTTGTTGTTGTTGTTAAGTGCCATCGAGTCGGTTCCGACCCATAGCGACGCTGTACAGGGTTTCCGAGGGTGTAAATCTTTACGGGAGTAGAAAGCCTCATCTTTCTCCCGCGGAGCGGCTGGTAGTTTCGAACC
>NW_006408707.1:4207397-4213164 GCF_000296735.1 Chrysochloris asiatica
AATATGCAGATGATACAACCTTGCTTGCTGAAAGTGAAGAGGATTTAAAACATTTACTGATGAAGATCAAAGAACACTCAGCCTTTGGTATGCATTGCATCTGAATGTAAAGAAAACAAAAATCCTCAGCACTGGACCAATAAACAACATTCTTATCAATGGAGAAAAGATGGAAGTTGTCAAGGACTTCATTCTTCTTGGATCAACTATCAACACTCATTGAAGCAGCAGTCAAGAAATCAAACGATGGATTGTATTAAGCAAATCTGTTGCACAAGACCTTTTTAAAGTGTTAAAGAGCAAAGATGTCAGCTTGAGAACTAAGATCCGCCTGACCCAAGCCATGGTAGTGTCAATAATCTCACATGCAAAGATATCAGCCTGAGGACTAAGGTGCACCTGACCCAAGCCATGGTATTTTAAATAATCTCATATGCATATGAAAGCTTTGCAGTGAATAAGAAAGACTGTAGAAGAATTGATGTTTTTGAGTTGTGGTGTTGGAGGAGACTAACTGACTGCCAATAGAACAAATAGATCCATGCTGGAAGAAGTGCAGCTAGTGTGCTCCTTGGAGACTAGGATGGCCAAACTTCATATCTCATACTTCGGACATATTGTCAAGATGGACCAGTCGCTGGAGAAGTATATCATGTTTGGTATGGTAGAGTGTCAGGAGAAAAAGAGGAAGACCCCAGTGAGTTGGATAGGCAAAATGGCAACATCAATGGGCTGAAGCGTGGCAAAAATGGTGAGGTTGGCCTAGTACCGGGCAGTGTTTCGTTCTGCTGATCATAAGGTCGCTATGAGTTGGTACCTACTCTATGACACTTAACAACAACAATTGAAATTTGGACACCCAACACTGAAACCATTGAAAGTGAAATGGAAGAATTATGTCTCTTTCTTCAGTCTGAAATTGATCAAACATACAATATAGTGTTATTGATAATTACTGGTGATTGGAATGTAAAGGTTAGAAATACAACGGAAGAACTAGTAGTTAGCAAATATGACCTTGGTGATAGAAATGATGTAGAGATAGCATGATAGAATTTTTCAAGACCAATGACTTCTTCATTGCAAATACATTTTTTGCCAACATAAAATACAACTATATACATTGGCCTTATAAGATGGAATACCCAAAAATCAAATTGACTATATCTGTGGAAAGAGTTGGTGGGAAAACTCCATATCATCAGCCAAAACAAGACTATGGACAGACTGTGGAATAGATAATCAACTGCTCTTATGTAAGTTCAAAGTTGTAGCTGAAGAAAATTAAAACAAGTCCATTTATTATCTAGAACATATTACAGCTGAATTTAGACATCATATGAACAAAAGATTTGATACATAACACAATAAAGATGTAAGACCAGAAAAGTTGTGGGATTACATCAAGAACATCATACAGTAAGAATACAAAAGATCATTAAGAAGACAAGAATGAAGGAAAATATCAACATGTATCTCAGAAGAGACTCTGAAATTTGCTCTGCAATATAGAGAAGCTAAAGCACATGAAAGAAATGAGTAGGTAAAAGAGCTGAATAAAAATTTTCAAAAGGCAGTTTTAGAAGACAGTCAAATATAATAACAAAATCTGCAAAGATCTGGAGTTAGAAAACCAAATGGGAAGCAAATGCTCACTGTTACTCAAGATGTGGGAACTGAAGAAAAATTTCCAGCCTAATCTTGTAATATTGAAGGATTCTTTGAGAAAAATACTGAATGAAACATGAAGTATTAAAATAAGATGGAAGGACTATGCAGGGCATTGTACCAAAAAGAAATGGCGAAAGCTCAACAATTTTAAGGGTAGCATATAATCAAGAGACAATGGTATTGAAGGAAGAAGTTCAAGATGCATTGAAAGCATTGGCAAAGAAAAAGGCATTGGAATTGATGGAATACAAATTGAAATCTTTCAAAAAACTGATGCAGTGCTACAGACACTCACTCATCTATGCCAAGAAATTTGGAAGACAACTATCTGGCTAACTGATTGCAAGAAATCTGTATTTATGCCCATCTCAAAGAAAGGTGACCCAACAGAGTATGGGAATCATCAGACAGTATCCTTCCAATCACATGTAAGTAAAGTTTTACTGAAGATAATTTAAAAACTGGCTGCAAACATACACTGACAGAGAACTTCCAGTGGTTCAATAAGAGGATGTGGAATAATGGATATCATTGCTGACATCAGATAGATCTTGGCTGAAAGCAGAGAATATCAGAAATATGATTATCTTTGCTTTATTGACTATGCAAAGACTTTTGATTGTGTGGACCATGCCAATCTATGGGCAGCATTGTGGAGAACGAGTATTCCGGAACACTTCATTGTGCTCATGAAAAACCTGTACACTGTGCTCATGAAGAACCTGTTCAAACAGAACAAGGGAATACCAAATGGTTTGTATTTTTTCACTATACTTATTTAATCTGTATGCTGAGGAAATAATCTGAGAAGCTGAATTATATGAAGAAAAACATGGCAATAGGATAGACTCATTAATAATTGTGATACAACCTTGCTTGCAGAAAGTGAAGACGACATACAATACTTACTGATGAAGATCAAAGACCACAGCTTTTGATACTGATTGTACCTCAATATAACGAAAACAAAAATTCTCAACACTAGGTCAATAAATCTCATCATAATGAATAGAGAAAAGATTAAAGTTGTCAAAGAATTCATTTTGCTTGGATCAACCATCAATACTCATGGACATAGCAGTCAAGAAATCAAATGTATTGCATTAGGCAAATCTAATGCAACAAACCACTTTAAAAGTGTTGAAGAACAAAGAAACCAGTTTGAGGACTAAGGTGTGTCTGAACTAAGCTACGGCATTTTCAATAATCTCATGTGCATGAGAAAGTTGGACAGTGAATAAGGAAGACCTTAGAAGAATTGGTGCATTTGATTAGAGGAGAATATTGAAAGTACCAATGACTGCCAAAAGAACAAGCCAATCTGTGTTCAAACAAGTATAGTCAGAATGCTTCCTGGAAGCCAGGATGGCCTATTTCATCTCTCATTCTTCTGATACATTTTCAGGAGACAGCAGTCCCTGGAGAAGAATATTGTATGTGGTAAAATGGAGGGTCTGAGAAAAAAGGAAGACCTCCAGCAAGATGAATCGGCACAGTAACAGCAGAGATGGGCTAAAATATAGCAGCAATCATGAGGTGGACACAGGCTCAGGCAGTGTTGCATTCTGTTGTGCCTAAGGTCACTGTGAGTCTGTATTGTGGCACCTAACAACAATAAAGGATGTTAATAGGGGTATCAAACACAATAAACAAGCATGAAAGTATAACAGATGCAAGTACTTGTGAACGAAACACTACAATACACTACACTGCTGATAAACAAAGAGCATTAGAATCTAAAGGATGTTGTTGTTAGGTGCCTTTTAGTCACTTCATAGTAATCCTATGTAAAGCAGAACAAAACACTACATTGTCCTACACCATCCTTACAATTTTTGCTATGATTAAACCCATTGTTTTAGCCGCTGTGTCAATTCATCTCTTTGAGAGTTCCTCTGTTTCACTGACCCTTTGTTTTACAAGACTGATCACTCCTGATAACATACTCAAAGTGCATGGATAGTCTTGTCATTCTCACTTCTAAAAAGCATTCTGGTTGAACATTTTCTAAGATTTTATTTTTCTGGCAGTCAATGGTAAATCAAATATACTTTGTTAATATCTTAATTCAATGCATTGGTTTTTCTCAGGTTTTCCTTAATCATTGCCCAACTTTCACATGCATATGAGTCTATTGAAAATACCATGGCTTGTGTTTAATGCAGTCACTCAAAGCACTTTCCCCTTTAAAGATTTAAAGAATTCTTTTGCAGAAGGTTTTCACCAATTTAGTATGTCATTTGATTTCTGGATGGCAGTTTCTGTGTTTATTGTGGATGCAAGTAAAATGAAATCCTTAATAGCTTCCATCTTTTCTCCATGTATCATCATGTTGTTTATTGGTCCAGTTTTGAGGTGTTTAGTTTTTAGCTTATTGTTGTTAGGTGATCTAGTCGGTACCAACTCATAGCACTCTAGGTTCAACAGAAGGAAAAATTGCCAGGTCCTGCATCAACCTCAAAATCATTGCTTCATTTGAGCCCATTGATGTGACAGTCTGTCGCGGTGGGGATCTTCCTCTTTTTGCATGAACCTTCACTTTACAAAGCATGATGTTCTTCTCCAGGGACAAGTCTCTAGCGATAATACGTCTGAAGTATGAGAGTTGAAAAGCTGGCCATACTGACTTCTAAGGAGCATTCTGTCTGTTCTTGTTCGAATACAGATTTGTTTGTTCTTTTTGCAGTCCGTGGTACTTTCAATAATCTCCTGCAAAACCATAACTCTAATTAATCAATTCTTTTATGGTCTTCCTTATTCATTATCTAACTTTTTCATGAATATTAGGTTATTGAAAATACCATGGCTTGGTTCAGGCACACCTTAGTCCTCAAACACATCTTTCCTCTTCAACACTTTAAACAGGTCTTATGAAGCAGGTTTGCCCAGTGCAATACACATTTTTATTTCTTGACAGCTGCTGCATTTAGGGTTGTTGACGGCATTCCAAACAGAATGAAGTCTTTAACAACTTCAATCCTTTCTCAATCAATCTTGATGTTATTCATTGGTCCAATGGTGAAGATTTTAGTTTCACTATTTTGTGGTACAACCCATCAGTGGCTTTGGTCTTTGATCTTTATTTGTTGTTGTTGTTAAATGCCTTCGAGTCAGTTCCGACCCATAGCGACCCTGTACAGGGTTTCCGAGGGTGTAAATCCTTACGGGAGTAGAAAGCCTCATCTTTCTCCCGCGAAGCGGCTGGTGGTTTCGAACCGCTGACCTTAAGGTTCGCAGCCCGATTCGTAACCACTACACTACCAGAACTCCTTCATAAGTAAGTATTTTAAGTTCTCTTTGCTTTGGGAAAGCAATGTTGTATCATCTTCATATCACAGCTTCTTAATGGATTTTCCTCCTATCCTGATGCCACATTCTTCTTCATATAATCCAGTTCCTCGAATAATAAATCAGCGTAGAGATTGAATAAGTATGGTGAAAGAATACAATCCTGACACATTGTGTTGTTAGGTGCCATCGACTCGGAACCAACTCATAGCGATCTTATGCACAGAACAAAACAATGTCCGATCCTGGGCCAACCTCACTACTATTGCCACACTTGAGTCCATTGATGCTGCCACCTGGCCAATCCATCTCATTGGGGGTCTTCCTTTTTTTCTCTGACCCTCCAACTTACCAAGCATGATATCCTTCTCCAGCGACTGTTCCCTCCTGACAATATGTCCAAAGCATGAAAGAAGAAGTTTGGCCATCTTGGCCTTTAAGGAGCACTCTGGCTTCACTTCTTCCAAAACAGATCTATTGGTTCTTTTGGCAGTCCATGGCACTTTCAGTATTCTCCTCCAAAACCATAATTCAAAGGCATCAATTCTTCTATGATATTCCTTATTCACTGTCCAGCTTTCACATCCATATGAGGTAATTGAAAGTACCATGGCTTGGGTCAGGTGCACCTTAGTCCTCAAGCTGACATCTCTGCTCTTCAACACTTTAAAAAGACCCTGTGCAGCAGATTTGCCTGCGGAAATACATCATCTGATCTCTTGACAACTGCTTCCATGGGTGTTGATAGTTGATCCAAGAAGAATGAAGTCCTTGACAACTTCAATCTTTTCTCCATTGATAAGAATGT
>NW_006408707.1:4217546-4229012 GCF_000296735.1 Chrysochloris asiatica
CCGCGGAGCGGCTGGTAGTTTCGAACCGCTGACCTTAAGGTTCGCAGCCCGATTCGTAACCACTACGCTACCAGAGCTCCTTCATTGTTGTTGTTAAGGGCTGTCAAATAAGTTCTGACTCACAACAACAAGGAGCAGCTGGTGAATTTCAGCTGCAACCTTGTAGTTCAAACTGACCTTGGTGCCCAGTGCCTTTTCTCATAGCACCACATTAGCTACTTGTTGTTGTTGTTAAGAGTCGAAGAGCAAGTCCCCCAACTAGCTGGATTTGCACAGCAATCAAATCCATGGCTCAAATGTAGTAATAATTGTTCAGTGGTGCAGTATAGTGCAGTATTTCATTCTGTTGTGCATATAGGGTGACTATGAATCAGTACTGACTCAATGGCATTTAACAATGACAATAACAACAACTGTTGCAAAAATTTTTTAAAAGTTTTTATTGCAAAATGCAATATTCTCTGATGGGGAAAAAAAAGTAAATAGAGGGATATAATTTCAACTGAAAGTACATGGAATCGAGTGCAATTACTGTTACGACACTAAGTTTATAATGTTGAATGTGGGATTGATGATCTGTTTTGTAAAACTTCACTCAATTTACAATAAAAATGTTTGAAAAAAGTTATGCTAGATATTTGCTAAGGATTCATTGTTGTCTGATAAAGAAGAAAGACAAATCATTACTAATATTTTAAATTTCCACAAAATATTTAAAGAAGGCATAATATTTTAACAAAATAGAACAATACTGAAAATAGAGAAATGCCTAATATCTGGTACAGTTTGAGCTCTATCCTCTGAAGTTAAAGATCTTTTTCTTGATTTTCCCTCTACAGTTTACTAGTAGCTTCCTATTTGTCTCAGTGAATGTTGTTAAAATTTTTTGTTGGAAGATTAATTCAATTGTGTCACAAATTAAAAGTCAGCTTCTTTGGTTACAATTTGATACTGACTAAACGTTCTTTTAGAAAATACTTCTCACATCTGCCAAGTAAATCCTATCATACATCAAATTAGATGTTAGCATTCCGTCTTACCATCTGTATTCTGTAAACTCTTTAATGATAATTTGCCATGATTATATAGAATGCTTTTTAAAATAGGGAATCTATTTTGCTCAATCTGTGATGGATTTGTAATATGTTGTCAAGATAATTATGAAAAAAATATTGAGTTTTCAAAAAATCTAATGTGGGTCTCCTCTTTTTCAGGGGACAAACAACAAAATTGCACTTTCCAGAAACTTCCAGTTAGGTAGGGCCACATAACTAATTTGGGCCAATAAAATGTGTGTCGTTCACTACTAGGTTAAATTAGTTTAACAGCTTCTTTGTGATAAGATTGTTGTTGCTAGGTGCCTTCGAGTCAATTAATGGTAGCCCTATATACAAAAGAAGAAAACACTGTCTGGAAAGTGTAAAATATTTTAACAAGATAGAATACTATTGAAAAGAGATGAATGTCTAATATCTAGTACAGTATGAGCTCTACCCTCTGAACTTAAAAATCTTTTCTCTTGATTGTCCCTCCAGAGTTTACTGGGGTGTACTCAATGCCACCCTCATAATTGTTATATTTGAGCTGATTGTGCTGCCACTGTGTCAGTCTATCTCATTGAAAGTCTTCTTTTTTGTTGACTCTTCTCTTTATAAAGATGTAGTTTTCCATGGACAAGTCCTTCTTGACAACATGTCTAAAGAACAAGAGGTAAAGTCTCACCATCATCAGTTCTAAAGAGCACTCTGACTGTACGTCTTCTAAGACAGATTTATTTGTTCTTCTGACAGTCCATAGTACTTTTAATATGTTTTATTTCTGGCACTATAATTAAAATGCATCAATTTTCCTAAAATCTTTCTTATTCATTGGCCAGCTCTAACATGGATATAAGGTGACTGAAAATAGCCTGGTCTACATTGGGCACACCTTCCTCTACAAAGTGACAACTTTGTTCATTAATACTTTGAAGAGGTCTTTTGCAACAGATTTGGCTAACACAATGTTGTTGTTAGGTGTTCTGTGGTTGGTTCTAACTCATAGCAACACTAAGCACAATAAAACGAAACACTGTCCTGTCCTGCACCATGCTCACAATACTTGTTACATTTAAGCTTCTTGCTGCTGCCACTGTGGCAATCCATCTTATTGGAAGACTTCCTCGTTTTTGTTAAACCTTCACTTTACCATGCATGGTGTACTCCTCCAGAGGCTGATCCTTCCTGATAACATTTCTGAAGTATCAGAAAACAGGTTTCACCATTCTGTCTTCTAAGGAACAATCTACCTGTGCTTCTTCCAACACAGATTTATTTCTTCTTATGAAAGGCCATAGTACTTTTAATATTATTCTTCAACACCATATCTCAAATGCATAAATTCTTCTATAGTTTTCCTTCTTCATTTTCCAAATTCCACATGCTTTTGAGCTGATATTAATATCGTATTTGAGTCAGGTGAACCTAAGTCCTCAAACTGATGTCTTTGCTCTTGAATATTTTAAAGAGGTCTTGTGCAGCAGATTTTCTTAATGCAATATATCTTGTATTTCTTTTGTTTCTTGACTGCTGCTTGCATGAGTGTTGGTTGTGGATCCAAGGAAAATGAAATCTTTGACAGCTTCAATCTTTTATCTGTTTATGATGATATTACTTATTGTTCTAATTTTGAAGATTTTTGTTTTCTTTGTATTGAGATACAATCCATATTAAAGGCTGTGGTCTTTGATCTTCATTAGTAAGTATTTTAACTCCTATTCACTTTCAGCAAGCAAGGTTGTACCATCTGCATATTGCAGGTTGTTGATATAAATTTTCCTCCAATCCTGATGCCATGCTTTTCTTCATGTAATCCAGTTTCTTGAATTATTTGCTCAACAGACAGATTGAATAAATATGATGAACGCATACAATCCTGGTGCACACTTTCCCTAAATGTAAACCATTTAGCTTTCCTTTGTTCTATTCAAATAACTGCCTCATGGTCCATGTACAGGTTCCTCATGAGCACAATTAAGAATTCTGGAATAATACTCATTTCTTGC
Organism: Chrysochloris asiatica; assembly: GCF_000296735.1. NCBI lineage: Eukaryota > Metazoa > Chordata > Mammalia > Afrosoricida > Chrysochloridae > Chrysochloris > Chrysochloris asiatica. The sequence goes on from NW_006408707.1 coordinate 4,220,590, forward strand.
AATGCTATCCAGAGTTTGTCATGATCTACACAGTCAGAAGTCTTTGAGTAGTCAATCAAACACCAGTAAACATCTTTCTGATATATTTTTTAAATTCATTCAAGATCCATATGACATCAATAATGGCATCCCTAACTCCACATCTTCTGATGAATTTTGGAAGCTTCCTGTCATGTAACTGATTTTTAATTATCTTCAGCAAAATTTTATGGACATGTGATATTAATTATATTGTTGGATAATTTCTGCAATCCATTCGGTCTTTGGAATCAGCTCATATATGTTGCTCTTCTAATCAGTATGTCAGATGCCTGTCCTCTAAATTTCTTGGCATAGATGAATGTAGTCCGCCAGTGCTTCATGAGTTTATTGAAATATTTCAATTTATTTTCTGTCAATTCCTTGAGACTTATTTTTAAATAATGCCTTCAGTGCAGCTTGTATTTCTTCTTTCAATACCATCAGTTCTTGATCATATGCTACCTCTTTTAAATGTTTGATCATCAACCATTTCTTTTTGGTACTGTGACTCTATGTCTTTGATTATGTTCATCTTCTTATAATGCTTCCTGCATCATCCAATATTTTCCCCAGATAATCCTCAATACTGCCAGTTGAGACTTAAATCTTTTCTTCAGTTTCTTCATTTTGAAAAATGGTGAGTGTCTCCTTCCTTTCGGTTTTCTAACTCCAGGTTTATGTAAATTTCATTATAATATTTGACTTTGTCATTTGAATTTCACTTTAAATTTTCTATTCAGATCTTTCACTCCCATGTTTCTTCCATTTGTTTTAGCCTTTCTACACTCAAGAGCGATGTGACAGTGTTCCCCTGCTGTTTATAAATTTTTCAGTGACTAAGCATTCAGAAGTTGTCTGCTTCTCCTTCTGCCTAGTCTGTTCTAGTCCAGAAGCTCAGCTGAAATGTGTCCAACATGGACGACCCTGGGAGTATTTAAAATGCTGGTGGCATAGCTTCTAGCATCACAGCCACATCCAAGTCACCAAACTATGAAAAACTCAGACGAGTGTGGTTTTTATGAATGGCACCAGAATATTATTATATGTAGTGTGAGAGGATGAGCCCGTCAAGTAGGAAGGCAATGAAAATATGAATGGGGAGGAGGTTGCTGTTGTTGTTAAGCACTATAGAGTCGGTTCTGACTGATAGTGATCCTGCACAGGGATTCTGAGGCTGTAAATCTTTACAGGAGCAGAATGCCTCATCTTTTTCCCGCAGAGCCGCTGGTAGTTTCGAACTGCTGACCTTGAGATTGGCAGCCCGACTCATAACCACTACGTTACCAGAGCTCCTTGGGGAGAAGGTATCTCCTCAAAATACAGCTGACACTGATGATGTGAATAGAGTAAAGATTTTGGGACCTTCATTTGTTGATGTGGCATAACAAAATGAGGAGAAATATCTGTAAACATCCATTAATAATCAGAATATCCATCTATACATTAACAATTAGAACATGGAATGTATGAACGAAGAATCTAGGAAAAGTGGAAGCTGTCAAAAATGAAATGGAAAACATGAAAATCGATATCCTAGGCATTAATGAGCTGAAATAGACTGGTATTGGCCATTTTTAATCTGACAATTGTGTTGTTTAATTTGACAGGTATGAGAAATTGAAGACAAATGGTGTCACATTCTTCATCAAATATTTCAAGATCTATTTTGAAGTATAATGCTGTCTGTGATAGGATAATAGTCATACACCTAACAAGAAGACAAGTCAAGCATGGCAATAATTGTGAGGTTGGTTCAGGATCAGGTAGTGTTTTGTTCTGTTGTGCATAGGTTCACTATAAATTGGTACTAACTCGATGGCACCTAACAATAACAACAACAACAAAAGACAAGTAAATGCAACTATTATTCATATCTCTGCACCAAGCACTAAAGTCAGTGATGAAAAAATTGAAGAAAACTACCAAATTTTTCACTCTTATATTGTGAACATACAATCAAGATGCATTGCCAATGATGAAATAAGAATGCAAAGGTTAGGAACAACAACAACAAAAGAATCAGTAGTTGTATAAAATGCAGCTCTTTGATCTTCATCAGTAAGTTTATTAAGTCCTTTTAACGTTCAGCAAGCAAGGTTGTATCATCTACATTTCACAGGTTGTTAAATGAGTTTTCCTCCAATTATGATGCAATGTTTTTCTTCATATAACCCAGCTTCTCAGACTACTTGCTCTGCATACAGGTTGAATAAGTATGGTGAAAGAATAAAACTCTGTCACACACCTTTCTTATTTTAATCCATTCAGCATTCCCATGTTCTATTCGAACAATTGTCTCTTGGTCCATGTACAGATTCCTCATGAGCACAATTAAGTGTTCAGGAATACTCATACTTCACAATGTTGTCCATAGCTTGTCATGATCCACACAATCAAAAGCCCTTGCATAGCCAATAAAGCACAGGTAAACATCTTTCTTATATTCTCTGCTTTCAATCAAGATCCATCGGACATCAGCAATGATATCCCTTGTTCCATGTTCTCTTCTGAATCTGGCTTGAATCTCTGGAAGTTCTATGTCAATGTATGCTTGCAGCCATTTCTGTATAACCTTTAGCAAAACTTTAATCGCATGGGATATCAAAGATATTGTCCAATGGTTTCTGCATTCCATTGAGTTACCTACACTTGGAAGGGGCACAAATGCAGATCTCTTCCTATCACTTGGCCAGATAGTTGTTTTCCAAATTTCTTGGCATAGATGAGTGAGTGCCTGCAGAGCTGCCTCACTTTCTTGAAAATTTTCAATTTTTATTCCATCAATTCCTGGTGTCTAGTTCTTTGTCAATTTCTTCAATGCACCTTGGACTTCTTCCTTCAGTATCATTAGCTTTTGATCATATGCTACCTTTTGAAATGGTTGAACATCAAACATTTCCTTTTGGTACAGTGACTATGTATTCCTTCCATCTTCTTTTGATATTTTCTGCATCAGTCAATAATTTGCACAGAGAATCCTTCAATAATGAAAGTCAAGGCTTAGATTTTTTCCTTCAGTTCCCTCAACTTGAGAAATGATGAACATATTCTTCCCTTTTGGTTTTCTGGCACCAGATCTTTGCACATTTTATTGTAATAATTAACTTTGTTTTCTTCAGCTGACATTTGAAATTTTCTTTCAGCTCTTGTACTTCTTCCTTTCTTCCATTAGCTTTAGTATCTCTATGCTGGATAGCAAGTTTCAGTATTTCTTCTGACATCCATATTGATCTTTACCTTCTTTCTTGTCTTCTTAATGAAGTTTTTCTTTCTTCCTATATGACGTTCTTGATGTCATCCCACAACTCTTCTGTTCTTCGATCTTTAGTGTTTAATGCCTCAAATCTTTTCCTCAGATGATTTCTAAATTAGGTGGGATATATTCAAAGTCATATTTTGGCTTTTGTGAACTTGTTTTCATTTTATTCAGCTTCAATTTGAATTTGCATATGAACAATTAACAATCTGTTCCACAGTCTGCCCCTGGCCTTGTTTTCACTGATGATATGGAGCTTTTCCACTGTTTCTTTTCATTTCACAGATGTAGTCAATTTGATTTCTGTGTATTCCATCTATTGAGATCCATGTGTATAATCATCTCTTATGCTGTCTAAAGACGATATTTGAAAAGAACAAATCTTTGTTTTTGCAGAATTCTATCATGATCTCCAGCATCATTTCTATCACCAAGGGCATATTTTCCAACTACTGATCCTTCCTCTTTGTTCCCAACCTTTGCATTCCAATAGCTGGTAATGATCAATACATCTTGATTGCATGTTTGATCTATTTCAGATCGAAGAAGTAGTGGAATTCTTCTATTTCATCCTCACTGGCTTTAGTGGTTGGTGTGTAAAATTGGTCTTCCCTGTAGGTGCATAGATGTTATCCTATTACAGACAGCATTGTACCTCATGACTGATGTGAATATGTTCTTTTTGAGGATGAATGCAACACCGTTCCTCTTCAATTTGTCTTTCCCGGCGTAGTAAACTTTGTGGTTGTCAGATTCAAAATGGCCAATACCAGTCCATTTCAGCTCACTAATGCATAAGACATCAATGTTTATGTGTTCCATTTCTTTTTTGACAATTTCCAATTTTCCTAGATTCATACTTCGTGCATTCCATGTTCTGATTTAATGGATGTTTATAACTGTTTCTCTTCACTTTGATTTGTGCCCCTTCTGCAAATGAAGGTCCTGAGGGCTTTACTCTCGTGTGCTTTATTTCATTCATGTCATCACAGTCAACTCCACTTTGAAGAGGCAGCTCTTCCGCACTATCATTTTGAGTGTCTTCCAACTTGAGGGGCTCATATTCTTGCACTATATTGGACAGTGTTTCTCTTCTTTTCATAAGGTTTTAAATGACTTAATATTCGGAATTAGTTTGTCTCTTTTTTTTTCTTTGTTGTTCTTCATCTAGAAGCTCATCTGAAACCTGTCTACTGTGGGTGATGCTGCTGGTATTTAAAATACCCATGGCATAGCTTCCAGAATCACGTCAACTCACAATCCATCACAGTACTACAAACTGACTTATGAGTTGTGGGAGGCCAACTGTAGCCCTGTGAAATGGGCCATCAATTGCTCAAATACAATTGATCAAGAGCTAGTGGCATTAAAGAAAGAAGCACAAAGTGCAGCCAGAATGCTCCTTAGAAGCCAGGGTGGTGAGACTTTTGTCTCATGCTTTGGACATATTATCAGGAGAGATTTGTTTCTGTATAAGGACTTCATTCTTGGTAAAGTGAAAGGTCAGTGACAAAGAGGAAGATCCCCAATGCAATGGAGGTAAAGCACAAGCCTCTGAGAATTGTTGGAGGAGAAATTGAAGTCTTTCAACAAACAAATGCAGCACTGGAAGAACTTACTCATATATGCCTAGGAATTTGAAAGACAGCTGCCTAGAAACTGATTGGAAGAGTTTCAAACTTTTGTCCTGTACAAAGAGAGGTGACCCAACAGAATCTGAAAAGCATAGAACAATATCATAAATATCACATGCAAGTACACTAATAGTAAGCTTTCAGAGGTGCAAGCTGGATTCAGAACCGGACATGGAACAAAGATTATTATTGATGACATCACATGATTCTTGTCTGAACACAGAGTTCATGTGCTTTATTACATGCAAAGTGTTTTAACTGTGTGAAAAATGACAAGCTCTGGATAACATTTCAGAGTGGGTATTACAGTTGTAACTCGTAATTGCACTCATGAGGAACATGTACATAGACCAAGAGGTAGTCATATGAATAGAGCAAGGGGACACTGAGTGGTTTAAAATCATAAAAGTTATATGTCAGAGTTGTTTTTTTCCACCATACTTATTCAGTCTGTATGCTGAACAAATAATTGGATCAACTGAATTATCTGAAGAAAAATATAGCATCAGAATTGGAGGAAGACTCATTAACCACTAGTCATATACAGATAATAGAACCTTTCTTGGTGAGAGGGACGATGACTTGAAATACTTACTGTTGAATATTAAAGAGTGTAGCTTTCAGTTTTGATTGTGCTTCACTGTAAAGAGAAGGAAAAAAAAAAAAAAAGCAAACCTTACTTCTGGACCAATAAAAAATACCATGATAAATAGTGAAATGTTTTGAATTGTCAAATATTTCATCTTGTTTGGATCCACTATTTACACTCATGCAAATAGCAATCAATAAATCAAAGGACCTATTGCATTTGGAAAATCTGCTTCACAAGACCTATTTAGAGTGTTCAAGAGAAAATATGGCAAGTGTGCCTGATCAAAGCTATAATACTTTCAATAGCCTCATGTGAAAGTTGGACATTGATAAAGGAAGACCGTAGTAGAATAGATGCAGTTGAGTCCTAGTGTTGGAGAAGAATATTAAAAGTATCATGGACTGTAAGAAAACAAATACCTGTGTTGGTAGACGTGCAGACAGAATGCTCCTTAGAAGCCAGGGTGGTGAGACTTCTGTCTCATGCTTTGGACATATTATCAGGAGAGATTCGTTTCTGTATAAGGACTTCATTCTTGGTAAAGTGAAAGGTCAGCAACAAAGAGGAAGACCCTCAATGTGATGGACTGCCACAGTAGTAGTAGCAATGGACTCAAGTGTAAAAATGATTGTTAGGATGATGCAGGACAGTGTTTTGTTCTGTAGTGCACATGCTTGTTATGTTTGGAACCAACCTGATCACAAATAACAACACATAAGAGAATTATTCAGTCTTTTCTGACATCCATTTTTGTCTTTTCTTTCTTTCTTGTCTTTTAAAATAAATTTTTGTTTTCTTTCTGTATGATATACTTTATGTTATCTCATGAATCTTCTGGACTTAAGTCATTAGTGTCTAAGGTATCAAATTTGGCCTTAATATGGTCTTCAAATTCTGATGGGACATACGGAAGGTCATATTTTAGATCTCATGAGTGTGTTTTTATTTCCTTCAGCTTCAGCCAGAACTTACATATGAGCATTTCCTGGTCTGTTTCAAAGACTGTCCCAAGCTGTCTGTCCCAAGCCTTGTATTGGCTGATGATATTCAGATTTCCCCACCATTTTTCCCCACAGATGTAGTCAATTTGATTTTTCCATATGCCACATGGTGAGGTCCATGTGTATATTCACCTTTTATGTTGTTTATGACAGGTATTTGAAATGAATAAGTGATTAGTCTTGAAAAATTCTAGCATGTGGTCTCCAGCATGATTTTTATCACCAAGGCTCATTTTCCAACTACTGATCCATCCTCTTCATTTCAACCTTCACATTCCAATCACCAGTAAGTATTGATGCATCTTGATTACATGTTTGATCAATTTCAGATTGAAGAAGTTGGCTGTTGTTTTTAAGTGTCATCACAGTGACCCCTGTATAGGGTTTCCCAGGAACCTCTGATGAGCTTGAACTGCTGACCTTTTGTTAAAACAGAGCTTAACTAACCCGCAGTGCACTAACCCGCAGTGCCACACCAAGAAGTTGCTGTTGTTGCTGTTGTTAGGTGCCATTGAGTTGGCACCGACCCATGGTGACCTTATACACAACAGAACGAAACAATGTCTGACCCTGGACAAACCTCACTACAGTTGCCACACTTGAGTCCATCGATACTGCCACCTGGCCAATCCATCTCATTGGGAGTCTTCTTTTTCTCTGACCCTGCATCTTACCAAACATGATATCCTTCTCCAATGACTGTTCCTTCCTGACAATATGTCCAAAATATGAGAGACGAAGTTTGGTCATCTTGGCCTCGAAGGCTGTACTTCTTCCAAAACAGATCTATTGGTTCTTTTGGCATCCCATGGCACTTTTAATATTCTTCTCCAACACCATAATTCAAAGGCATCAATTCTTCTACCGTCTTCCTTATTCACTTTCCAGCTTTCATATGAGGTTATTGAAAACACCATGGCCTGGGTCAGGCGCACCTTATTCCTCAAGCTGACATCTCTGCTCTTCAACACTTTAAAAACTTCCTGGCAGCAGATTGCCTAATGCAATACGTCATTTGATTTCTTGACTGCTGCTTCCCTGAGTGTTGATAGTTGATCCAATAAGAACGAAGTCCTTGACAACTTCAGTCTTTTCTCCGTTAATAAGAATGTTGTTTATTGGTCCAGGGATGAGGATTTTTGTTTTCTTGACACTGAGATGTAATCCATACCAAAGGTTGTGCTCTTTGATATTCATCAGTAAATGTTTTAAGTCCTCTTCACTTTCAGCAAGAAAGTTGTATCATCTGCATATTGCAGGTTGTTAATGAGTCTTCCTCCAATCCCGATGCAACGTTTTTCTTCATATAACTCAGCTTCTCAGACGATTTGCTCAGCAAACAGATTGAATAAGTATGGTGAAAGAATACAACCTTGTCTCATACCTTTCTTAATTTTAAAACATTCAGTGTTCCCATGTTCTGTTTGAACAACTGCTTCTTGGTCCAGGTACAGATTCCTCATGAGTACCATTAAGTGTTCTGGAATACTCATACTTCGCAATGTTGTCCATAGCTTGTGATGATCCACACAATTTTTTCATAATTGAATTTAGTGGTTGATGCATAAATTTGATTCATAGTGGTACTGGGAGTTCTTTCTTGTAGGTGTATGGCTATTATCCTTTGACAGACAGCATTGTATTTCAAGATATGTCTTGAAATGCTCTTTTGGAGATGAATGTGATGCCATTCTTTTTCAATTTCCCATACTGGCATAATGAAACATCTTATTGCCTGACTCAAAATAGCCAATACCAGTTCATTTCAATTCATGGATGTTTAGGATTTCTGTCTGTTTGTATTCCATTTCAGTTTTGACAAATATCAATTTTCCTATGTCATACTTCATAGATTATGTTGTTGTTGTTGTCAGGTGCCATTGAATTGGAACCGACTCATAGCGACCCCATGCACAGCA
>NW_006408707.1:4237357-4238311 GCF_000296735.1 Chrysochloris asiatica
TAAGTATTCCTTTATATGTGGTTCAGAGTTCTGGGACCATCCCCTGAGCCTGCTTGGTCGGGTATTCTGTGTTGTTGTTGGCACAGCTCTCTGCTATACGTCCACCCGATCCACCATCTTGTTTGTTCCTTGATCTTTCTTTTTATAATTTTGAGTTTTGCTTCATATTTTCTCTCACTCAGTCTAGGACATTCTAATATGATCCTTTTCAGAGCAGTTGATAGTGGTAGATAAGCAGTATCTAGTTTTTCTGGTATCAGAGTTGTAGTGACTGAAGCTCATTTGCTATATTTGTCCATTGGACTGGTTGATTCCAAGCATCTTGATAATTTTGAAGAAAATTTTTTTTATCATTTTGCCCCATGTCTACTCCACCACATTTATAGGTGTGTTTGCAGCAAATGTAAATACCCAAGTATAAATATCCTCTTTCAAACTCTTATACATTTGTATGTATACTCCCACTCTCCCTCCCAAATCCATTCATCATGTGTCTCTGTTCATGTATCCACCTGTAGAACACTCTTGTTGCAGGATTGTGTATATAACACTGTTAATCATTATTCCCTTTTATATTTGCATACCTCCTTGTATATTCACCTGTCTTCATCATTCTTCTGCCCATCTCCTTCATCTAGTAAATTGCCCTACTTGTCATTGAAGATAACCTTTATCTATGGACTTATTCTCCCTTCCCTCCCACCCTTGGTGACCATCAATGAATGTTTTGTTTAGAATATAAATCTTTTCTTAATTTTTTACAAAGTAGTCTCATACAACATTGGTCCTTTTGAGCTTGACTACATTCAGCATAATGTCTTTCAGTTTCATCCATGTTATGAGCTGTTACACAGATTTATCATTATTCTTCAATGCTGTATAACACCCCAATGCACGTATGTATCAGAGTTCTGTTTGATTACCCATTCTTACATTGATGGGCATTTAAGCTGT
>NW_006408707.1:4238411-4243373 GCF_000296735.1 Chrysochloris asiatica
AAACATCCTTCTGATATTCTCTGCTTTCAGCCAAGATCCATCGGACATCAGCAATGATATCTCTCATTCCACGGCCTCTTCTGAATCCAGCTTGAGCCTCTGGAAGTTCTCTGTCAATGTATGATTGTAGCCGTACAATATAGATTGTACTTAACCATAGATTATAGGTTTTAACTATTAATGCATATTAGTAGCACCGTCTCATTTTGAATTGTGCTGCTGCTTCCATGAGTGTCAATTAGTATCCAAACAAAATTAAGCCTTTGACAACTTCACTCTTTTCTCCACTTATTATAATGTTATTTATAGCTCCAGTTGTGAGGGTTTCCATTTTCTTTACAATGAGATGAAATCCATACTGTAGGTTCTAGTATTTGGTCTTCAGCAGTAAGTACTTCAAGTCCTCTTAGCTTCCAGCAAGTAAGCTTGTATCATCTGCATATCACAGTATGTTGATGAGTCTTCCTCCAATCCTGATCACCTTCTTTATATAATCCAGTTTCTCAGATTATTTGTTTAGCACATAGATCAAATAAAAGTGGTAAAATTATGCAACCCTAAGGAAGTGCTTTCTTCATTTTAAACCCTTCAGTATCCTTTTGTTCTGTTCTAATGATTGCCTCATGGTCTATATACAGGTTCCTACTGAGAAAAATGAAGTATTCTGTAATTCTTATTCTTCTCACTGTCATCCATAGTTTGTTGTGATCAACATGGATGAATGCCTTTATATAACCAATAAAACACACAAGTAAACATTTTTCTGGTACTTGTTTTCAGCCAGGATCCATCTTACATTAGCAATCCTGCTTGAATTTCTGGCAGCTCCCTGTTGATGTAATGCTGCAATTTTTATTATCTTCAGCAAAATTTTACTTACATGTTGTATTAATTATATTGTTTGTTGATTTCTGCATTCTGTTGGGTTGATGTTTTTTGGGGGAGGTGGACACAAATGTGGATCTCTTCTAGTTGATTGTCTAGGTATCTATGTAGCAAATTTCTTGACAAAGGCAAATGAATGCCACTAGAGCTGCTTCCATTTACTGACACATTTCGATTTGTATACCATCTATTTATGGAGCCTTATTTTTGTCAGTGCCTTCAGTGTAGCTTGGTTTTCTTACTTCAATACTATCAATTTTGATCATATGCAACCTCTTGAAAATTTTGAATATCAACCAAACAATTATTTTTGTACAGTGATTTTGAGGATTCCTTCCATCTTTTGATGCTCCCAGCTTCATTCAGTATTTTGCCCGTACAAATCTTGAATATTCCAACTCAAGACTTGAAATTTTCTTCAGTTTTTTCAGCTTGTGTAACACTGAGCATGTTCTTTCTTTTTGGTTTGCTAAGTCTAGGTCTTTATGCATTTAATTATGAAACTTTACTTTGTCTTCTTGATCTGCCCTTTGAAATTTTCTACTCAGCCTTTTAATTTCATTTCTTCCAGTTGCATTCCAGTGATTAGGTAGTGACTTCCTTTCTCTCTTGTGATGTCTGTGGAAGTCATATATTAAAGTGTCAGGACAGGATTAAAGCTCTTTGGATCCACAAGTCACTGCAGATCTGGATACCTTTGTACTTTACCTGAATGGAGACTAAATTTTTGCTATCTTAGACCCCTGAGATTTTTAAGTTGTTTGTAATTGCAGCATAGCCCCATCTGATAAATAGATGATGGAATCTACCAATTTTGGTCTTTTTATTTATCAATAGAAATTATGAATGCATACTTATACTTTCAATGATTCAGGTACTATTCTTGAAACTGTAGGGTCAGCCCTGGACTTTGAACCACAAGGTCAGCAGTTCAAACCCACCAGCTGCTCCTTAGAAAAGCTATACAGAGTAGCTATGAGTCAAAACTGACACAAAGGCATGCAACAACATTCTTATTGAACCTCCTATTAAATATTTTATTTTTCAGTATATATCATGTAATATGATAGTTTGATATATTTTTACTTATATACATAATTTTTAAAACTATTTTCATGTTATCATTTACATTCACTTCACTGTCATTAAATATGTAAGTGCTTTGTGGCAATTATATTTGACCTCAAAATCTTGAACTCATCCACTTTCTTTGTAATACATGTCTTAGAACATGATTGATTATGTGAAATGTGCTCCACCCATTGAATTTTATTGTTATATTTTGTACTTGTCACATAGAATGCTTACCATGAAATATTTATGTCTCCTGAGAAACCTTAAATATGCTCTTCAGCATCTGAAGTACACAATAATGGTAGTAAATATTTATTAATTGTAAAGCATGACACCAAAATTTATGAGATGGACTATACAAATTTGGAACGTCCATGCTGAATACTAATGTATACCTCAATGTGTACTGGATAATATGCCTGCTATCTCTAAATACTATTGTGAGTACTTTTGAGGAAAAAATCTATAAGTATATTGAAAGACATCATTTATTCTCTTCTTTTCTGACCTTCCCCTTTTTTTTTTAATTTAAAAGGACAAAGCAGTAAAGACTTTCTCTCCATTGTGCTCTCTTCCCCTCTGTCTATAAACAAATGAAAAATATTCTTAATGTATTCAACATTTATGTAATGAGTACCTACTCTGTACCAGGCACTGGTCTGTGATAAAGACATAACATTTAAAAGACAGACAAGATGACAGTTCTCAAGGAAATAAACTTCTAGTGGTGGACACAGTTAACTAGATAAAAAAATGTGTGATGTTTCATATTGCAGTGGTTGCTGTGAAGTTGCTGTGATACAGGAAGTGCTCAAAAAAGGTGTCTTTGGCAACATGATATTTAACTTGAGCGAGTAGATCTAATTCTTGTAAGGTCAGACATTTCTTAATTTTGGAGTCCGTGGATATCTATATTAAAGAGTGAATATTATCAGCTGATACCTTCTGGTTTAGGAATCCTGGTGTATCGTTGTAGGATAAGCAATAGACTGTTAGGCACAAAGTTGTTGTTTCAAACCCACCAGCCACTCCTTGGAAAACCTATACAGGGCACTATGAGTCAGAACTGATTCGAAGACACTTAACAACAAATACTATCTTGATAGATTTTTTTTTTTTAAGGACACAGTATCTTATTATGAAGAAATTTTAAGAAAGTTGTTAGCTGTATTGTGAGAAATATGCACCAGGAATTGTTTTGCATTATAACAATGTACTTGTTTAGTCTTCAAGAGTAGTAAGGCCTGTCCAATAAGATTTTCATTGGGAAGTCTGAGCCTATTGACCCTTCATCATTTATCTTCATCATTCATGCTTCTTTTTATTTTCCAAACTCAAACAATATTGAAAGAAAGCACGATTTGCGTTTCTTGAGAATGTCAAAACTGCTATTTTGTTGCTGTATAAATCAAAGAGCACAGAATTCTTCAGGACTAGAGAGATGGAAGCACTATCTTAAAAGCATAAGGAACTTATCGGAGAGTATGTTGAGCAATAATACCTTCACATTTTTATAGTTTTGTTAAATAAAGTTTTATTTAAACTATTAGCAATGTCCTTTGGTTTGCCCTTATTTTATCATTCCCTTTGGAATTAAAGTGTTGACAATATGTTCTTGGTAAGAAGTTTCAATGTTAGATGGAAGAATAATCAAGATTTTGGATCAGATCCATTTATTTTTATGTGGTCCTCTTCAGCTTCCTGTAAATTTATTAATATAAGTATCATATTTGACATCTGTGTAATTGAGTTTCTTTGGCAAAAGTTGTATTTTTTACTCATTATTTTTCTTAATAATTTGGAGTATTGAAATGCTTCCCAAATGATCTACCCATACTCACTAATTCCCCTTTAATTCATTTCTCACACTGCAGTTAAATTACACTATTTAAAAAATGTCAACCTAATTGTTAACTCCAAATTCCATAAACCCATATCTAAGATTCTCTATTGGCTTGTGTTTGTTCATAAAAGAGAGCCATCAGTTTCTTACAGTTCCTAAATTTCCTGCATGGTCCCTTCTTAGCTCTCCCCTTGGTTCCTCCACACTAGAAGAAGACATGGGTAGGCTTTTCGTATGTGTCATGCTCTATCCTGCCATAAACACATAGTGTTCTATCTGGAATCCTCTTAACTCACCTCATATCCAAATTATTTCTTTATTGTTTTCAAATTATGAATTATTTTAAACACACAGGAAACATACAATAACAGAGAAAATATTATTGTTTTGATAATATTAATTAGTTTGTTTTCCAAATCTGCTTTAGATTTTTTTCTTCTGCTTTTGACCATTTTAGTCTTTTACTAAAAAAAAAAAAAAAAAAAAAACTTTTTATTGTGAATTAAGTGAACATTTACAGAAAAGATCATCAGTTTTATATTCAATAAATCATGCACTTTGCTTCATCTCAATAATTGCTTCTCCCTCCATACAACAACTGTTATCCTGCTTGTGCTTATAGATACTACTTCCATTCTACCCTCCTTTCTATCTCTTTTCAATATTTCCTTCGTAAATGTTGCCCTTTTCCTGGAGACTTTAGATCCAGAGAAGGAGAGCGACTGTGCGCTGAAGACCTGGGGGTATGGGGGAAGGACTGCATGGAGGGGATTGTAACCATGACAATGAGATGATAAACGATAGAATGAATGTAAGACTGATGTTCTCCCATGTAAACTATCACATAATTCACAATACAACATTAAAAAAAAAAAAGTTGCCCTTTTCATTTTGAATAACAGACCTTTCTATGGAAAGCATATCTTACTATTGTTGCTGTTCCCCCCTATATAAATACCTATTGTTTGGCTGTTGGACCTTAAGGGTGAGTTCCATTCCAGACCTGAAGGGAAGTTGAAGGCCGTAGTCTTGGTTTCCTCCAGTCTCTTTCTGACCAGTATGTCTGGTCTTTCATTTTTTTTTTTTTAATTTAAGGTTTTTATTGTGGATTGAGTGAAAGTTTACAGGGCACATCATCAGTTTCACATTCAACAATTCAT
>NW_006408707.1:4247508-4310511 GCF_000296735.1 Chrysochloris asiatica
TGCACGTATGTATCAGAGTTCTGTTTGATTACCCATTCTTACATTGATGGGCATTTAAGCTGTCTTCTTTTTTTTTTTTTTTTTTTTTTTTTTTTGCTATTGTGAATAGTGCTGTGATAAACATTGATGTATATATGTTTCCTTTTGTCATGCCTCATTTCTTGTGGATCTATACCAAGTAGAGCGATTGCTAGGTCATATAATATTTCTATTTCTGACTTTTTTAGGAAATTCATACCATTTTCCATATTGGTTGCACCATTTTACAGTCTCACCAGCAATGAAAGAGGGTCTTTGTCTCTCCACATTTTTCCCAACATTTGTGGCTTTCTGTTTTTGTATGTTTGTTTTTTAACATTGAGTCATGGACTCAACATTAAAACTGTATGTTAGAACTGTAGGATAAGCTGTACCACTAATCACAAGGTTGGCAGTTGAAACCCAGCAATCACTTAGGAAACCCATAGGGTTTCTATGAGTTGGAACCAACTCAACAGCACTTAACAACACATTAAAGCTGGGATGATGTGCATCTCGCAAGTGACTAATAATCGCAAAGACTTCTTTATGTTTATTGATCACCTGAATGTCTTCTTTGGTGAAGTGTCTGTTCATGCCCTCTACTAATTTTTTAATTGTAGAGGTGGTGTAATTTCTTGTAGAGGTTGTGTAATTTTCTATAAAGTTAGAGAATAGTCCTTGTCTGATATCTAACGGGAAAAAACCTTTTCCCAGTCTGTGGCCTCTCATTCAACTTTTTGGGTCACATTTTTTTGATGCATGTAAGTGTCTAATTTTTAGGCAGTTTCAGTCATTACATATTTTATTTCTACTGTTTGTGTGTTTTTAGTTATGTTTGACAGATTCTTTATGCCATGTATTAGAGCTCCTGAATTTATCCCTGTTTAATCATTTATAATATTAATAGTTCTAGGTTTTGCATTTAGACCTTTAATCCATGATGTTTGTTTTTGTATAATGTATGAGGTATGGGTCTTTTTTCATTTTTCTGAAAATGGATTTCAAATTTTACCAGCAACATTAGTTGAAAAGGCTATTTCATCCTCAATTAATGTGTTCTGCCCCTTTGTCAAAGATCAGCTGACTGTATATGGATAGATTTATTTCTTGATTCTCAATTCTGTTCCACTGATCTAGGTATTTTTTGTTGTACCAGTATCAGGCTGCTTTGACCACTGTGGCTGTGTAGTAGATTTTGATATGAGGAAATCAGAGGTGTCAAAATCTCTTCTACTTCTTAAAGAATGTGTCACTTATCTGAGGTCTCTTCCCTTTCCCTATGAAATTATTGATGACATTTTTTATCTCTTTAAAGAATGATGCTGCTGTCTGGATTGTGATTGCATTATATCTATAGATTGCTACGGGTAGTGTTTCCAATTTCACATTTTTTGTTAAGTTTTCCTATCCATGAACATGGTATATTCTTCCATTTATGTAAGTCTCTAGGTGTCCTGTAATAATGCCTTGTAATTTTCTTTATATAATTCTTTCATTTCTCTGTTTATATTGACTACCAAATACTTTAAATTTTGAGCAGTAGTTGTAAATTGCATTGTTTTTCTTATTTCCGTTGCAGAATTGTCTTATTAGTGTAGAAAAATCTAGCTGATTTTTGTATATTGATCTTGTACCCTGTCACTTTGCTGAATCTTCTAGTGTGTTCCAATAATTTCTTTCTGAATTTTTTAAAGATTTCCATGTATAGGACCAGATCATCTGTAGTGTTTTATTTGTCTTTGCCAATTTAGATGCCTTCAATTTTCCTTTCTTGCCTTATAGCTCTGGCTGAGATTTCCAGCACAACATTGAATACAAATGATGATAAATAACCTGGTTCTTGTTCATGAAGGGAATGCTGCCTGATTCTCTCCATTGAGAGTAATCTTGGATGTAGGATTTGTATATATGCCTTTATCTGTGTTGAAGAATTATATTTCTATTCCCACATTTTTGGGTTTTATCAGGAATAAATGTTGGAATTTGACAAATGCCTTTCTTCACCAATCAATATAATCAGGTGGTTCTTTTCATTTGTTTTATTTATGTGGTGGAGTAGATTGATTGTTTTTTGTATATTGAACAATCCTTGCATCACTGACATAAATCACATTTGGTCATGATATATTCTTTTTTATGTACTACTGATTTAATGATATAGAGCTTTTCCACCATCTCTTTTCACAGATGAAGTCAATCTGGTGAGGTCCATGTGTATAGTCATCTCTTATGCTGTTTAAAAAAGATATTTGAAATGAACAATTAATTGGCTTTGCAGAATTCTATCATGCAATCTCCAGCATCATTTCTATCACCAAGGTCATATTTTCCAACTACTGATCCTTCCTCTTTGTTTCCAACCTTTGAATTCCAATCGCCAGTAATGATCAAAATACCTTGATTGAATGTTTGATCAATTTCATATTGTAAAGGTTGGTAGAATTCTTCTATTTCATCCTCATTGGCTTTAGTGATTTGTGCATAAATTGGAATAATATGGTCCAATTATTAGTGGTGGAAGACCAGTGGAATTAGCTGGCCTTCGCTGTTGTTCTTGTTAGGTGCCATTGAGTCGGTACTGACCATAGTGACTTTATGCACAGCAGAACAGAACACTGCCCGATCCTGGGTCAATCTCACTTCTGTTGCCACACTTGAGTTCATCGACGCTGCCACTTGCCAATCTGTCTCGTTGGGGGTCTTCTTCTTTTTCTCTAACTCTCCACCTTATCAAACATGATATCCTTTTTCAGTGACTGGTTCATCCTGACAATATGTCCAAAGTATGAGAGACGAAGTTTGCCCATCTTGGCCTCCAAGTAGCGCTCTGGCTGCACTTCTTCCAACATATATATGTTTTTTCTTTTGGCAGCCCATGGCACTTTCAATAATCTCCTCCAACACCATAACACAAAAGCATCAATTCTTCTATGGTCTTCCTTATTCACTGTACAGCTTTCACATATGAGGTTATTGAAAATACCATGGCCTGGGTCAGGTGCACCTTAGTCCTCAAGCTGATATCTTTGCACTTCAACACTTTAAAAAGGTCTTGTGCAGCAGATTTGCCTAATGCAATACGTCTTTTTATTTCTTGACTGCTGCTTCCATGAGTGTTGATACGTGATCCAAGAAGAATGACGTCCTTGACAACTTCAATCTTTTCTCCATTGATAAGAATGTTGCTTATTGGTCCAGTGGTGACTATTTTTGTTTTCTTGACATTGAGATGTAATCCATACCGAAGGCTGTTCTCTTTGATCTTTATCAGTAAATGTTTTACGTCCTCTTCACTTTCAACAAGCAAGGTTGTATCATCTGCATATCATGGGTTGTTAATGAGTCTTCCTCCAATCCTAATGTGATGTTTTTCTTCATACAACCCAGCTTCTCAAATGATTTGCTCAGCATGTAGTTTGAATAAGTATGGTGAAAGAATACAACTTTGTCACACACCTTTTTAAATTGGTTCATGGGTATTATCCTATCAAAGACAGTGTTACGCCTCATGACAGATATGTTCTTTTTGACGATGAATGTGATATCATTTCATTTCAGTTTTGTCATTCACAGCATAGTAAATCATATGGTTGTCATATTCAAAATTGCCAATACCAGTCCATTTCATCACACTAATGCCTAAGATACCGATGTTTATGTGTTCCATTTATTTTTGACAATTTTCAATTTTCCTAGATTAATACTTCGTACATTCTATGATCCAATTATAATGGATGTTTACAGCTGTTTCTCTTCATCATATCATCAGCCAAAACAAAGCCTGGGGCAGATTATGGCACATACCATGAATTGTTCATATGAAAATTCAAACTGAAGTTGAAGAAAATGCAAATTAGTCCATGAAAACCAAAATATGACCTTGATTATATCCCACCTGAATTTAGAAATCATCTGAAGAACAGATTCAATACATTAAACACTAAAGACCAAAGACCAGAATTGTTGTGGGATGACATCAAGAACATTATACGGGAAGAAAGAAAAAAGTCATTAATAAGACCAAAAGAAGGAAAAGATCAATCAAGTTGACAGAGAACCTTAACCATTTCAAAGAGTAAAGACTTATTTTATTGGTGAAAATTTTTAAATAACCTTATCAAATTCTTATTTTGTTATAGTTCTCTTCCAGATTTAATCTGCATTTTGTGTTAGTTTAGGAAGGTCGTGTTTTTCTAAAATCTTGTCCATTTCTTCTAAGATTTCAAATTTGTTGGAGTACAATTCTTTTAGCTTACTGTTATTATCCTTTTTATTTCTATTGGTTATCTTGTGACATCACCCTTATTGTTTCCTGAGCATTCTATTTGCATATTTTCCTCCCTTATTTTGGTAGATATGTCAATGGTCTGTCAATTTTATGAATCCTTTCAAATGGTCAACTTCTTGTCTTATTGATTATTTCTATTGTTTTACTGTTTTCCAATTCATTTATTTCTGTTATAATTTCCATTTTTTATTTTATTCTGGTAACTGTAGGCTTATTATACTTAACTTTTCTAGTTTTTGGAGATATTGCATTGATGTGTTGATTTCAGGTCTTCTTTTTTTGTGTGTTTGTTTTTATAGCTTGGTCTCTAAGCCCTGTTTTTATATACCTAAAACTTGTGGTACCTTATGTTTCATTCTCACTGTATTCAAATAATTTTTTATTTTATTTTTTAGTTCTTAGGTTACTCAGTAGCTTCTAAGATTTATAATTTAATAGCATTGTGATTTGAACAATGCTTTGTAGTATTTTGATATTTTTTAAATAATAAGGTTTGCTTTGTGGTCTAACATATGGTTTCTTCTGAAGAATGTTCCATGTGCACTGAACAAGTATGTGTATTGTGCTCTTATTTGATTGAATGATCTGCATAATTTTATGAAATAATGTTGGTTGCTTGTGTTGTTTAATTCTTCAGTGTCTTTCTTGAGCTTCTTTCCATTCTTTTGCATTAGCAAAAGTGGTGTATTAAAATTTCCTACTACTGTTTCCTACCATTCATTTGTCAGCTTGTCATACTGTGGTGGTTTTGTGTTGCTGTGATTCTGAAAGCTATGCTACTTGTATTTTAAGCACCTGCGGAGTCACCTATGGTGGACAAGTTCAGATGAGCTTCCAAACTAAGACAGACTAAGAAGGAGAGAAGGACTGTTTCTGAATATTCAGTCTTTAAAATTATTAAGTATAGCAGTGCAAAAATTTCAGCTAGTACCAGAATGTTGAATATTGAAACATGATGAAGAGCATCAGAATATTATCAGATATGAGCCCCTCAGATTGGAAAGCACTCAAAACACGGCTGGGATAGAGCTACCTCCTCAAAGTAGAGTTGACAGTGATGATGCAAATGGAATAAAGTTGTCAGGACCTTCATTTACTGATGGAGCACAACTCAAAATGAGGTTAAACAGCTGCAAATTTCCGTTAATAATTGAAACATGGAATATATGAAGGATGATATCAAGAACATCATGCAGGAAGAAAGTCAAATATCATTAAGAAGAGAAGAAAGAAAGAAAAAGACCAAAACGGATTTCATAATAGACTCTGAAAATTGCTCTCCAATGTAGAGATGCTAAAGCAAATGGAGAAAATTAGGAGGTAAAATAGATGAATAGAAAATTTCAAAGGGTGGCTTGAAAAGACAAACTCAAATATTAAAATGAAATGTACAAAGATCTGGAGTTATAAAACCAAAAGGGAAGAACACACTCAGCATTTCTCAAGCTGAGGGAAACAAAGAAAAAACTCAAACCTAGAGTAAAAATATTGAGGTATACTATGGGGAAAATACTGAATGAGGCAAAAGAAGATGGAAAAATACAGTTATTGAAGCAAAAATAAATGGTTGATGTTCAACCATTTCAAGAGGTAGCATATGATCAAGAGCCAATAATACTGAAGGAAGTTCAAGGTGCACTGAATGCATTGTCAAAGAACAAGGCTCTGTGAACTGATGGAATACAAACTGAAATCTTGCAACTAACTGATGCGCTATTGGAGACACTCACTCATCTAAGGTAAAACATTAGAAGAGAGTTATCTGGCCAACTGATTGGAAGAGAAGAGGTGACCCAATAGAAATCTTTGGTCAATATAATTGCTATCACCTGCAAGTAAAATTTTGTTCTAAAAATAAATAAAAAACAGTCACAACAATATCTTGACAGGGAACTTCCAGAGGTTCAAGGAAGATTCAGACAAGGATGTGAAATGAGGAATATCATTGCTGATATCAGATGGATCGTGGTTCAAAGCAGAGTATATCAGTAAGATGTTTACCTGTGCTTTATTGACTATACAAAGCCTTTCAATTGTATGGATCATGACAAGCTATGCACAACATTACAAAGTATGAGTATTCTGGAACACTTAATTGTGCTCATGAGGAACCTGTACCTAGACCGAGAGGCCAATGTTTGAACAGAACAAGTAAGAACTGAATGGTTTAAAATTAGGGTAGTTATGTTTACACCATTAATTTCTACGATGATTAAATTATCCAAGAAGCTTGATTATATGAAAAAATATGTGGCATCCGGGTTGAATGAAGACTCTTTAACAACTTGTGGTATACAGAAAATACAACCTTGCTTGCTGAAAGTTAAGATGACTTAAAATGCTTACTGGTGAATATCAAAGAGCCTTTGATATGGGTTGCACCTAATGTTAAGAAAACAAAAACCCTCATCACAAGACAAATAAATAACATCAAGATAAAAGGAGAAAATATTGAAGTTGTGAAAGACTTCATTTTGCTCAATCAAGAATCAACACTCATGGAGACAGCAGTCTAGAAAGCAAATGGCATAATGAATTTGGCAAATTGGCAGCCCAAGATCTCTTTTAAGTGTTCAAGAGCAAAGATATCAGTTTGAGGAGCCCTTAGATGCACCTTACTCAGAAGAATGTAGATGAATTGATGTATTTGAGTTATGGTGTTGAGGGAGATTATTAAAATATCACAGACCACCAAAAGAACAAACAAATCAATGTTGGGAGAAATAGAGTCAAGATACTCTTTAGAAGCCAGAATGGAAAGATGTCTTCTTTCCTATTTCAAATATACTATCAAGAGGGACCATTCCCTGGAGAAGGACATCATGTTTGTAAAGTTGAGGGTCAGCAAAAACGATAAGGGCTCCTAATGAGATGATTTGGCATAACAGCAAGAGCAATGAGCTCAAGGGTAGCAATGATTGTGAGTTTGGAGTAGGACTAGGCAATGTGTTGTTCTGTTGTACATAAAGTGGTTATGAGTTGGTATTAACTCCATGGCACCTAATAATAACAACAATTGGTTTAGAGTTGTCTATTTCTTTTTTCATTCTATGAGAGTTTGATTTATGTATTTTGTGCCTCTTTTATTGGGGACATAAATATTTATTACAGTTATATCCTCGCATTCAATTTACTCCCTAATCATGTAAATAGTGTCCTTTTTTGTTTCTTATGCTGAGTTTTGTCTTAAAGTGTATTTTATTACATATTAATTTTGCCACTTGTCTTTTTTTTTGCATTATTTTGATATACTTTGTTGCAAACTTTGATTTTCAGTCTGTTTTTGTCTTTAAGTGTAAGGTTAGTCTCTTGTAGACAGCATATGGAAGGATCCTGTTTTCTTATCTGTTTGGCTACTCTCTATATCTTTACTGATGCATTTAATCCATCAGTGTTCACTGTAATGATCTAAACATAAGAATTAATTGCTGTGATTTTGTTGTGTGTGTGTGGCTGCTGATTTCTTTCTTCAACATAATTTTCTCTGCTGAGTTCATTTTGTTTATGTGATTTCTTATCAATTTCTTTATTGTTGCTGTTTTAATGTTCACTAAATCTTCATGGTTTTCTATTGCCTTGATTTGATGTGAAGGTATACTAATTTTCTTTGCAGTTACCCTGTAATCTACAAATCTCTTCCCCAGTATAAAGTTGTTTTATTTTGTTATCAACTTGACTTTTTCATCATTTGGGATTTCTGAAGTGGCACTTTTCCTTCTTTTTGATTTAGAATTTTCTTCATTATATCTTGGTATCTCTGGTGCTTTATTTTCAGTTCTGTAGGCTTATTTCACTTGGATACTGTTGCATATGGATTGAATCTGAGTGGTGTTGCTGTGTATGTCAATCTCAGGTTGCTTTCTGCTATTGTTGGTTCTCAATACAAAGGACTCTCATTACAATTTTTTGGAAAGTAAGTCTGGTTACTAAATTCCTTTAATTTATGTCTATTTTGAATTATTCTAATTTTTCCTTTATATATTAAGATAGTTATGCTGATATATGACTCTTATTTAACAGTTACTTTCTTTCAGACATTTGTATATATTTTCCCATTACTTTTTACCTGCATGGCTTCTTCTGAGAAATAATTATTTCATCTCATTTGTTCTCCTTTGTAGGTAAATTTTTGTTTTTCCTGAACTGCTGGCCGAAGTCTTTCCATGTATTTGATTTTGGAGAGTTTGACTGTGATAGGTCTTGGTAATTTTCTTTTGGAATCTATCCTGTTTGGGTTTCATTAAATTACCTGAATGCTTCTTTTCTCATCTTTCATCAAGTTAGGGAAGTTCCCAGCCAAAAGCTCTTCTATCATTTTTCTGAGCTCTTGTTTCTTCCTGTTCTGGAATTTAGATTACATTGAAGTCATTTCTCTTCATAGTGTCTCATATAGATTCTAGGCTTTCTTTCCTTCTTTTTTTTTCTTATTTTTCTTCTTGCGTCCATCAAAAAAAGATGGAAGGAACATACTGAGTTAGTGTACCAAAATAAATGGTTGATGTTCAACCGTTTCAAGGGGTAGCACATGATCAACAGCCAATGATACTGAAGGAAGAAGTCCAAAGTGCATTGAATGAATTGGCAAAGAACAAGGCACCAGGAATTGATGGAATCAAATTGAAATCTTTCAAGAAAGTGAGGTGGCACAGGAGGCACTTACTCATCTATGCCAAGAAATTTGGAAGACAACTATCTAGCTGACTGATTGGAAGAGATCCATATTTGTGCCCATTCCAAAGACAGGTGACCCAACAGATTGCAGAAATCATCAGACAATCTCTTTGATATCCCATGTGAGTAAAGTTTTACTAAAGGTAATACAGACATAGCTGCAAGCATAGATTGACAGAGACCTTTCAGAGATACAAGCCAGATTCAGAAGAGGATGTGGAACGAGGGATATCACTGCTGATATCCAATGGATCTTGGCTGAAAGCAGAGGACACCAGAAATATATTTACCTATGCTTTATTGACTACGCAAAGGCTTTCGATTGTGTGGATCATAACAAGCTATGGAAAACATTGCAAAATATGAGTATTCCTGAACTAAGGGGCAGTTGTTCAAACAGAACATGGGAACACTGAATGGTTTAAAATGAAGAAAGATGTGAGACAGGGTTGTATTCATTCACCATACTTATTCAACTTGTATGCTGAGCAGATAATCTAAGAAGCTGGGTTACATGGAGAAAAATGTGGCATCAGGATTGGAGGAAGACTCATTAACAACCTGCAATATGCAGATGATACAACCTTGCTTGCTGAAAGTTAAGAGGACTTAAAATACTTAATGATGAAGATCAAAGAGCACAGCCTTAGGTATGGATTGCATCACAATGTAACGAAAACAAAATTCTCACCACTGGACCAATAAACAACATTCTTATCAATGGAGTAAAGATTGAAGTTGTCAAGGACTTCATTCTACTTTGATCTGCCATCAACACTCATGGAAGCAGCAGTCAAGAAATCAAATGGCGTATTGCATTAGGCACATCTACTGCACAATATATGTTTAAAGTGTTGAAGAGCAAAGATGTCAGCTTGAGGACTAAGGTGTGCCTGACCCAAGCCATGATATTTTCAATAACCTCATATGCATGAGAGAGCTGGACAGCGAATAAGGAAGACCATAGAAGAATTGATGCATTTGAGTTATAGTGTTGGAGGAGAATATTGAAAGTGCTATGAGCTTCCAAAGAACAAACAGATCTGTGTTGGAAGAAATGCAGTCAGAGTGCTCTTCGGAGGCCCGATGGCCAAACTTCATCTCTCATTCTTTGGACATATTGTCAGGATGGACCAGTCGCTGAAGAAGGATATCATGTTTGGTAAGGTGGAGGATAAGAGAAATTAGGAAGACCCTCAGTGAGATGGATTGGCAAAGTGGCAGAATGGGCTCAAGCATGGCAATAATTGTGAGGTTGGCCCAGGACCGGGCAGTATTACATTTTGTTGTGCATAGCATTTCTATGAGTCAGTACCCATTTGATGGCACCACCAACAACAGCAGCTAGTGTTGAGAGATTTATTTTCAGGCTCATTGTTTCAAATGTACTGCTTTGCCCTTACAGTTGTATTGTTTATTTCTGAAATTTTAGTATTAATATTCTGGATTTCTGTGTGCAGGTTTTATACTGTCCTCAATCCTCTATATGGTTTGGTCATTTGTGCCTGTTATGTTTTCTTGAATTCTTCCCTGTTTTCCCTGGCTTTTCTGTCAATCCTTTGGTTGGTTGTGTGCTATGGAGTTGGTTTTGAATCTTTACAGCAGCTGAATCCTCATATTTCTCCCATGGAACAGCTGGTAGTTTTGAACTACTTAACCTTGAGGTTAGCAGCCCAACTGGTAACCGCTATACTACCGGATCTCCTTTAGAAGTACCTCTCAGAAACCCTATACAGGGTCATTATGGGTCAGAACTTACTCAACAGCACTTACCAACAACAGCAACAAAAATCATCAGTTTGAATAGCTTTTCAGGGAGTCCCAATGTCTTTTTTTCCTCAAATATGTTTTCCAACTTTCCTCTTAGTCACCTTTTGAGTCAATCTGTCATGGTTCTTCATGTGAATAGAAATTGTCTGTAGCTTCTTAGACATTGTGGTGGTAATTTGTTTTATTATTATTAAATTGATAATTGCATGTTGCATTCTTAGGCACTCAGCTACTGCCTTCTGCTGGGTATGATTAGGGGAAGGAAGCTCGGGCATCATTCTCTGTTCAGTGTTGGTGCAGCTCAGTTTATAATGAGTTTGACTTGTGTTGTTTTTTGTTGCTGATTTGGTGTACAGCAGCTGCTATTAGCTTTTGCCTGTTTGGTGGAGTTGTAGAAGTTATGGTTGTGTCTGGGTTGTATGACCATGGTTGCTGTGCTCTGTAGGGTGAGGCAAGAAGAGAAAGCACACGCAAGAAATAAGGCAAACAAACAAACAAAAACAAAAAAATTAAAATTGTTAAAAAGGAAAACAAAAGAAACATGGAGGAGAAAAATAAAAGAGAAAAAAAAACCCTAAACACAATTAGAAGAGAGATGATTAAAAATGAAAGAGATCTGTGAGCAATAAAGAAAAAAATAAAACAGCAGTGGTTGAGAAAGAAAAGTAGGAAAAAAAAAGAATGAAAGCAGAGATATCAAGGATAGAAAGCAAGGAAATGTAAAGAGAGCAAGAAGGGGAAGAAAGAATAAACAGGCAAAAACAATGAAAGGGAAAAAAAAATCAGTGCAGGTGACACACCCAGAAAAGAGTATATTATTGGGTCTCCTACCAGCCAAGGACTTCATATCATGAGTGGGCAAGGGTTGAAATGATGACACGCCCAACCTTAGATGGAATTCCTGTAGGGCTAGATGTTTTCTTTTTTTGACACCCATTCAAAGTGGTTCATTCAGATCTCAAAGCAGCTGGGACATCAGGGTATTTCCTTCCCAGAGGATAGACAAGGGCAAGTGTCCCCACTACCCTGGGCTTGTCAGAACTAGCTCTGTAGTTCTGGAGTAGGACATACCATATTCCTGGTGCCAGGGTTTGTGCTGGTAGCTCCGCACTTACTTTGATGCAGCTTTTTCCAGGTTCCCAGGGAGCAGGAGATTTGCTGGCAGTGTATAGGGGTGGGAATGTCCACATTTCTGATCATCAGGGTAATGTGGGATAAAGAAAAAAATTCACACCTTTCTTTCTGCCAATAAGTGGTATAAATCTTCACCACATTCCTCCCATTTGTCTTCAAAGTCACTGCGAAAGTTCAAGATGGCCATGCCATATCTGTTTCGCTGGCAGAGATCACATCTCTCGTCTATTTATCCCCCTAACTTGTCTGTTGAGCTGCTTATCCTAGTTAGAGTTAATCCAGGGCTGGCTCTGCAAGTTTGAAATAGAGCTTACCTGAATCAAGGTACCAGGGTTGGTTTAGATAGCTCTCCACTCACTTTAATGTGGTTCACAACTGTACCACCAACCACCATGTAGCCCTGAATAGCAGGAAAGTGGGAGCTTTTCTGGGGTGTATGCAGGTGGGTGACAGTCATGCCTCTGGTTACCAGGGGAGTGTGAAGAACAATATAAAAACTGCACATTTAGCTCTGCAAGTCATTGGTATATCACTGCAATGCCAATATTGTCTTGTCTTTGAAGCTGTTCACAAAAGTTGAAGGTGGCTGTGTTGTGTCTGGTAAGTCAACACAGGTCAAGAGTTTCCTTTTCCTGTGTCTGTCCAGATTTCTCTCCTAGTAAACCTTCAATCTGCTTCACATTTATCTGAAGCTTTTGGTTCCATCTGCACTGGTTTCATTCAATTTCCTTTATCTTTGCTGTATAGGGTCTGTATGCCTTACTGCCTTGTTTACCATCTTGCCTCCTCTTTCCTGCTTCCGTGTTTGTTTGTTTTTTTAAAACACTGAAAATATTACAGAATCAGTGAAAACTTATTGTACGTATAACCACTATTTTATTTTCCTCTCTTCTCATTGAATCTTAACCATTATTTTGAATCTAGTGTATTTCCATGAATTATCTTGTCATTAATTTCCTCTCCTTGTGCCAGACTGCAAAGCCATTTGAACTGCAAGGTCAGCAGTTCAAGCTCACCAGCTGCTCCTTGGAAACCCTATACAGGGTAGCTATGGGTCAGAATCGACTTGATGGCACTTAACAACAACATAAAATTCTAGGTGTCCTGATGTGGTGCTGTAGGATAAATGACTAGACTGAAAGGATAGTTTGAACTGTAATTTTTTGAGGCTCAAACCCATCAGCCACTCCTTGGAAATCCTATCTAGGGTCACCGTGAGTCAGAACCAACTCAATGTGGCACTTAACAATAACTAACAAGTATAATAATTATGTAAATTTGGATAAGAGAAGTTTGGATGACAGGTTAAGAAGCAAAGAATATATTACCTGGATCTTTTTGCTTCCTAAATTTCAAAAAGCATGTAGCATTAGTTTAGGCAAAACAGATTTATTCTAAATCTTATTGAATTAAATGACTCTTAAATTTGAATTGCAAGAGTTTGGATAATTGAGTATACACATTTTGTGAAATTCATGCAAATGAATTATATAATTTCTGCTACTTTCACAATATTATGGGGGTTTTGTTGTAGATGTATCCCAGTTGACATAGCTTATTCACTTTAACCATTATGTAATATGCTATTGTATAATTATGTCATAATTATTCATCCCTTCATATCTTCTTTTCTGTATTACAAATGATGATTCAATTAACAATCTGCTTTGTCTTCCTTATTCTAATATGTGAAAGTTTTCCTTGTAAAATAGCTATATGGAGGACTGAAGATTTCTAATTTTACTAAATATCAACAAATTGCTCCCTAAGAAAGTTTTATTTGAAGTTTATTGAAGGTCCCATTTCTCATAAATCTTAGTTATGTCAACATATGGTAGGCTAAAGAGGGTAAAATTACATAGAGCTCTGGTAGCGTAGTGGCTATGATTCGGGCTGCTAACCTCAAGGTCGACAGTTCGAAACTACCAGCTGTTCGCAGGAGAAAGATGAGGCTTTCTGCTCCTGTAAAGATTTGCAGCCTCAGAAACCCTGTGCAGGGTCACTATAAGTCGGAACCGACTCCACGGTACTTAACAACAACAACAACATGTATATATAATATATATATTTTTAAGTTTTTATTGTGAATTGAGTGAAACCTTACAAGGCAGATCATCAGTTTTACACTCAATAAATCATTTGATTATAATGATTATAATCCCCTCCATGGACCATCAGTTAACAGTATTTCTTTCTATTCACTTTAGCTCTTTTTTTAAAAACACTCACGCACATATAATAATTGTTATAATTAGCATTTCCACTTTCACTAAAAAAGTTGAGTATCTGTTCATATTTTTATTGACTATAATAATTTTATTTTATGTGTGCTGTCTTTTAATATATATTTCCCATTATAAATGGAGTTGTCAGCTTCTTTTTTTTTCATGGAATAATTTTATATTCTATACATTAAAGGATTGAAGTTGTCAAGGACTTCATTCTTCTTGGATCAACTATCAACACTCGCGGAAGTAGCAGTCAAGAGATCAGACGACGTATTGCACTGGGCAAATCTGCTGCACAGGAACTTTTTAAAGTATTGAAGAGCAGAGATGTCAGCTTGAGGACTAGGGTGCGCCTGACCCAGGCCATTGTGTTTTCAATAGCCTCATATGGATGCGAAAGCTGGACAGTGAATAAAGAGGATCGTAGAAGAATTGATGCCTTTGAGTTGTGGTGTTGGAGGAGAATACTGAGGGTGCCATGGACTGCCAAAAGAACCAATAGATCTGTTTTGGAAGAAGTGCAGCCAGAGTGCTCCTTGGAGGCCAGGATGGCTAAGCTTCGTCTCTCCTACTTTGGACATGTAGTCCGGAGGAAACAATCGTTGGAGAAGGATGTCATGCTGGGTAGGGTGGAGGGTCAGAGAAAAAGAGGAAGACCTCCAACGAGATGGATCGGCCAGGTGGCATCATTGATGGACTCGGGGGTGGCAGCGGTGGTGAGGTTGGCCCAGGATCGAACATTGTTTCGTTCTGCTGTGCATGGAGTCGCTATGAGTCGGTTCCGACTCGATGGCACCTGACCTGATACATTAAAATATTGTGACTGCAAGTGTTTGAAATTGGTTCTTCCTATTATCATTTCTTTTTAGAAAAAAATTATAATGTTATTCATTAAATTTGTTGTTGTTGTTGTTAGGTGACATAAAATTGATACTGACTCATAGCGACCTTTATCTTCTTGAGCTGATCTTTGAAATTTTCAGTTCAGCTCTTGGACCTCCTCATTTCTTCCATTTGCTTTAGCATCTCTATGCTGGAGAGCAAGTCTTTTCTGACATCCATTTTGACCTTTTCCTTCTTTCTTGTATTAAAATAGGAGTTTTGCTTTCTTCATGTATGATGTTCTTGATGTCATCCCACAACTCTTCAGGTCTTTGGTCTTTAGTGTTTATTGTATCAAATTTTTTCTTAAGATGATCTCTAAATTCAGGTGGGATATATTCAAGGTCATATTCTGGCTCTCACGGACTTGTTTTCATTTTCTTCAGTTTCAGTTGGAATTTGCATATCTGTTCCACACTCTGTCCCTGGCCTTATGCTGCACAAGTCCTTTTTAAAGTGTTGAAGAGCAAAGATGTCAGCTTGGGTACTAAGATATGCCTGACCCAAACCATGGTATTTTCAATAGCCTCATACGCTCGTGAAAGCTGGATATTGAATAACGAAGACTGTAGAAGAATTGACACATTGAGTTATGGTGTTTGAGTAGAATATTGAAAGTGCCAAAAGAACAAATAGATTCGTTTTGGAAGAAGTGTAGCCAGAGTGCTCCTTGGAGACCAAGATGGTCAAACTTTGTCTCTCATACTTTGGACATATTGTCAGTCCAAAGGGACCAGTCGCTGGAGAAGATATCATGTTTGGTAAGGTAGAGGGTCAGAGAAAAAGAGGAAGACCCCCAACAAAATGGATTGGCCAATTGGCAGCTTTGATGGACAATAGTGAGGTTGGCCCAGAATCAGGCAGTGTTTCTTTCTGCTGTGTGTAAGGTCTTTATGAGTCGGTACCGACTCGATGGCACCTAACAACAACAACAACATAGCGACCTTATGCACAGCAGAATGAAACACTGACTGATCCTGGGCCAACCTCACTATTGTTGCCACACTTGAGCCCATAGAAGTTTTTGGTTTCATTGTAATTAAAATTCCATTTTTTTTCTCTTATAGATTATAATTTTGTTTCTTAACTAAGAAATATTTCCTTATGCTAAGGTTATGAAAGTATTCTCAGTGTATTCTTTTCAAGCTTTTAGAGAAATTTTAGACTTATGGTGTCTTAAGTCCTGGTGTAGGGCTGTGAGCTAATGAGCTGGACTTCACAGTCCTTTGAACAACAATGTTGATGATTCAAGCTCACAAGCTGCACCTTGGAAACCCTTTACAGGGTTGCTATGGGTTGCAACCACCTGGATGGGACATAATAATAATAACAACAATTTATACTGAATCCCTGTTGTGGTGATGTAGAATCAACACTTCTACATCCAGTTCACTTCACACTGGAGACAAATCAATTAAGGACTTCTCACCACAAAGTCAGTAGTTTGAATCTATCAGTTGCTCCATGGGAGTATGAGGAAACCTTCTGCTCCCATAAAAATTTACTGTCTTGGAACCCCCTATACGGGGTCACTATGAGTCGGAATCAACTTGGTGGTATATAACCACCACCATGAGTCAGAACTGAGTTAATGGCAATTAAGGACAAATGTTATGCTTGGGTCTGAAATTAATTCCTGAGTATTAAGTGAAATAGTGACATATTTTTATTTTTATGATCATAGAAAAATGTCTGGGCACCGTATGCTGACTGATTTATCTTTTCCTAATTTATTTACACTGTCATATATCAATGAAATATGTAAAATATATGCTGATATTCATAAGTCTTTAATGCTTAATTCCATTTGTATTTCCATTATTTTATCAATACTCATTATATCTTACTTTACTGTATAAAATAAATTTTGATACTGGCAGAGTAATTCCTTTCTTATTCAATAATCTCCTTGTTTCTTTATTCTTTCATATGCATTTTAGGATTAGTTTTTCAAATACAAAAGCAGAACAAACAAAACAAAAAGCCTACTTGAATTTTAATGGAAATTGCCTTGAATTTAGAGACTAATTTGAAGAAAATTAACATCATTTTGACATCAAGTTTTCAGGTTAGAGAACAAAAAATAAAACTTTGTGTCTAAATTTTCTTTATAAAATTCTTGTTCTATTTTTAGGAAAATTTTTTATATATCTTATATTCTGGTAACAAGTCATTAGAAACTCTATGGATTACAGATGTACTCTGAAACACATGGGGACACCATGTGTCAGAATCAATTTGGTGGCTTTTGAATGATTGGTTATAGTTTTGTTTACAACTGGAGATAATATCTTTTGAAATACATCTTTTGAATATCTGTTGCTAGTGTGATGGATGTGATTGTTCTCTGAAAATTGCTTAATTTTTAGACCTTCATTCAAGTGTGCAACTTGTTTAAAAACCATTGAACTACTTCCATATGTCTTAGTATTGGCTACTTCCTTCATGTATTTACCACAGATGATAAATGTCTTTGTTTTATGATCATGTTATACTCTGGGTTAAGGGTCATGTCTGTTTTATTTATCTTTATATATCATTTGTCTAAGAATAGTATCTCACTCATAGTAGGTACCTAATTAGTACTTTATGAATAAGTGACTATTTTAATGAATGAAGGAGTTAGTAGTATCATTTTTAAAAGCAAGTTATTAATCATGCTTAGATCATCAGAGTAAAAGAAGAATGAAAGGAAGCACCACTTCAGGCAT
The DNA here is from genome assembly GCF_000296735.1 of Chrysochloris asiatica. NCBI lineage: Eukaryota > Metazoa > Chordata > Mammalia > Afrosoricida > Chrysochloridae > Chrysochloris > Chrysochloris asiatica. The sequence goes on from NW_006408707.1 coordinate 4,265,214, forward strand.
AACAGTTCAGTTCACACTGGAGACAAATCAATTAAGGTCAGCAGTCTTTAAAAGACTGAAAATGATCACTATTAGAGGCTTAAAATTATGTTTTCACTTGCTCCTGTCTGCTGATCATAACAACCCTCTTCAAATAATACATGAAATAAAGAATTGCATATAAGGGGAAAGAAATAAATGTTGCCCTTCATTGCAAGTGTCCTTTAATAATAAAATGCTGCTGAGCATTTATGTAAATTAGCATGAATAACAAATGATGCTGTTCTGATCAAGACTACTAAAAGTAAGACTCCATGAATTAATTGTAAACAAAGTGCAGCTCTTTACAATGCAGCAATTCTTAACTGGGTTGCAGTTTGATGAACTATAAAGAAAATAGTTTAAATTTAATTTTATACTGGTGTATTAACTAAACTTTTAACAACACTTCTTCCAATTTGAATTACAAAGGAAGAAGAGAACATTAACTGTTAAGAAGATAATTGTTTATGTTTTCATCATAGTTTTTTTCTAAGCATGAAGAAACTTGGCATTAAGAAATTGTCTTTTTTTCCTAATGAAATCTGCTTTTAATAGCCTGTAATGCTAAATATTTAGCATAAATTATATTGATGATCCTAGTTATGTTTCATGGGTCATGATTTTTGTTCTTTTTGTTTATTTGTTTGTTTATTTTTTCCCCTTCTGGCTAGCTCTTATATAATCTCTAGGTTTTTGGAAGGATTAAGAAAATAGCTAAAAGAAATATAAATCCTTTCTACATGAAATCCCAGATTTATATGCTGCAGGCTGTTTTTGAGTGGTCAAGGGGACCTTATTAAAAGGTTTCATGAGAAACCAAAACCACTTCTCCAGTCAGGATCCAACACATAATTGTAGGACCCAGTGCAAAATGCAAATGTGTGGTCTTTCACGAAAAAAAAAATATGAATCGGGCTGCGAACCTTAAGGTCAGCGGTTCGAAACTACCAGCTGCTCCGCGGGAGAAAGATGAGGCTTTCTACTCCCGTAAAGATTTATACCCTCGGAAACCCTATACAGGGTCGCTATGGGTCGGAAACGACTCGATGGCACATAACATATATATATCAAGAATTTTAAGGTAGTCACAACAAAGCATTATGGCAAGTTCAGGACTTGTGAACCTACAGATCATACACCCATGAAAATGACGTTTCGAATCTCTATTTGTAAACTTTCTATTGGCTGGTGGGGCTAGCTTGTGCTTCTTGCATACATGCAAGCTGATGAAGTACAAATGAGAGATGCTTTAGTTCTAGCAAAGTGTTCTAGGTGAGCACTAGAGCACAGATTTTAGTTGACCATTGACAACACAAACATGGATCTTTGTACTATGCTAGACCTTTGTATATAGAGGCAACTATGACTGATTAACATGGACTTTTGTTTTTATATAGTTATAGTTACAATATTTCTGTTTCTATTTCTAAAATATTTAGCATAAAATAGCTGAAAACAGTTAAATTGTCCAGATTAAAAAGACTTTTACTTGAAATAGGAAAATGCAAACACTTTCTCAGTTCATCTCAACTTCTTCATTTCTTGTTTTTGTTTTTGATTGCATGCCATCAAGTCACCTCTGATTCATAATGACTCCATGAGAAACAGAATGAAATGGTGCTGAGTCCTGTGCCATCCTTATAATCGTTGTTATATTTGAGCCCATTGTTGTAGCCACTGTGTCAATCAATTTCTTGGGGGTTTCCTCTATTTCATTGACCCCCTAAGCAGGAGGCCCTTTCCCAGGAACTGGCCCCTTCTGATAACATGTATGCCAACCAAATTTTCTCCCTATCCTTTCTTTTGAGGAACATTCTGGTTGTCTTTCTTCCAAGAAAATGTTTTTTGTTCTTATGGCAGTCCATCGTACTTTCACTATTTTTCACTTTCAATATTCTTTGCCAGTACCATAAAGTGCATCAATTCTTTTTTGGTCTTCCTTATTCATTGTTCAGTTTTCACATGCACAGAGGTGACTGCAAATGTCATGGCTTGAATCAGGCATACGTTAGTCCTCAAAGTGACATCTTTGCTCTTTAACAGTTTAAAGAAATTTTTTGCAACAGATTTTCCCAAACAATATGACATTTGATTTCTTGACTGCTGCTTCCATTTGTATTGATCATGGATACAAGTAAAATGAAATTCTTGACAACTTCAATATTTTCTCAGTTTATCATGATGCTACTTATTTGTCCAGTTGTGAGGATTTTTTTTTCTTTACATTGAGTTGTAATCCATACTGAAGGCTATATTTTTCAATATACATGTGCAAGTATTCCAAGTCCTCTTTACTTTTAGCAAGCAAAGTTAAGTCATGTGCAAATCACAGGTTTTTAATAAGCATTATTCCAATCTTGATGCCACATTTTTCATATATAACACAGCTTCTGGAATTACTTGCTCAGCATACAGAGTTAAGTATCATAAAAGGATATAGCCCTGTTAAACACCTTTTCTGATTTTTAAACCATGTGGTATCTGTTTGGTTTTTTGGAACTGCTTTTTGTTTTATGTGCAGGTTCCATATGAGCACATTAAAATGGAATTTCCATTCTCGGCAATGACATCCTTAATTTATTTAGACACAGATCGTCAATAGCCTTTTCAGTGTCAATAAAACACAAATTGACACCTTTGGTATTTTCTGCTTTCAAGCATGTGATGTCAGCAATGATATTTCTTATTCTAGTTCTCTTTTGAATTCAGCTTGAATGCCTTGCAGTACTCCTGCAACTGTTTTTGAGTTTTCTTCAACAAAATTTACTTGGGTATGTTATTAACAATATTATTTGATAATTTTTGTATTCTATTGGCTCATCTTTCTTTGGAATAGACAGAAATATGGATCTCTTTCAATCAGTTGGCCAGATACCTATCTTGCAAATATCTTAATATACACTAATGAATGCTTCCAGTGCTGTATCACTTTGTTGAAACATTTCAATTTGTATTCTGCTTTTTTCCCTGGAGTCTTGCTCTTTACTAATGGCTTCAGTGCCACTTGGATTTCTTCATATATATAATACTATTAATTCTTGATCATTGACCAGTTCCTAATAGAACAGTAACTCTGTGCATTCCTTACATCTTTTTTTTTTTTTATAATGTTTTTTATTATGACTTATGTGATAGTTTAAGGAGCTCTGGTAGCATAGTGGTTACGAATCGGGCTGATAATCTCACGGTCAGCAGTTCGAAACTGCCAGCAGTTCTCCGAGAGAAATATGAGGCTTTCTGCTCCCTTAAAGATTTACAGCCTCGGAAACCCTGTACAGAGTCACTATGAGTCGGAACCAACTCCATGGCACATAACAACAACAACAACAACATGTGATAGTTTACATTGGAGAACATTGACTTTATATTCATCCTATCTTATTTTGTTTCATTGCAATGATTACAATCCCTTGCATACATCATCAAACAACTAAAGGCTTCCATCTTCTTTTGATACTTCTGGCTCCATTCAATATTTTGCCCATGGTGGTTGTGGTGGTGGTGTGTGGTGGATGTGGCATCGATTCCAACTCATAGCGACCCTGCGTAAAGTTTCCAAGACTGTAAATCTTTATGGGAACAGAAAGTCTCATCTTTCTCCCATGGAATGGCTGGTAGTTTCAAACTGATGATCTTGAGGTTAGCAGCCCAACTCATAACCAACAGTCCTTCAATAATGCAAGTCAATTCTTGTATATTTTCCTCAGTTCTTTTAGCTTGAGAAATGTTGAGTGTGTTCTTCCCTTTGTTTTCTTAACTTCAGGTCTTTTCATATTTCATTATAATAATTTATTTTGTCTTTGCAAGTTGTGCTTTGACATTTTCTGTTCAGCACTTTTCTAGTTTTCCTATTTGCTTTAGCTACTGTACACCAGGGATTTCTGGTGTGGTGCTTTAGGATAAGCATTGGACTATTAACCAAAAGGCCGGCAATTCAAGCCCACCAGTTGTTCTTTGGAAACCCTATACAGTTTCACTATGGGTGATAACTGACTCAACAGAACTTAACAACAGCAACTATACTTTGGAGAACAAGTTCCAAAGGCTCTTTTGGCATCCACTTTGGTTTTATTTTTTTATTACCTGTTTTTTGTTTCTTCATGTCTGATATTATTGATGGCATCCCACAACTACTTGTTTTGCGTCACTGGCATTTACTTCTATCTCTGCCATTTTTAGTAAGTAGTCCCAGAGTACCTAAAGATAGGGATATAAAGCCAATGTATCTTCATATTTGAGTTATAGCTAGATTGTTGTTGCTAAGTGCTGTCGAGTTGATTCTGACCCATAGCAACCCTGAACAGGGTTTCTGAGTCTGTAAATCTTTACAGGAGCAGAAAGCCTCATCTTTCTCCCCCAGAGCAGCTGGTAGTTTTGAACTGCTGACCTTGCGGTTTGTACCCCGATTCGTAACCACTATGCTACCAGAGCTCCTTATACAGAGTTTAATCCAGTAAGCAGAATAGAATTCTTTAAAAAGTCTCGATAGTCTACATCTAGAAGAGGGCTGCATCATGAATCAGAAGTGATAACAGTTTGTTCACAGAGGGATACCTCCAATTGGCAAAGTGTGTGTGAAACCAACTTTAGTTCTGAAAAAGGGAAATTACAAAAACAAGACAAAGTTTGTCCAATGTTCATGTTGAGTGAACTTGATTAATGGCAGATATCTGTCTCAGTCAGAAAGCTGAAATAGTATGGAGTTTAGGGTACCATGAACTTTAACTCTCAGAACTATGAATATTCAACCAATAGTTACAGAGTTCTAGTAGGCATTAAGGTGGCAGATGGGAAAGACAAAGATACATTGGCTTTATATTCCTATCTTTAGGTTTTCTGGAACTACTCGCTAACAAAAACACAAATGGGTAATTTTATTATAATGGACATTCCTCTGGCTCAAATCAGGTAAGACATTTTAATTTTTTTCATATCTCTTTGATTAGAGCTAGTCATGTTTCCCCATCCAACTGGAAATATATATATATATATTTAACCTCATAAATGTTATCTTTTGCATGCATGGAGGTAAAGGAGAACTAAATACTGAAAACAACTACTGAGTTATAAGGAAATGTTAAGGTAATGCTAACATTTGTTTTTCTTTGATGCCATTGAGCTGATTCTTTGAGCCCATTGTTGTTGCTACCACTCTGTCAACCCATCTCCCTGGGGGTCTTCCTCTTTCTCACTGATCCTACACTTTTACAAACATTAGATCATTCTCCAAGGACTGGTCCCCCCTGATTTCTGTCAAAAGTACAAGAAACTAAGTCTCACCATCTTTGCTTCTATGCAACACAGATTTATTTGTTCTTCTGGGAGTCCATGGTACTTTCAATATTCTTTGTCAACACCATAATTTAATGCACTGATTCTTTTACAGTCTTCTTTATTCATTATCCAACTTTCACATGCAAGTGAGGTGATTGAAAATGCTATAACTTCATTCATGTGTACCTTAGTCCTTAAACTGACATCTTTTCTTTTCTTTTTTTTTAACACTTTAAAGAGGTCTTTTGTGGCAGATTTGCCTAATGCAATACATCATTTGATTTCTTGAATACTGCTTCCATCAGTATTGATTAGGGATTCAAGCAAAATGATGTCTTTAACAATTTCAATCTTTTCTCCCATTTGTCATGATGATACTTATTGGTCCAAGTGTGAGGATTTTTATTTTCTTTACTTTGAAGTACGATCCATACTGAAAGCTTTAGTCTTTGACCTTCATCAGTAAATATTCCAACAAGCAAGTTATTATCATCTTCATTTTACAGGTTATTAATAAGTTTGTCTCCAATCTTGATGTCATTTTCTTCTTCATATGATCCAGTTTCTTAGATAATTTGCTCAGATTATATAAATATGGTGAAAGAACATAACATTCATGCACTCCTTCTGTGAAGTTAAACCATTCTGTAAACACTTGTTCTAACTACTGCCTCTTGTCAGTTTGTCATACTGTCATGGATTGAATGTTGCTGTGATGCTAGAAACTATGTCACCAGTATTTTAAATACGAGCAGGATAAAGGCATGATGGACAGGTTTCAGCTGATCTTCTAGACTAAGAAAGTCTAGGCAGAAGGAGAGGAAGACTTCTTCTTAATATTTTAACTTAAATCCTTATGAATAGCAGTGAAACACTGTCTGATAGCACCAGAATATTGACTATTAAAACGATGAATAGCAGAAGAGTATTGCCAGATATAGTGCCAGAAGATGAGCTCTTAGGGTTGAAAGACAATCAAAGTACAACTGTGGAAAAACTACCTCCTCAAAGTAAAGTTGACTGTGATGACTCAAATGAAGTAAAGCTTTAAGGAACTTCATATATTGATGAGGCACAACTTAAAATAAGGAAGTAAGTGTCTATTAATAATTGTAATATGGTGTGTATGAAGAATGAAATTAGAACGATTGGAAGCTGTGAAAAAAGAAATGGAATGCATAAAGATCAGTATCTTAGTCTTTGTTATTGCTCGGTGCTATCAAGTCAGTACTGACTCATAGCACCTATGCACAACAGAACAAAACACTGTCCAGTCCTTTGCCAACCTCACAATCATTACTACTTTTGAGTCTATTGCTACTGTCACTGTGCCAGTCCATCTCATTAGGGTTCTTCTTCTCTTTCTCCCACCCTCCTTTTACCAAACATGATGTCCATCTCCAGGGACTGGTCACTCCTGATAATATGTCCAAAGTATGAGAGACAAAATCTGGCTGCCTGGCTTCTAAGGAACAGTCTGGCTGTATTTCTTCCAACACAGATTGATATGTTCTTTTGGTAGTCCAGGGTACTTTCAATATTCTCTCCAATACCATTACTCAAATGCATCAATTTTTCTATAATCTTCCTTATTAACTGTCCAACTTTCACATACATATGAAGTTATTGAAAATACCATGGCTTGATTCAGGCCTACCTTAGTCCACAAGCTGACATCTTTGTTCTGCAACATCTTAAAGAGGGAAAGGAGATTTTTATAATGCAATATGACATTTGATTTCTTGGCTGTTGCTTCCATGAGTTCTGATGGTTGATCTGAGCAAAATGAAGTATTTGACAACTTCAATCTTTGCTCCATTTATATCAATGTTGTTTATAGGTTCAGTGGTGAGGATTTTTGTTTTCTTTACATAGAGGTGCAACCCATACTGAAGGTTGTGGTCTTTGATCTTCATCAGTAAGTATTTTAAGTCCTCTTTGCTTTCAGAAAGCAGGTTTGTATTATCTGTACATTTTGTTGTTGTTGTTTAGTGTTGTCGAGTCAATTCCGACCCATAGCGACCCTGTATAGGGTTTCCAAGGAGCATCTGGTGAGCTTGAACCACCACCCTTGCAGTTCAAATGGCTTTGCAGTCTGGCTCATTAACCCACAGCACCACACCAGGATTCCATCATCTACATATTGTTGTTGTTATGTGCCTTGGAGTAGGTTCCGACCCATAGCGACCCTGTATAGGGTTTCCGAGGATCAACTGGTGAGCTTGAACCACCAATCTTACAGTTCAAATGGCTTTGCAGTCTGGCGCATTAACCTACAGCACCACACCAGGACTCCTCATGTACATATTGTTGTTGTTATGTGCCTTGGAGTAGGTTCCAACTCATAGCGACCATGTACAGGGTTTCCAAGGCTGTAAATCTTTACAGGAGTAGAAAGCCTCATCTGTCTCCCACAGAACAGCTGGTAGTTTCGAACTGCTGACCTTGCGGTTCACAGCCCAATTCGTAACTACTACGCTACCAGAGCTCCTTATAGCAGGTGGTTATTGAGTCTTCCTCAGATCCTCATGACAAGTTTTTCTTCACATAATCCAGTTTTCTCAGATCATTTGCCCAGCATAAAGTTTGAATAAGTATGGTAAAAGAAAGCAACCCTGGAGAAAACCTTTCTTAATTTTGAATCATTCAATGTTACCTTGTTCTGTATGAACAACTGCTTCTTGGTCTATGTATAGATTTATAATGAGCACAATTAAGTGTTTCGAAAACACTCATCCTCCATAATGCTGTCCATAGTTTGTCATGATACACACAATCAAAAGCGTTTGCTCAGTCACTAAAGCACAGTTAAACATCATTCTGGTATTCTCTGATTTCAGGCAAGATCTGTCTTATGTCAGCAATGATATCCCTTGTTCCACATCCTCTTCTGAATCTGACTTAACCTCTGGAAGTTATCTGTCAATGTATGGATGTAGCCATTTTTTGTATTATCTTTAGCAAATTTTACTGGCATACAATAATGATGATATTGTCCGATGATTTCTACATTCCATTGGGTCTACTCTCTTTGAAATGTACACAAATATGCATCTCTTACTATCCATTGATCAGGTAGTTGTATTGCAAACTTCTTGGCATAAATGAGTGAGTGCCTCCAGTGCTATATCAATTTGTTGAAAGATTTCAATTTGTGTTCCATCAATTCCCGACACCTTTTTCTTTACCCATGCCTTCATTAAACCTTGGAATTCTCCCTTCAATACCATTGGCTCTTGATCCTATGCTACCTCTTGAAATGGTTGAACTGCGACCATTTCCTTTTGGTACAGTGACTGTATTCTTTCCATCTTCACTTGATGTTTCTACATCATTCAATATACTGCCCATAGAATCCTTCAATATTACAAGTCAAGGTTTGCATTTTTCTTAAATTTCCTCAGCTTCATCAATGCTAAGGAAGTTCTTTCCTTTGGTTTTCTAATTCCAGGCCTTTGCACATTTTGGTATAATATTTCACTTTGTCTTTTCGAGCTCTTCTACCTTTTCTATTTAGTTCTTCTATCTCCTCATTTCTTCCATTTACTTTAGCATCTCTATCCTGGAAAGCAAGTTTCACATCCTCTTCTGACATCCATTTTGTTCTTTTCTTTCTTATCTTCTTAATTACATTTTGCTTTCTTCCTGTATGATGTTCTTGATGTCATCCCATAATTCTTCTAATCTTCAATCTTCAATGTCTAATGCATCAAATTTGATCTTGATATGATCTCTAAACTCGTGTAGCATATGTTGTCAATGTATTATTTTGGCTCTCATGGACTTGTTTTAATTTTCTTCAGCTTCAACTTCTCTTGCATATGAACAACTGATGGTCTTTTCCATAGTCTGCCCCTGACCTTGTTTTGGCTGATTATATGGAGTTTTCCATTGTCTCTTTCCACAGATCTAGTCAATTTGATATCTGTGTATTCCATCTGGTGAGATCCATGTGTGTAGTCATTTTTTGTATTTTTAAAAATGCATTTGCAATGGAGAAGAATTCATTAGTCTTGCAAAATTTTTTCATGCAATCTCCAGAATCATTTCTATCAACAAGGCCATATTTTCCAACTACTGATCCTTCCATTCCAATCATCAGTAAAGATCAATACAATTGGTTGCCTGTTTGATTAATTTCATACTGAACAACTTGATTGTTCTTGTTGTTAAGTGTTATCAAGTCAATTCTGACCTATAGCAACCATTGGTGAGCTTGAACAACCAGACTTTGCAGTTCAAACCCACTTTGCAATCCAGAGCATTAACACACAGTGCTACACCAGGAATACAAAGAAGTTTGTATAATTCTTCAATTTCATCGTTACTGACTTTAGTGGTTGGTACATCAAGTAATTGGATTAATAGTGTTATTAACTGATCTTCCTTGTGGGCATATGGATATTATCTTATCTCAGACAGCCTTGTACTTCAAGACAGATCTTGATATGTTCTTTTTGATGATGAATGCAGACCCATTGCTCAATTTGTCATTCCCAGTCTAATAAGCCATGCAATTTTCAGATTTAAAATGACCAATGTCAGTCCATTTCAGCTCACTAATGATTAGGCTATCAATGTTTATGTATATTCCATTTTGTTTTTGTTTTTTTTGACAAGTTCTAATTTTCCTAGAGGCATATTTTGTTAATTCCATGATCCTCTATATAATAAAGGTTTGCAGCTATTTCTCATCATTTTGAGTTGTTCCGCATCAGCAAAAGAAGGTCCTAAGGGTTTGCTCCATTCATGACACCATGGTCAACTCTACTGTGAGGAGGAAGCTCTTTTCCGATCATATTTTGTGTGTCTTTAACCTAAGGGGCTCATCTTCCAGTATTGTATCTGACATTATTCTGGTGTTTCAATATTCAATATTCTGGTGCTTATAGTGTCCTATTTTATTCATAAGGTTTGATGTGTCTAAATATCTGATAGTAGTTCCTCGCTCCCTCTTCCTAGTCTGTCTTTCTTTGTCTGGAAGGTCATCTGAAACCTGTTTACTGTGGGTGACCCTGCTGGTATATAAAATACTCATGGCATAGCTTCCTGAATTACAGCAATACACAATCCACCACAGTCCCATGAACTGACAGGTGTGTTGTGGATCCTAGCCATTGTTGTTGCTTTTAGGTGACATCACGTCAGTACTGACTCATAGTGACCCTCTACACAACAGAAGAAAACAATACCTAGTCCTGCCACAACCTCACAATCATTACTAAGCCAGAGTCCATTGCTGCTGCCATTGTACCAGTCCATCTTGTTGGGGATCTTTCTTTATTTCTCCAATGTTCCACTTTACCAAACATGATATTCTTCTCTAGTGACTCGTCCCACCTGATAATATGCCTGAAACATGAAAGGCAAATTTGGCTATCTGGCTTCCAAGGAGCACTCTGGCTTTACTTCTTCCAACACAAGTATGTTTGTTCATTTGGCAGCCGATGGTACTTTTAATATTTTCCTTCAATACCATAACTCAAATGCATTAGTTCTTCTGCAGTCTTCCATATTCACTCTCCAACTTTTGCATGCATATGAAGTTATCGAAAATACAGTGGCTTGGGTCAGGTGCACCTTAGTCCTCAAATGGACATCTTTGTTCTTCAACATTTTAAAGAAGTTTTCTGTAGTAGATTTGCCTAATACAATACAGCACTTGATTTCTTGACTAGTGTTTCCATAGTGTTGATGGTTAAGTCAAGTAGAATGAAATCTTTGACAACTTTAATTATTTCTCCATAATATGGGTGTTGTTTATTCATCCAGTGGTGAGGATTTTGTTTTCTTTACAATGAGAAGCAACCCATAGCAAAGGCCATGGTTTTTGATCTTCATCAGGAACTATTTTAAGTCTTCTTCACTTTGAGCAAGCAAGGTTCTATCATCTGCATATTGCAGGTTGTTAACGAGTCTTCCTCCAATCCTGGTGCCACATTTTTCTTCATATAATCCACTTTCTTGGGTTGTTTGCTCAGCATACAGATTGAGATGAAACTGGAATTGACCTTATTTGATTCTGAAAATCACATGATTTACTATGCCAGGAATGACAAAATAAAGAGGAATTGCATCTCATTCACCATTATAAAGAATATTTCATAATCTATCTTATAGTGTAATGCTGTCTATGATAGGATAATATACATATGCTTACAAGGAAGACCTGTTCAGTAGAGCTAATGGTGATGAATTGGAAGAATTACACCAACTTCTCTAGTCTGAAATTGATTAAACATTCAATGAAGACATACTGATATTCACCGGTGACTGGAATGGAAACAAAGAAGAACCAGTAGTTGGAAAATATATCCTTGGTTATAGAAATGATGCTGGAGATCAAATGATAGGATTTTGCAAGACCAATTACTTCTTCTTTGCAAGTACCTTGTTTAAACAACATAAAACATGACTATATTCATGGACCTCACCAGATGATATACACAAAAATCAAATGGACTACATTTATGGGAATATATAGTGGAAAGGCTGCATATCATCAGTCACAATAAGGCCAGGGTAGACTTAAACCGACCATCAATTGCTCATATGCAAGTTCAGACTGAAGTTGAAGAAAATTAAAACAAGTCTACAAAAGTCAAAATCTGACTTTGAATATAATCCACCTGAATTTAGAAATAATTTTGAGAACAGCTTTGATGGATCAAAGACCAAATAGTTGTGGAATGTCATGAAGAACATCATATAGCAAGAAAGCAAAAGGTCTTTAAGAAGATAAGAATGCAGGAAAAGACCAAAATGGATTTCAGAAGAACTCTGAAACTTGCTCTCCAGTGTCGAGATGCTAAAGCAAATGGAAAAAAAAAATGATAAAGAAAAGAACTGAACAGAAAAGGGCAAAGGGCAGCTCAAGAAGACACAAAGTCAGGTATGATAAAGAAACATGCAAAGACTTCTTTTGCTTTCTTACAGTAACGTTTTGTTGTTTTATCTGTATAAATCTTTCATATTTCTCATTCCTTAGTTTCCTGGTGAGGTGCTGTAGGATCAGCACTGGCCTGCAAATCATAAGGTCAGCAGTTCAAAGCTACCAGCGGCAATTCTGAAACCCTATACAGAATTGCTATGAGTTGGGATGGACTGGACTGCACTTAACAATCACAATATCAACAACAATTTAAACGTTTGAGCAGTTTTCATAAATGGTATTCTTTTCCTGACTTTCTTTTCAGAATTATCTTTTTTATCATTGAGAAATGCAAGTCATTTTTGTGTATTGATCTTGTACTCTGCTACTTTGCTGAATCTTTCTATCAGTTCTAGTAGGTGTCTTGTTAAGTATCTGGTATTTTCTTATGTGTTGGATCATACCATCTACAAATATAGATAGTTTTCTAGTTCTTTATCAATTTAATTGCCTTTTATTTCCCTTATTTATCTTACTGTTCTGGCTAGGGATTCCAATACAATACTGAATAGGAGTGGTGATAAAGCACATCCTTGTTTGGGTCCCATTCACAACCTCTTGTGAATGTTTTCAGTCTGTTTGTTGACCGTAATGCTGGTTTTATGTATCTGAAATTCCTAGTTATATTGAGGAATTTCTCTTCTAATTCTATTTTGCCTGATATTTTTAACAAAAATTGGTGTTGAACTTGTCAAATGCCTTTTTGGCAACAACTGATTTACTATTTTCCTTTGTTTTATTAATAGTCTAATAGGTCTAAAACTTTATTACTAGAGTGTCTGTCTTTGGGGATCAAGGTTATGCTTGCTTCAAAGAATGAGTTCTGGAGTACTCCTTTCTTTTTCTGTATTATGGAATAGTTTGTATAAAATTTGTTTCATCTCTTTTCTGAATGTTTAGTCAAATTCTACAATGATGCTGTCTGGGCCAGGACTGTTTTTATTAGAAGTAATTTTTTTTTTTTTTTTTAATGATCTGTTCATTTTATACTTCTGTGATGGGTCTGTTCAAATTTTTTCCTCAGATTGTGTTAGTTTAGATAAGCAGCATGTTTCTGTGAATTTGTCCATTTCCCATTGGCTCTCAAATTTGTTGGAGTACATTTCTTCATAGCACTCTGTTATTATTCTTTTTATTTCACTTGGTTCTGTTGTGACATTGCCTATTTCATACCTTGATTGTGTTATTTATATCTTCTCTGTCAATGCAATGCTTATGAATTTTTGCAATGAAGCTGATGTTATAATTTAGATTGTTCACTATTGTCTTCTCCAAGGGTATTTGTTAGTCCCTTTTACACTGGTAGCATAGTAGACCATGAGATCAGTAGATTGAATCTACCAGCTGCTCCATGGGTCCTGTAAAGATTTACAGCCTCAGAAACCCTATACAGTATCATTATGAGGCAGAACTGACTTGACGGCACACAACAACTACCTCCAGTGCCACTGTATGAGTATGATAGCATTAAAGTATGAGGAACAGATGAAGGGAATTTACAAATTGGAGTGACAGAAATTGTAGTCTCATCATGACTTTGTACTTCAGAATAAAAGATCCAAATTTTCATCTATCAGCTGGTAAAGAAACAGGTAACATCAAAGTCTTATTAACTTCTTTTGAGCATGAACTGGAGAATACTTTGGGTAAATGAAGAGCAGTTGCACATAATTATAAAGTTGGCATTGCATCAAAGAACCTTCCATTTTTATATTAGAGGACAGAGGGTTGACTGGATCCTAGGTAACAATGCTCTTTGTTTTTGTTTTAACACTTCACTGTGTACAAAAATGTTCTTAAGACACCTGCCACTGTGATGATTTTTGTCCTGCATACTCCTCAAGAATCTATGTTCCCCCCCCCCATTCCTCTTAGTATGGGTTTGAATGGTAGACTGAAACTGTGAAATAGAGAGACAGATTTAATAATCATTCCATTTCATAAGCACAGCTGGGGCAGGTAATTAAACAGGTTCTCTTGACAGCAGGCCTAAAGCAAAGTAGCTCAGAATCGTGGTCATACCATTGGACTGAGATGGAAAGCTAATATTAAACAGACCTACTCTGGACAGGCTGATGTCAGCAACACTGTTTTTAGAAAGCAAAAGTTATTAAATGGAGGGAGGGAGAGGAAAAAGTGGTATTATCGGTGATAGGAACATTGCTTTGGTTAGTGGTATGGTTGCACAGCTGATTGTTATCATTGCTGTCAATAAGTTGCATGCCTGTGAAATGTTGAATTGCCAAAAATAGTTGCTATGTGTCAGAACCAACTCAACTGAACATAACAACAGCAACTTATATATTTACAGTGATAGATACGTCCACAATGACAGAGAAAGAGCATCTGTTGAGGTTGTTTATGTGCAATTAAAAACCTTATGGGATATAGTTTCTTGGTTTAGGATCATGGTTTCATGGGAAATTCAAATTAATGGCTGCGAGCCGCAAGGTCAGCAGTTCGAAACTACCAGCTGTTCCACAGGAGAAAGATGAAGCTTTCTGCTCCTGTAAAGATTTACAGCCTCGGAAATCCTGTACAGGGTCGCTATGAGTCTGAACTGACTCCATGGCACACAGCCACCAACAACAACCTAATGGCACCTTTAAGAAACACTGGTAATATAGTGGGTTATGAGTTGGGCTGCTAACCACAAGGTCAGCATTCAAATCTATCAGCAGCTCTGAGGGAGAAAAGATGAGGCTTTCTGCTCCTGTCAAGATTTACCACTTAAGAAATCCTGTTCTAGGTCACTATGAGTCAGAACCAACTCCACGACACACAACCACCACTACCACTAATAACTCCTCTAGTGCCACTCTCCTACCTCCTAATGCAGTGCATAGAGCCTGGTGCCTTAAAAGCTTGCAAACAGCATCCAAGCCATAATTGGTCTCTATTTTCCTAAAACAGAAGAAGAATGACAAAAGTTTTGGAGGCAGATATGGAATATGTGGTTAATTATTTCCATGAACGACTGCTTCCTTAGCCATGAGAACAGAGAACTGATGGCACTTATCTAACATTACTTAATATTTTGGTCAAAGATTCCATAGAAGAATCATGTTTGACACAAAGAACAGAATTTCAAATTATCTTGTACTCCAAACGTCATGAAGGTTGGATGAACCCCTGAAACTATTGCCCTGAGATATTCTTTAAATGTTAACCAAAAATATTCACTGGTCTTATTAAAACTAAACAATAGCTTGTTGTTGTTAGTTGCAGTCATGTCAGTTCTGTTTCATAGTAACCCTATGCACAACAGAAAGAAACATTTTCCAGTCCTGTACTATTTTCACAATTGTTGTTATATTTGAGGCTATTGCTGCTGCCACTGTGTCAATCCATCTTTTTATGGGAGTCTTCTTATTTTTTGGTGACCCTCCATTTTACCAAACATGATGTCCTTCTCCAGAGAATGGTCCCTTCTGCCAATATGTGCAAAGTATAAGAGATAAAAAATCTCACCATCCTAGCTTCTAAGAAGAATTCTCACTGCACTTCTTACAAGTCAGATGTGTTTGTTCTTCTGAAAGTCTACGGTACTTAAAATGATTTTCTCTGACACCATAATTCATATGCATCAAAAATAGTTTGGGTATTATAAAACATGTCTGCTTTGAGTAGTGTACTGTTGTAAGCACTATCTATATCTTACCAAATGAAACCCACTGTCATGAAACCCAATATGGTTGTTGTTGTTAGATGCCATATTGTTGGTTCTGATTCATAGAGACCATATGCACAACTGAATGAAACATTGCCCAGTCCTGCAGCATCCTTACAATTGTTGTTACACTTAAGCCCATTGCTGACGTCAGTGTACCTCATTGGGCCCTTCCTCTTTTTTACTGATTCTCCGATTTACCAAGCATGATGTACTTCTCCAGAAACTAGTCCCCCCGATAAAATGTCCAAAGTATGAGAGATGAAGTCTTACTATCATGTCTTCTAAGAGGCATTCTGGCTACCCTTCTACCAAAAAAGATTTGTTTGTTCTCCTGGTAGTTCATGGTACTTTCAGTATTGTTCTCCAACACCATAATTCAAATTAATCAATTCTATGGATTTCCTTTTTCATTGTGCAATTTTCACATGCATTGTTAAGTGCCATCGAGTCGGTTCCGACCCATAGCGACCCTGTACAGGGTTTCCGAGGGCGTAAATCTTTACGGGAGTAGAAAGCCTCATCTTTCTCCCACGGAGCAGCTCGTAGTTTCGAACCGCTGACCTTAAGGTTCGCAGCCCGATTTGTAACCACTACGGTACCAGAGCTCCTTGCATATGAGGCTATTAAAAAGACCATGGATTCTTGACTTCTGCTTGCATGAATGTTGATTATGAATACAAGCAAAATAAATGGAAGTCTTTGACAACTTTAATCTTTTCTACATTTCTCACATTACTTATTGGTCCAGTTATCAAAACTTTTATTTTCTTTATACTGAGGTTAAATCCATACTGAGGGCAATCGTCTTTTATCTTCATTAGCAAGTATGTTAAGTTTACTTCCAGCAAGCAAGATTATATCGTCTGCAAGTCACAGGTTTTTAATGAATCTTCCTGCAATCCTGATAACACACTCTTCTTCATATAATCCAGTTTCTCAGACTATCTTCTCAGAAGATTGATTCAATAAGTATGGTGAAATAATACAGCCCTGGCAACACTTTTCCTGATTTTAAACCATTAGATATCCCCTTTTTCTGTTTGAACGACTGCCTCTTGGTCTATGTATAGATTTCTCATGAGCACAATTAAGTGTTCTGTATTACCCATTATTCACAAGGTTATCTATAGTTTGTCATAATCCACACACTCAAAAACCTTTGCATAGTCAATAAATCTCAAGTGAACATCTTTCTGCTATTCTCTGCTTTCAACCAAGATCCATCTGATGTCAGCAATGGTATCCCTAGTTCCACATACTCTTCTTAATCGATCTTGAGTTTCTGGCAGTTCTCTGTGGATGCACTGTTGCATCCATTTTTAAATTATCTTGAACATAATTTAACTTACATGTGATAGTGATGATATTGTTAAATGATTTCTCCATACTATAGAGTCACCATTTTGGGACTGGCACAAATGTGGATCTCTTCCAATCAGTTGGCCAGGTAGCTATCTCTCAAATTTCTTGTCTTAGATGAGTGAGTGCCTCCAGTGCTGCATCAGTTTATTGTAAGATTTCAATTTGTTTTCCATTAATTCCTGGAGTCTTGTTTTTCCCAGTGCCTTCAGTGAAGCTTGGACTTCTTTCTTCAGTACATTCTGTACATGTTCATATGCTACTTCTTGAAATGTTTGAACATTGACCATTTCTATTTGGTACAGTGCTCTCTGTATACATCCTATTTTCTTTTGAAAGTTTTGTCATCTTTCAATACTTTGACCATAGAATCCTCCAGTATTTCAAGTTGGGGTTTGTTTTTTTCTTTGATTCTTTATGCTTGAGAAATTATGGGTGTTACTTCTCTTTTGATTGTCTAACACTAGGCCTTTGCACATTTCATTATAATAATTTACTTTGAAATTTTCTGTTCAGATTTTTGACTTCCACATTATTTTAATTAGATTTAGTACCTTTTTGCCAGAAAGCAAATTTTAGAGTCTTTTCTGACAGCCATTTTTGCCTTTCCTTTTTTCCCCCGTCCTTTTAATGACCTTTTGCTTTCTTCCTACATGATATTCTTGATGTCATCCCACAATTCTTCTGGTCTTTGTCTATTAATATTTAATGCATTAAATCTAATCTTGAGATGGTCTCTCAATTTAGCTGGGATATGTTTTAGGCCTTATTTTATCTCATGAAGTTGTTTTCACATTCTTCAGTTTCAGCCTGAATTTACATACGAGTAACTGATGGTCTGTTCTAATCTGTTCCTGAGGTTTTTTGGCTAATAATATTGAGCTTTTCCCTGTCTCTTCCCACAGATGTAGTCAATTTGATTTTCTGTGTATGCCATCTGGTAAGGTTTTTGTGTATAGTTTTATTTTATGTTGTTAAAAAAATGTATTTTCTTGGAATAAGTCATTGACCTTGCAAAATTTTATCATACGATCTCCAGCATCATTTCTATCACCTTGGTAATATTTTTCAAATACTGATCCTTCCTCTTTTTTTCTGACTTCAGATTCTAAACACCAGTGATTATCAATGCATCTTAATAACAAAGTTGATCAATTTCAAAGTGAAAAAGTTAGTAGAGTTCTTCAATTTCATCATCACTGGGCTTAGGGGTTGATACATAAATTTGAATAGTGGTATTAAATGGTCTTCCTTGTAGGCGTATGGATATTAACCTATCACAGTGTTGTACTTCAAGATATATCTTGAAATGTTCTTTTTTGATGGCCATTGCTCTTTAACATGTCATTCCTAGCTTAGTAAACCATATGATTATCAGATTCAGTAGGCCAATGTCAGTCCATTTCAACTTATTAATGCCAAGGATTTTGAACTTTAATGTGTTCCATTTCATTTTTGATAACTTCTGAGATGAGGCTTTATGCTCCCATAAAGATTTACAGCCTTGGAAATCCTGTACAGGGTTGCTATGAGTCAGAACTGACTCCATAGCACATAACAAAAACAACAACAATAATTCTCCTACATTACATGTTCCATTTATTAATGGCTGTGTGCAGGTATTTCTTCTCATTTTGAGTTGTGCCCCATCATCAAATGAAGGCCCCATTGCTTTATTCCATTCACAATATCATGACAACAGAAACTAGACAATGATGCCCTTTATCACCACTCCTATTAAATATTGTGGAGTTCTGGTGTGGCCTATGAACTCAACCACAAGGTAGGTTTGAATCATAAGGTTGGAAATTCAAACTTAGTAGTGGCTTCTTGGAAAGCCTACACCACAGGTGTAGGAAATGTTTGGCCTGTGGGTCACATAAGGCCCTCAAAATCATTTGGTCTGGCCTTACCAAGCCAACCTCAGCAAGGACTCACAAATCAATAAATCTAAGGACTTTTTTCATAGCAACATAAATGTATATTAAGTGAATCATAATGATAATGTAAATTTTGAGGAGCAAGCAAGGAATGTTCATTATGGGATAGGCAGGACACATATGACTATATGACAGGACAGACACTATGCTTCTTGTTGGCTGCCTGTGGCCTGTCTGCCTGTATTGCAGTGACTCAGAGAACAGTTAGTGACAGGCAGGTTGGATGTGTACACCCTGAGAACGTGTTAACACACTGTGGCGAAATTATGGCAATCCAGTGATGATGAGATGAGATGCAATTAGATTATTGCTTGCAGTGTTGATGATTTGCCTTCAGTGATTGATGACTACTATAAGCTACTTTAGTTCTTTTGCTCTCATGACTATTGAACTTGCCAATGGAGAAGTGATTATTGATCTCATTTGCTTAGCCATTGCTTTACAGGACAGCATAATTATCAACGAGGACAATTTACCAATGCTCCATTGCTATGGGATCATGGTGCTGGTTGCAGCATACCTCAACTTCAGCACTCAGATTATAGCTGTCTGACAGCATTTTGTCAGCATGACAGCAAGGTTATTGAGATTCGAACTATGGAAGTCCCTTATTTTCTACCAGTGCATATTTTCAGAGATAAACACACGCTTCAAAAGTCTTTAGTGAGACATGAGGAAAGTTTGTATTTTCTTACCAATAAGATTGTGGAGTCACGGGGTGGAAGCGGATACAGTGTTTAGAGGTTGTCAGTTCATCATGTACCGAGAATAAAAGATGAAAATCGGCTTTCTAGAAGAAAAAGTATTGTGGACCCTGTATCCATCCAAGTGGATATTTTACCCAACAACTCTCATTCAATTGATGTGGTTAGTAACACTGAAGAAATTGCCTTTGAAGGACCGAAGAGATGAAAAAACAGGAACAAGAAAAGGGGTGTCTTGTAATAGAGAAATTCCAGAAAGCACCTTTTGAAGAAATCATAGCATAATGTGAATCCAAAGCAAATTTGCTCCATGATAGACTTGTTCAAATATTGGAGCTCCCCATGTGTCTTCATCTAAGTCCATCAGGAACACTGACCATTACTTGGGGCATACCTAGTACCAGTCTGTCCCAGTCTATGAGATGAAGTTTCCAGGCCTGTGTGTGTATTGAGTGGATCGTGAGAACCAAGTTGAGTTTCCAGGGCTTACTTAATGCATATCAATTAACATAGTTTGTGAAAATAATAATGAGACATATCTGAACAAACACTTAGGATACCATTATTCTGGAATATGTTATTTAGAGTACTTCTAAAGCTTGAGCTAGACCATGTTCATTTCTTAAGAGGTTTTATTTGGTTTTTTAAATGGAACATATATTGGTGTTCCATTATTCCATTATTAAACTATATTTTAAATTTTTCACCAACATGTAATTAAAAAAAAAAAATTAAGTAAGTCTCAGAAGATTAGAAGTGTATGAAGTGACTATTTCTTAAACGTCTACACAGCTACTTAGATATAGAATTGCTTTTTTGGTAATCTGCAAAAGCAAGTGTACACATGTGTACTCTTAATCCTAGGACTGCAAAACTGTAGTGTGGCTTTTGTTCCCAGGCTTTATTTACACAAGTGCTGATAGCCTCCCTCTATGTGTCACTGATGTCCAATGTAATAAATACTCCTAGCCTTGTTTACGGTGATGAGACATCTGTGGAACCATGTTCCAAGAATAGGGCCCTGCACATCTCTGTACTCTGACACAGCCGGTTCCTGTCATACTGTGTTTCCTGCGGAGCTTCTTGATTATTCTACTCGAGAGGCTCAGTGCGTACTCTCCAAGCTCCAAATTGTGCAATATTTTTACATCCTGAGATGTATCCGTTTATAGGCTCCGCTTTGGAATTATAGTCATATTTTGCTGTGACCCATTGAGTAATTAAGATATATATTTACTATAGAGAAGAGTAAAAAGATATGTTAAAACAGCTACTCGTTCACTTGTGAAGAGTTAGTACATTTCTATTTTTCACGATGGGCACATTCATGTCCACGTTAAAGTGGTTTCAAATCCTCATAGTCTAAAAAGTTCCACAGATGGGCTTTTGGTTTGTAAGATTGGAACGGTAACTTGTGTGTAACTCTGAACAGGATTAGTTTGTTAAAGATCGTCAGTTCCGTGTAGCTTTGGCTGCTGTAAATAGCAGACTGATAGGGTTTTATTTAAATTATGTGCACTTTAGTGAATGCCATGGCACAGTGAAATTAACTTCTTTTGCAACTCATAAAAGTTTCTTAAGCAATTTTTATAAAGTAATCTGTTTATAAATTTACCTTTTCAAATTAGATTTTTTTTTTTTACATAAAGCTATTGTAAACATTGTTGAGTACCGTTGAGTCAGTTCCGACCCATAGCGACCCGGTATAGGGTTTCTGAGGAGCGACTGGTGAGCTTGAATTGGAGACCTTCTGGTTCAAACGACTTTGCAGTGCAGTGCATTAACCTACAGCGCCACAGCATAGTCGGTGGTTCAAGCTCACAGCTGCTCCTTGGAAACCCTATAAAGGGTCACTATGAGTTAGAATTGACTCCATGACACTTAACAACAAGATTAGATAAATCATAGCTTAAAAAACCAATTCCGTTTTTGGCGTTTGTTTTTGTTTGCAACCTTTCATTAAAAAATGGGATGGATTACTTCATGTTAATGAATATTTGCCATGTTTGATAGGAACAAAAAAGTCAGAAAGTGGTAACAGAACAAGCTTACTTGAAAAGTTTTGAATATTTAAATCAGAGCACTCATTCAAGGTAGATGAAGTTCCTGGGTTCAGCGTGGAGGTGTACTCTAGAGGATTTGATAGCCTACAGCAGCTTTCCTGTGACTTCATCTCCTGGTGGTGGAAAATGTTTCACCGTATAATAAACCAACTTGGTTTGTTTTATTTTTGTTTTCTCTTGTGCTTTTAAAAATGCTTTTTTTTTTTTTTTTTTTTCTGAGAGTGGGGGGATTTACACCAAAACACTCAAGAATATATAATCATTTAAACAAACAAAGGGCACATTCTGCAAGCCTGCCTCCTGGCTGCCAACACTCAGTCTTTCTCTTTCCATGAGCCTGAGTCCCAGCTGCTGTCTCTTACCATGTCCTCATCTCTGCCTCCATCTCCGGTGTCACTTCTTCTCTGGATAGGGTTCCACATTCCACTCATGCTCTTCTCCCTTGATAGTCCTATGGTCTCCTATTCCTGGACTGTAAAACTAACTACTCCCCCCTTTGTGTTATGGATCTCTTCCAATCAATTGGTCAGATAGTTGTCTTCCAAATTTCTTGTCATGGATGAATGAGTGCTTCCTGTGCTGCCTCACTGTCTTGAAAGATTTCAATTTTGATTCCATCAATTCCTGGTGTATTGTTCTTTTCCAATTCCTTCAATGTACCTTGGACTTCTTTCAGTATCATCGGCTCTTGATCATATGCTAGCACTTGAAATGGTTGAACATCAACCATTTCCTTTTTGTAAAGTGACTCTTTGTATTCCTTCCATCATCTTTTGATGCTTTCTGCATCACTCAATAATTTCCCAGAGAATCCTTCAATAATGAAAGTTGAAGCTTGAATTTTTTTCTTCCGTTCCCCCAGTTTGAGAAATGCTGAGCATATTCTAACTTTTTGGATTTCTGACTCCAGATCTTTGCTCATTTTTGTTATATTTGGCCTTGCCTTCTTGAGCTGACCTTTGAACTCTTCTGTTCAGCTCTTATACCTCTTCATTTCTTCCATTTGCTTTAGCATCTCTATGTTGGAGAGCAAGTTTCAGTGTCTCTTCTGACATCTAATTTGATCTTCTCTTTCTTTCTTGTCTTCTTAATGACTTCATAACTGTTTCTTCTCATATTGAATTGTACTACAACTATAAATGAAGGTACTGAAAGTTGAACTCCATTTACATCATCAAGGTCAATTCTGTTTTGAGGAGGCAACTCTTCCCCAGTCTACTTTTGAGTGCATTCCAACTTCAGAGGCTCATCTTCCAGCATGATATCTGACAGTGTTCTGCTACTATTCATAAAGTATTTCATGGCTAACATTCAGAACTTTTCCACCTCTTCTTCTTTCTAGTCTGTCTTGCTTTGGAAGTTCTGCTGAAACCTGTCCTCCATGGATGACCCTGCTGATATTTAAAGTACTGGAGGCATAGATTCCAACATTACAGCAACACACATGCTATCACAGTATGACAAACTGGTTGGCAAGCTGTGGACTAACAATTATTGCTTAATTTTCCACCAGCTTTACCAAACCACCATTTTCTTTCTAATTTACTCCTTGATTTTCAGGACCTTTTTCATGTTCTTAAAATTATAATCATCATTCTAATAATTTAAAGGCAGCGTAACTCCTTCCTCTCATGTATTGCCCATTTTAATCCAGTTGTTGTTAAATTACCTCAAGTCAGTTTTATTTAATATCAACCATGAATAGGGCTTTTAAGGTGCTCTGATAGTATAGTGGTTACAAGTCGGGCTGCTGACCCCAAAGTGAGCAGTTCAAAACCACCAGCAGTTCCATGGGAGAAAGAAGAAGCTTTTTGCTCCCGTAAAGATTTACAGTCTCAGAAATCCTACACATGGTCTCTATGAGTTGGAAGTGACTCCAGGAACATAACTACCACCACCACCATAGGGTTTCTAAACCTGTACATCTTTGTGGCAATTGAAAACCTCATCTTTCTCCCAAGGTGTGACTGGTGGAGTTGAACCAATTACCTTGTGGGTTGCTGTTCAGTGCTTGTCTTACAAAGCCACCATGCTTTGAGTATCTATGTCCTATTTAACCTACAGTCTACAATATCTTTCTTGTTTTGCATTTCTACAGAAACTTTAAAATTCAAGTACTGAATACCTGTTCCTCAAAGAGCTAGAAATAGGTGAGAAACATTCTTCACAAGTATGAATGGGACAATGGTAGACATTTGTGAGGAAAAATATGTACCTTTTTATGGAATACAACAAAAGTTTGAATAATTTAAAGGCATTTTTATCAGAAGTAAAAGACTGTAGTGGCAAAAATTTGATTCACACATACTAATAACTGTTTTAAAAAGATTTAAAGAAATGAAATTACATAAATTTTATTAGTTACTAAATCAATTGATCACCACTCATATGTCAGTTTGTCCCACTGTTGTGGCTAGGATGTTACTGTGATTCTGTAAGCTATGCCATGGGTATTTAAAATATCAGCATCATCACCCACAGTGATTAGGTTTCAGATAAATACAAACAGGAAAAAGTAAAGATGGATTACTTCTGACTATTTAGTCACTAAAAACATTATGAATAGCAGAGGAACACAGTCATATATCACCAGAATATTGAATATCAAAACATCATGAAAAGGACCAGAATATTGCCGGATATTGTGCCTAAAGATGAACCCTTCAGGTTGGAACGTACTCAAAAAGAATTGGGTGATAATCAATCCTTTCAAGAGGTACCATTGATCAAGAACAGATGTTATTAAAGGAAGAAGTTCAAGCAACATTGAAGGCTTCAGGAATTGAAAAAATGGCAATTGGAAGGTTTCAACAAACTGAGACAACACTGGAGATGCTCACTCATTTGTGTCAAGAAATTTGGAAGACAGCTACCTGGCTAATGATTTAGAAGAGACACAATATTTTTGCCCATTCCAAAGAAGGGTGACCAAATGGATTGTGGGAATCTTTGAATATCATTAATATCAAAAGCATAAAAGTAAAATGCTCAAAAATTGTTGTAGCAGTATGTTGACAGAGTTGCCAGAAATTCAAATCAATTGCAGAAGCAGACATGGCTCCAAGGATATCATTGCTGATGCTAGATAGGTATTGGATGAAACCAAAAATACCAGAATCAGTCAAGAAATTAAATAATGTATTACATTGGGCAAATATGATGCACAAGATCTCTTGAAAATGTTCAAGAGCAAAGATATCAGTTTGAGGACTAAGGTGTGCCTGATCCAAGCCATGGTATTTTCAATAACTTCATTTGCATGTGAGAGTTAGACAATGAATAAAGAAGACTTAATAATTGATGCATTTGAGATATGGTTTTGGAGGAAAATACTAAAAATATCATGGACCATAAAAAGGATAAACAAATCTGTGTTGGAAGAAGTACAGCCAGAATGCTTCTTAGAATTCAGGATGACCAGACTTCCTCTCACACTTTGGACATATTATCAGGAAGTACCAGTCCCTGACACAAAGCACACAATGTTTGGTAAATTGAAGGGTCAGCAAAAAAGAGGAAGACCCCAACAAAATGGGTTGGCACAGTGGCAGCAGCATTGTGCACAAATGTAGCAACAATAGTGAGGTTGGTGCAGGATTAGGTAGTTTTTTGTTTTGTTGTGCAAATGACACCTAACAACAACACAAAGAGGCATAAGGAGGTTAAGTATCTTGCCAAAGTAATAACATGCAATTGGCATTTGTTGGAGTAGGGTTCAAAGTTAAGATTGCCACTCTTCATGATTTTAACATGTTGCTACCTTTAAAGTACCATAGTATCAAAATATATATGTCTATGTCATTTAAAGCCTTGCTCAAAAATTCATTCTTGTTAATTATTTTGTAAAAAAATCTCTAAGTATTTTCTGAAAACAGAAAAGTCTATATTCCCTAGGAATCAGTTGATTTTATATCTGATTAATCTCTTTTATTTTAAAGAGACCCATAGAGACCTAGCTCTGGATTCTGTAAGACTAGAACAATTTGGTGGCAATTTACCCAGATGGTAACTACTGGATTGGGGATTAAAACCTCATCATTTGAAGGTCTGCTGATTGTGAATGAGTAATTATCACAGAGGACTACACAGAAATGGCAGTTTAAAAAGAAACTATGAGGGGAAATGTAGCATAGGGTTATCTTTTAAAGCAGATACTTGTCACCCTGCATTGATCAATGTGTTCCCAACAAACAGCAAAATAAATCCCAGCTCCTTAGCTCTGACTTGCTGGAGATGTGGTCTTAATGCAGAGAGTGTTTCACAATGAGTCATCTACCTTGGCTTGAAATTTTGGCACTGCTCTTAATTGTTGGACCTAGAGCAAGTTAGTTAATGTCTCTTAACCCCACTTTCCTCATCACAACATTATGCATGTGGAATAATCATTATAAAATTTAAAATGTCTTTAAATGTGATCACCAGATAAGTTTGCTAGTACAGTACAAGGATATAGGACTTTTTCCCACTCTGTGTGATGAATTTATTCTTTCAACAAACAATTCTTTTTGGAGGATATTTTGATAGTCCCTGAAAAGAAAGTTATTTAGCAACACAAGATTTCTTCCATTTTTGGTGTGATATATACGTATTAGCATAGTTAAGTGCCATTTCGGTGGTTCTGATTCATAGCAAAGCTGTATAAGGTTTCCAAAGAGCGACTGGTAGGTTTCAACCACAGAATTACAGGCTATAAGTCAAGTGTTTCTCCTACAGTGCCAAACAACCAAAAAAGGTGTGCTGGGAACCCACAAGACTACTTCACCAAGTTGGGAAGTCTGGGAAAGTCTCCTTGGAGAGAGCATTTGTGAAGAAGAATGGAAGTAGCTGGCAAAGCTGAGTTGAAATTATCATGTAGTTAATTGAAGAGTTCCTAGGGGTAAGTCTCATGACCTGGAGAAGATTACAATTAAGAGAAAAAGAAAAGGGCCCAGAGAATGACATATATATTATATTGGCTGTGGAGAATGAAGGAGACATTGAGAGGAAAAGATGAGTATTAAAGCTGGAGAGATAAGAGAATTAACTACCGTGGTTTGGCACTGCCTGAAAGTCAGTCAAGTATTTAACAAATAATGCTATATCGGAACCTAGATGCCTTAAATCATAATTGTTGTTAGGTGTTATACAGCAGGTTCCAACTTATTGTGACCCTAGGTATAACACAATGAAACATTGTCTATTCCTTCACTATCATCACAATTGTTGTTTTATTTGAGCCTGTGTTTGCAGTCACTATCTCGTTGAATTCTTTTTTTCCTTAATCTCAATTTATCCAAGAATTATGTACTTCTCCAGGGACAGATTCCTCCTGACAATAAACATCCAAAGTACAAGAAATGTGGTCTCATCATCCTAGCTTCTAAGGAGCCTTCTGGCTGTACTTCCTCCAACACAGATTTGCTTGCTCTTGGCAATTTATGGTACTTTCAATTTTCTTTACCAACATCATAACTCACATACATAAATTCTTTTTCAGTTATTCATTGTCAAACTTCAACATGCATATAAAATGATTGAAAATTCCATGGCTTGGGGCAGGCATCCCTTAGAGATCAAGTAATCAATTGATGTATTGCATTGGCAAATCTGCTACAAAAGACCTCTTCATTTAAATATTTATGAGCTAAAGGTATCAGTTTGAGGACTGTATACATTTTGATTGAGGAGACAAGCAAAATAAAGTCTTTGACAACTTCTGATTTCTTTTTTGTTTCCCATGATATTATTTATTTGTCTATTTTTGAGCATTTTTGTTTTCTATACATTGAGGTGTAACCTGTATTGAAGTCTGTAGTCTTTTATCTTCATCAGTAAGTATTTTAAGTTGTTTTAGCTTCCAGCAAAAATTTTGTAAATGAGTCTTCCTCTAATCCTGATGAAGATCAGACTACAGCTTCAGTGGATTGTACCACAATGTAAAGAAAATTAATATCCTCACAATTGGGCCAATAAATAATACCATGATAAACAGAGAAGAAATTGAAGTTTTCAAAGATTTCATTTTACTTGGAACAGCAAGAAACACTTATGGAAGCAATAGTCAAGAAATCTGTAAAAGACCTTTTCAGATTGTTTAAAGGGCTAAAATGTCAGTTTGAAGATTAAGGTGATCTTGGCCCAATTCAAGATATTGCCAATCACCTCATATGCATGTGAAAGTTAGACAATGAATAGGGAAGACCATAGTAGAATCAATGCATTTGAATTACAGTGTTGGTGTACAATATTAATAGTACCATGGACTTCCAGAAGAACTAACACATTTGTCTTGGAGAAGGATAGCTAGAATGGCCCTTAGATGTGAGCCTGGTGAGGCTTCATTTCTTGTACTTTGAACATGTTGTCAGGAGGGATAAGTCCCTAGAGAAGGACATTATGCTTCTAAAGTGAAGAGTCAGTGAAAAAGAGGATAACCCCCAAAGAGATGAATTGGTACCATGACAGCAGCAATGGAATCAAGTTTATCAACAGTTGTGAGGATGGCACAGGACTGAGCAGTGTTTTGTTCTCTTGTGCATAATATCCTTATGAGTCAGAAATGACACACCAGCACCTGACAAAAATAAACCTATTTGGAGTTAAACTCTAGTGGTTTTGTGGGTTAGGCACCAAGTTGGCAGTTCAAACATACCAGCTGCTCTATGGTCAAAAAAACTACGCTATGGAGCAGCTAGAAGAACAGAAGACACTTCTTAAAAGAAAGACTGACAGGAAAAATACAAAGCAATATAGGTAGACCGACTGATTACTACAAGAACAAGCAAGTTGTTCGCCCAGGAGACATCAAGGCAAGTGGTCGGGTCCCCTCAGAGTAACCCCCCTTCCACGCTCTGATTGGTGACCACGTTCATCACCAATAAGGGGAAGTGAGGGAAAAACAGCAATGAAGCTGTGAGCTAAGCCCTATAATGTTCAATAGACTCCTGTGAACCCGGGTGGAGACTTGGTTGGCCAGTAATGTGGGCCAAGACCTGGGGACTCTTGGGCCCAGAGTGAGTGACATAGCCACTGAGGGCTAGAGTAGAGAGTGAAGCGTCCAACTGATAAGAAGAGAAGGCATATGCACAAGAACACTCACATTTGCAGATAATAGCAATTTGACCTAGCTTCAAAGACTGGATGATCAGAGTTCAACTAGAAGAAGAAAGAAGAGGACAAAAAGTAGTCTGCTACAATTTGATGAAGTTGACCTATAGCTATGGATGCAGTAGCTCAAAAGAGGGAAAAAATCTTTGCAGTAAGGATCATTCTCACCCCCCCCCACACACACACAGAGTAGACAGGGATGGACAACTTGAACATTGGCTACCCAAAATGCAGGGGCTATAAAGGCAAGAAGTGACTAGCTTACAAGCTTTCAAGAGGGAACCTAGATATAGAGGGTGTGGAGGAAGGTAGAATCTCCATGGAGTAGTTTCCAATTTGTCTAGGCGGGGCTGATGAAATGAAATGCAGATAGGTCTCTTGTGACACAATAGTGAATAATTGTTATCAGGACTGATTTTGAGGGTTGGAAATGTAAAGGTAGATGTTTTGTAGCGAGGAGAGGAGTGATTAACTTTGCAGTCTAGGAGCAGAGGTCCCTGGGACCATGAAGAGAGAAAAGTGGAGAGTGGGACCCTACCCAGAGAAGCAGTGATGCCTAAAATGAAGGCAGAGACAGTGATGTGGAGAGATGGAGCAGCTGGGGATTTTAAATCCAGAGAGGGAGAGCGACTGTGTGCTGACGACCCAACCGGTATGTGTGGGGGTGGTGGTGGAGAGTGGGGTGGGGGCAGACTTGTAGGTTATACCCTTTGGTTGGTTGATGATGCATGGAGAGGATTGTAACATGGCAATGAAATGATATAAACTAATGTTCTCCCATGTAAACTATCACATAATTCACAATAAATTATTTAAAAAAGACTAGACTATCTGCTCCTATAAACCTTTACAGTATGGGAAATTTTTAATGGATCATGGTAAGTAGTAATTACCTTGATAGTAAGGAGTTTGCCAAGTCATTTGGTGAGAATTACAAAGAAAGAAAATCACTAGAAGAGCTATACTAAGCAACTCGCAGCATGACATGGATTTTTCATGTGCTCATTGACTATTGTATTTCTTGTTTGAGGAAATGTATACTCACATCTTTTTTCCAATTTTTTTATTGTGCTGCCTTTCCTTTTATTGCTAAGTGGTTGTTGTTGTTATTGTTAAGTGCTGTTGACTCAGTTCCGACTCATAGTGACCCTGTATAGGTTTTTCTAAGGCTGGCTGGCAGGTTTGAAATGCTGACATTCTGGTTAGCAGGCCAGTGCTTATCCAACAACACTACATTGAACACTTATTCAATATATATGACTCCCCAACTTCTTTTTGCCAACCTTTAAATTATCTCTACTCTTTGTTGTTAACGTTTTCTTTTGAAGAAATATTCTGATTTTGATAAAGTCCAGTTTATCTGCTGTATCTTTTTTTTGCTAATGCTAGTGGTGTCATACCTAATAATCTACTGTTAGAAACTATGACCTGAAGCAATACACGTAAATTTTTATCTATGAGTTATCCAATGCTACTATAACAGAAATATCACAAGTAAATGGCTTTAACAAACAAATCTATTATCTCACAGTTTAAGAGGCTAGATCCAAATTCATCATGCTAACTAAAAGGGAAGGCTTGATCTTTTTGTCAGCTCTGGGGAACAGTCCCTTTCTCCTTTCAACATCTATAGTCCAGCATTTCTTGAAGATCTCCATGTAACTTAGCATCAAAATTGTAAGTTGTCAAAAATGAAATGGGATGTATAAGATGTATATCCTTGGCATCAGTGAGAGGAAATACACTGCCATTTTTAATCTGACAATCATGGTTTATTATGCAGGTACAACAAACTGAAGAGAAATGAATCACATTCATCATCAAACAGAATATTTCAAGACCTATAAGTATAATGCTATGATAAGATAACATCATGCCTACATGGAGACCAGAGACCTGGTGTAGTACTTTACAATAAGCAATAGCCTGTAATATTGGTTTGAATTGAGAAGTCAAACTCACCAACCACTCCTCAAAAACCCTATACAGGGTTGCTATGAGTCAGAACCTATGACGCTATGGCACAAATAACAACAAGGAACACCAGTTAAAATCACTATTATTAAAATTTATATACCAACCACTAATACCAGTGATGATGAAATTTAATAATTCTACCAACTTCTTCACTTTGAAATTGATCAAATATGCAATCAAGATGTATTGGCAACACTTATGATCCAGGACATTATCCTCCAGCACCAGACTCAGACACCATCCTTAGCTATTGTATAGCTAAGTCCCAAGTGAAATATTAATATAAAAAATTGACTATTCAATTATTCAAATTCAATATTTATGTTTTAGTTGTAATGCTAAAGAAGTGTTAGTCAAAAGTACATCTTGGTCTCTTGAGACTCACTATTGTTATTAATATCTAATGCATTTAAATGTCCATCTGCAGTACATTTTGCAGCATTTAAAATTGATTACAATCCTAACACGATGATTCTATAAGTAGAATACATTGTAGAGATCTATAAGTAAAATAAGCAATTGATGTTTATCTGGTTTCATCTCACCATTGGGATCTTGATTATAGTAACCATTATAGTCAATTCAACTCAAGTTTCTGCATTTAATAATAACCAAAAATTTCTTAAATTAAGACTCTTTAATGATGAAACCAATATTCTGTAATATTGCAACAAGAAGATAAGAAAGAAGGCAACGATCAAAAGGATGCCAGAAGAGACACTGAAATTTGTTCTCCACTGTAGAAATGCTGAAGCAAATGGAAGTAATGAGTAGGTACAAGAGCTGAACAGAAAATTTCAAAGATCAGCTCAAAAAGATAAAGCCAAATATTACAACAAAATGTGCAAAGATCTGGAATCAGAAAACCAAAAAGGAAGAACATGCTCATCATTTCTCAAGCTGGGGAAACTAAAGAAAACATTCAAGTCTTTACTTTCATTATTTAAGGATTCTCTGGGAAAATTATTGAATGATGCAGAAAGCATCCAAAAAGATGGAAGAAATATACAGAATCATTATACTAACACGAAATGGTTGATGTTCAGCATTTCAAGAGGTAGCATATGATCAAGAGCCAATTATACTGAAGGAAGAAGTCCAAGGTGCCTTGAAGGAATTGGCAAAGAACAAGGCACCAGGAATTGATGGAATAAAAAATTGAAATTTTTCAAGAAAATGAGGTGACACTTGAGGCACTCACTCATCTATGACAAGAAATTTGGAAGACAAAAATCTGCCCAACTGATTGGAAAAGATCCGTATTTGTGCCCATTCCAAAGAGAGGTAACCCAACGGAATGTGGAAATCATTGGACAATATCTTTGATATCCTATGCGAATAAAGTTTTACTAAAGGTGATACAGAAATGGCTGCAAGCATACATAGACATAGAATTTTAAGAGATTCAACCCAGATTCAGAAGAGGATGTGGAACAAGGGATATCATTGCTCATATCCGATGGATCTTGGCTGAAAGCAGAGAATATCAGAAAGATGTTTACCTGTGCTTTCATGGCTATGCAAAGACGTTCGATTGTGTGGACCATGACAAGCTATGGACAACATTGCGAAGTATTAGTATTCTTGACAGTTAATTGTGCTCATGAGGAATCTGTACCTGGACCAAGAGGCAGTTGTTTGAACAGAACATTGGAACACTGAATGGTTTAAAATTAAGAAAGGTGTGCAACAAGATTGTATTCTTTCACCATACTAATTCAACCTGTATGCTGAGCAAATAATCTGAGAAGCTGGGTTATATGAAGAAAAACATGGCATCAGGATTGGAGGAAGACTCATTAACAACCTGTGATATGCAGATGATACAACCTTACTCAAAGTAAAAAGGACTTAAAATACTTACTGATGAAGATGAAAGTGTGGATTGTATCTCAATGTAAAGAAAATAAAAATCCTCAACAGTGGACCAATAAACAACATTCTTATCAATGGAGAAAAGATTGACGGTGTAACGGATTACATTAGGTAAATTTGCTGCACAAGACCTTTCTAAAGTGTTGAAGGTCATAAATGTCAGTTTGAGGACTAAGGTATGCCTGACACAAGCCATGGTATTTTCAATAATCTTATATGCATGTGAAAGTTGGGCAGTGAAAAAGGAAGACCATGGAAGATTTGAGGTATTTGAGTTATGGTGTTGGAGGAGAATATTGAAAGTACCATTGGCTGCCAAAAGAACAAACAGATCTGTGTTGGAAGAAGTGTAACAAGAGTGCTCCTTGGAGGCTAATATGGCCAAACGTCATCTCTCATACTTCAGACATATTGTCAGGAGGGACCAGTCACTGGAGAAGGATTTCGTGTTTAATAAGGTGGAGAGCCAGAGAAAAAGGAAGACCCCCTGTGATATGGATTAGCAAAGTGGCAGCATCAATGGGCTCAAGCATGGCAACAATTGTGAAGTTGGCTCAGGACCAGGCAGTGTTTCATTCTGTTTTGCATAGGGTTGCTATGAGTTGGTACTGACTCAATGGTGCCTAACAACAACAACAACACATGCAAGAAACTCAATGCATTTATACAAAATTTTCTATGAAGAATATATAGAAGATTTATATATAAAATCTGGCACATTTCAGTTTGTGTTGTTGTTATTGTTAAGTGCCATTGAGTCAGTTTTGACTCAAAGTGACCCTGTATAGGGTTTTCAAAGGGCACATGGTAGATTTGAAACACTGACTTTGTGGTTTGTTGTTGTTGTTGTTGTTGTTAAGTGCCATCGAGTTGGTTCCAACCCACAGCGATCCTGAACAGGGTTTCCAAGGCTGTAAATCTTTACGGGAGCAGAAAGCCTCATCTTTCTCCAGCGGAGCAGCTGGTAGTTTTGAACTGCTGACCCTGAGGTTCGCAGCCCAATTCGTAACCACTATGCTACCAGAGCTTCTTGTCCAGTGCTAATACTATTGTGAGAAACTCTCAAGATGGTCCATCTTCAGAATTATAAAGGGCTCATGAAATGGCTAGTCCAGGGAGACCTAGATTGTTGATTTACATCCAGGTATCTGTAAGAAGGATGAATTGGGGGAAGGGAGGATAGAAATGTGTTCTAGTTCTAGGGACTGTGAATAAGAATGCAGTCATTAAGACCATGGGTGAGCCATTTTGGCTTCTCTGGTGGCAGGAAAAAAGGGGGGTGCCTGTAGAATTATAACTGTGGAACTGGAACTGGAGGTGGAGCTTTTTTGAATCAGGTGAATAAAACTATTTGTGGGCTGGCCATGCAGTGCCCATGCCTGTGTCTACTGGGTTGAACACCTGTTTGCAAAATGAAATAAAGAAAACCTCTCTTAGTTCAGCGTTTGTTAGTATGTATAACGTATCTGATACTACAGAAGTCCATTTAAGTGTGTTGTTAAGAAAATGTTTTCTTTGGTCCAATCTATTATGGATCTTATTTTCAGTGTTCTGGGTTTCCCTTATTTATAGATGTCTTGCTCAGATATCTGTTTCTTGCTTCAGAGCAGGTAATTCTTGCTCCTAAAAAAATATTTGTTTATTTGTACTAGGGGGGTCTCAACCTCATTTAGATCAACATTTATTATAAACATTTTAAAAATGTGAAGACTCAAATCAAGGTGGCTTTCACTAAAGGATTTTCATTGACTAAAGGACTGAGCGTTGTTGTTCTTAAGTGAACTCAAGTTGGTTCCAACTCATAGAGACACTGTGTAGCATTCCCAAGGAACAGCTGGTGGGATTGAACCACAGACCTTGTAGTTAACAGTCCAGTATTTATCCTACAGTGTCACACCTGCAAATGATTATCGCTGGCTTATACTTATTTCAAAGCTCAGTCTTTTACTATCAAATATATTAAGTACTTCCAATAGAAAAAAAAATCATTTTAAATACTGGCTGATTTATCTTTTAATACCAGAATTGACTATGAGACATTGTAATATGGTTTCTTTCTTTCTGAGACATGTTCTCCAATGAGTCCCATTTTTTCCTCCTGTTCAGTACCATGGCTTTCTCCTTGTTATGCTATTAAACAATTTCTTACCAGCCCTTCCATCCTTGCTGCCCCACCTCCCACCCCCAGCAGTAACTCAGCATGTTTACTGCTTAATCATTTCACCTCATTCAGTGCAGCCATAATAGTGGGCTGCACTGAATGAGGCTTGTAATCAAGTGATAGAGTCCTACTTGATTATCATTCACAACAGTAGCCCAATACAGGAGTTTTCTAATTATCTCCCCTGTGGTGGACATTAGCCCCTATTTGGTTTTCAATTATAAAATCTACATATCTTTGCTCCCAAACATTCCTAAGGGATGTACTATCAGAAAAACCATAGTGAAATTAGTCAAAGATGCAGAAATGTAAGCCCCTTCCAAGACTTTCTTTTCCTTTCACAGTAAATTGTACTACTATTAAGGAAGAGTATAAGGGTATGGAGTCCTGATATGGTTCTGTAGGATAAAGCACTGGACCACAAGGTCAACTTGACCACAAGGTGAGTGGTTCATACTCACCAACTGCACCTTGAAACTCTTATACAATGTCCCTACGAGGGTTGCTATGAGTCAGAAATGACTCCACAGCACTTAACAACAACAAACATGAGGGAATAAAGATGAATCAAGAGCGCTTTCTGTTTTTCAGTTAAAACTAATTTGGAAAAATTTCCCCCAAGATAATAGCAGAAAAGTTAATGTCATTTTAACTTTTCTTTCACATTTTTCAAGGAGCTCTGCTAGTATAGTGTTTATGAGTTGGGCTGCTAAACTCAAGGTCAGCATTTCAATTATACCAGCTCTACCACAGGAGAAAAATTAGGCTTTCTGCTCCCATAAAGATTTACTGCCTTGGAAACCCTATACAGGGTTGCTATGGGTCAGAACTGACTCCATGGCACATAACTAGCCAGTCATGGATGTTTTTCAGATTCTCAAGCATTATCCAACTTCACCAATGGAGTGTTCCAAATGGGCTTGTTTTCTGCATTCATTAAAATCATTTTTTCAAAAAGTTTTATTTAGGTGACTATTTTGGTATACTAATTTCTTAGGGTCTGAGTCAGATTTGATTATAATATATTTAAAATAATGGATGTTGAACTTCTCTCAGGAAGTCTCCAAATAAAATGTTGGTCAATGCTTATTGTGTATCTATGTAGATAATGTCATATATATTCATTTTGCTATTATTTCATAGTTTTTCTGACAAGTTTATAAAGAGGAAAGTTATTTCCTGTAAGATGTTGGCTTTGGCAAGATATTAATATTCTTCCCATGCTCTCTAGCCCAAATGAAGATACTATTTAGTCATTTTGTTTGAGTGTCAAATTTTATTGATGATCATAGTTCCAATCATTTAGATTTTGCAGTTCCCTTGCGTATGTCATTAGTAGGAGCTGCTTTCTTGCTTGCATGAATGTTTGATTTCTTTTTCTAGTTAAATAGTGATCCAAATGCAAAATCTAATGCTTAGAGTAATCATGTGAATTTATGACCATCACTAGGATGCTGGGCTTTCAGAAATGAAATTGAATAGATCATATTTCTCCATAAATGTAGGTTTTACAGCTGAGATAGATCTAATATTGATAATCTCTTTATTTAACTGTTTCAAAATGCCATATGTGACTGAAAGCAACAGAATGGAAATAACTATGTTTATAGCAAATAGAATAGAAAATGAAGGTGTGATAGATGGGAAGTGCCTCACTGAAGTGAGTATTATATTAGTGTTACAGTACAGCAGCATTAGCAGCAATAATCAGCAGCTTGAGCAAGGTATTTGAGTACACTTGGAGGCAGGATGAGGAAATTAAAATGGGAAATATGATGGTTGTTTTCAGATGCTCAGAATCTCTATGAAGGTATAACTTGAAGACTAAATTAAAACTAACTTAAAATGAGAGATGATATCTTTGATTCATTTGAACAATTTTGTATAGGTTATCTACTATCTAACATTCCACATTATCTACCATGGTTAGAACTATATTATGGCAAAAACAATGGGTTAAGCTATAAAAACTAAGTTCAATTTAAGAAATCTTACTTGTGCTAAAATGGATGTTTTGTTCTTGTTGTTAAGTAGATCTGCTATCATTCCCCACTTTTATATTTAGATTTCATTTCTATGAAATTTGCTTCAAATGAAAATAGATGCTTGGATCCTAGCATTATTTCCTGGATTTAAAGAACTAAGCTTAGGTCATGAAAAACAACAAGTTTAACATAGGGCAATATAGTAAGGTGATCATTATACAGTAACATAGAAAAACTCCCATGACATACAAACTTTGACCCTCACTATGAACATGGGTAACCACTTTAGATTAGGTAACTAAGGCAACTAACTTTCATTATCTGCTCCAACGAAACCCTTACACTTAGGGCAGTGATTATCTTGGAGGTGACATTAAGTATCAGGCAAATCTGTTGATTTTCACCTTTAAGGTCAATCCATCTATAGCAAGCATTACAAAAGGGATAGGGTCACATGCTCAGCTGGACTGACCAGATGTAGATCGATATGGAAATCAAGTAGAAGGAGCACTAGCAATGAGGTCTATCAGTCAGGTCCTGTCTCCGGGTTAGGAAGGCGGTGAATCTTCCAAATTCACAGGACCTTTTTTCCCCCAGCTGCCCCAGTAAAGCTAGCAGGGATGTAGGAGAAGGCCTTAGTTACACAAAGGAAAAACTAATATGTAGGAGCTGTGTTATAGAAATACTAACTCCAATAAGACAGGAGGTAAAGGATTGTTCAATATACAATCCCCTTCAAACAGAACTCAGACGCATTCATTACATGCTTGCCCAGGTGTATATAAATATTTTCATCCTGGTGATCGGGGATTAGATCTGAGTGTCCAACTTATAGTAGGAGAAAGAAGATTAATGTAATTTTAATTGCAGCTTGAGATCAGGGGAAGAATTCATGGTCCATTATTGTCCAGGATTTTTCTTGACTCATGTGTGGTGAGACCAGGGCTTGAGGCCTGCAAGTTTGAGAGCAGTGGGAGTGGTCAGCAGCGTCTTCCAAGACCCAGTCCACTTCTCCTCTAACTGGGAATCAGTTCCGTCTTCCCACATTTTGACAGGACAAGAACTGCAGGCTGGAAGGGGTGAAGATTATCTGTAGGGGAGGAAGCAGACCTGGGAAGAACAAACTTAAGAATAATAGAAAGTGCTAGGTGGAGGTGTGCATACCGCTGCACCTTCAAATCTTGGCTGAGGTCATGTAGAGGGTTGAGGGAACCTGCCTGGAAAGGTTTACCATATACAATTTCATAAGGGCTCAATTTAAGCCTGCTTCTTGAGGGTTATCTGAACTCGGAACAGGGTTAAGGTAACACCTCATTCCAATATAGATGAGTTTCCTGACAGAGTTCTGTGATTTGTTTCTTTAAAGTATGATTTATTTTCTCCATTTTCCTGAAGTGAGATCTCCATGCAGAGTGCAACCTCCATTTCATCTGTAGATGTTGGTTGCTCTGTTGTCACTTTGGATACTTTTTGGAAGTCCAAACTTAGAGATAATCTCCTTTAGAGGATTACACTACTTTTGAAAGCCAATCAATTCAGGTGGGAAAAATCTCTAACCAACCAGAAAAGGTGTCTACAAAAACAAAACTAGCAAATATTTAAGTCCCTAGGGTGGGGGCATCTGTGTGAAATTGACCTGCCAATTTTCAAAGGATTGTTTACCTGGATATTTGTGCAGACCAGCCTTTTGTCCTGGGTTTGTCTTGGAATTGTCTTGAGACAGGTATAACAGTTATCTCTAACATCCTGAGTGATATTTTACTTTTTTAATGAAATTTAAATTAAATTAATGATATAATTTTTTAAAATTTAATTTCTTGATGGAGTCAAAGCCTAATGAACCAAGCCAGGGCCTCTTTCCCATTATGTATCATTTCATGGATTCATTTAAGAAGAGCAGGGGCTAGTTTTTGTGGGATCAGAACCATTCTATTGCCATTCACTTTCTATCCTTTAACCTCTTGGAACAAGAACAATTCTACTGTCATTCACTTTTAATCCTTTAACCTCTCTCTCAAATCCTTATGCCTCAGCCCAACTAAAGTTATCTGGTTACACAGTCACAGGCTTTATTGCCAACAGTTGTAATGCCCTCACCAGTGCAATCAGTTTGGCCTTTTGAGGTGAGGTCCCAGGCAAGAGGGTTAGAGCCTCCACGGATCTTTTCAGTTTACTATCACACAACCTACTCCGAGTCCCTTTCTCCATGTAACTACTTCTATTCACAGACAATATCTAATACATCAGGTATAATGGTTGGTCAAAAAGGCCAGATAGGCTGGAAAATACTTAGTCAATGATTTCTAAACAATCATGGCTCAGCCCTCCAGCTGCCATCTCAGGGAGGAGAATGGCTGTGTTTAGTCACAATTCTCAGGGTAATATTCTGATTGCCCAGCAAAATAGCCTTGTATTGCCTCATCCATCCTGTCAGGAGACATTGGCTTCCCTTCTGTTGCAGCAAAGAGATGACCTGATGGTGATGGTGATGGTGACAGTGATGACTAGCCCAGAGTGAATTTTTCAGCCTCTTTCTCAAGAGAATATTGGTTTCTGCAGAATTATCAGCTTCCAGGCTTCAATACTTCAACCATGAAAACCGAGGCTAGAATTTTTTTCTTCAGTTCCCCCAGCTTGAGAAATGCTGAGTGTGTTCTTCCTTTTTGTTTTTCTTACTCCAGATCTTTGCACATTTTGACTTTGTCTTCTCAAGCTGACCTTTGAAATGTTCTGTTCAGTTCTTTTACCTCCTCGTTTCTTCCATTTGCATTAGCATCTCTATGCTTGAGAGCAAGTTTCAGTGTCTCCTCTGACATCCATTTTGATCTTTTCCTTCTTTCTTCTCTTCTGAAAGACTTTTTGCTTTCTTCCTGTATGATGTTCTTGATGTTATCCTACAATTCTTCTGGTCTTTGGTCTTTAGTGTTTAGTGCATCAAATCTGTTCTTCATATGATCTCTAATCCAGGTGGGATATATTGAAGGTCATATGTTGGTTATCATGGACTTGTTTTCATTTTCTTCAGCTTCAGTTTGAATTTGCATATGAACAATTGATGGTCTGTACCATAATCTGCTCCTGGCCTTGTTTTGGCTGATGATATGGAACTTTTCCATCATCTCTTTCCACAGATACGGTCAATTAGATTTCTATGTATTCTATGTGGTGAGGTCCAGGTGTATAGTTGTCTCTTAAGCTATTTAAGAAAGATATTTGAAATGAACAAATCATTGATTTTGCAGAATTCTATCATGTGATAATGAGCATTATTTCTATCACCAAGGCCATATTTTCCAACTACTGACCTTCCTTTTAGTTCCCAAACTTTGTATCCAAATTGCCAGTAATGATCAATATATCTGATTGCATGTCAGATCAATTTCAGATTGAAGAACTTGGTAGAATTCTTCTATTTTATCCTCACTGGCTTTAGTGGTTGATGCCTAAATTTGAATAATAGTGGTATTAACTGGTCTTCCCTGTAGGTGCATGGGTACTATCCTATCACAGACAGCATTGTACCTCATGACTGATCTGGATATGTTCTTTTTGACTATGAATGCAACATGACTCCTCTTCAATTTGTCATTTCCAACATAATAAACCATGTGGCTGTCAGATTCAAAATGGCCAATACCAGTCCATTTCAGCTCACTAATGCCTAAAGTATCAATGTTTATGCATTCCATTTCATTTGTCAATTTCCAATTTTCCAAGAATCATACTTCGTAAAATCCATGTTTCAATTATGAGTGGATGTTGGCAGCTGTTTTTCTTCATTTTGATTGGTGCCCATCAGCAAATGAAGGTCATGTGGGCTTTACCTCCTATGGGCTTTTATTCCATTCACATCATCACAGTCTACTCTATTTTGAGAAGGCAGCTCTTCCACAGTCACATTTTGAGGCTCATTTTCTGGCACTATATATGACAGTGTTTCTTTAATATTCCTATGGTTTTTAGTGACTAAATATTCAGAAGTAGTTTGTCACTCTTTCTTCCTAGTCTGTCTTCACAAAGCATCAAAAGAAGATGGAAGGAATGCACAGAATCACTGTACTAACAGGAAATATTTGATATTCAACCATTTCAAGAGGTAGCATATGATCAAGAGCCAATGATACCGAAGGAGGAAGCCCAAGGTACATTGAAGGAATTGACAAAGAACAAAATACCAGGGATTGATGGAATAAAAACTGAAATTTTTCAAGAAAGTGAAGCAGCACTGAAAGCACCTACTCATCTCTGCCATGAAATTTGGAAGACAACTATCTGGCTGACTGATTGGAAGAGATCCATATTTGTGCCCATTCCAAAGAGAGGTGACTCAATGGAATACAGAAATCATCGGACAGCATCTTTGATATCCCATGGTAGTAAAGTTTTATTAAAGGTAATACAGAAACAGCTGCAAGCATACATTGACAGAGACCTTCCAGAGGTTCAAGCCAGATTCAGAAGAGGCCATGGAATGAGGGATATCATTGCTGATGTCCGATGGATCTTGGCTGAAAACAGAGAATACCAGAAAGAGAATACCTGTGTTTTATTGTCTACACAAAGGCTTTCAATTGTGTGGATAATGACAAGCAATGTGCAACATTGTGAAGTATGAGTATTCTGACCACTTAAATGTGTTCATGAGGGATCTATACATGGACTAAGAGGCAGTTGTTTAAACAAAATATAAGAACACTGAATGGTTTGAAATTAAGAAAGGTGTGTGACAGGATTGTATTCCTTCACCATACTTATTCACTCTGTATGCTTAGCAAATAATCCGAGAATCTGGGTTCTATGAAGAAAATGTGACATCAGGATTAGAGGAAGACTCACTAACAACCTGCTATATGCAGGTGATACAACCTTGCTTGCTGAAAGTGAAGAGGACTTAAAATATTTACTGATGAAGATTAAAGAGCACAGCTTTTGGTATGGATTGCATCTCAATGTAAAGAAAACAAAAATCCTCACCCCTGGACCAATAAACAACATTCTTATCAACGGAGAAAAGATTGAAATTGTCATGGACTTCCTCAAATTGGATCAACTATCAACACTCATGGACTATGGAATCAGCAGTCAAATCTGCTGCACAAGACCTTTATAAAGTGTTGAAGAGCAAAGATGTCAGCTTGAGGACTAAGGTGCGCCTGACCCAAGCCATGGTATTTTCAATTACCTCATATGCATGTGAAAGATGGAAAGTGAATAAGGAAGATCATAGAATTGATGTTTTGTATTATGGTGTTGGAGGAGAATACTCAAAGTGCCATGGGCTGCCCAAAGAACAAACAGATTTGTGTTGGAAGAAGTGCAGCCAGAGTGCCCCTTGGAGGCCAGAATGACCAAACTTTGTCTCTCATACTTTGGACATATTGTCAGGTGAGACAGTGGGTGGAGGATGAGTTCATGTTTGGTAAAGAAGACCCCTAGCAAGATGGATTGGCAAAGTGGCTGCATCAATGGGCTCAAGTATGGTAACAATTGTGAGCTTGACCCAGCACCAGGCAGTGTTTCATTCTGTTGTGCATAAAGTCACTATGAATCCGTACTGACTCGATGGAACCTAACAACAGCAACAACAGGCTTCAATCAGACCTAGATAGGGGATGCTTGCTTGGCTCTCCCCAGAGTTCTGCTAGCTCACAGGAGGGGATTTCCTGATTGTCAATTTCCTCAGAACAATGTGGACTGATTTCCTTTGTTTGAATCAGTAATTGCTAGACATTTTCATGAAGAACCTTCATCTGCAGACTTTTGTTTTCAGGAAGAAATGTTGTTGAACATGCAACTTTGGAAGCAGGTCCCGGTTCAGTAAGGGGTACATATAGGAAATGGTGT
The DNA here is from genome assembly GCF_000296735.1 of Chrysochloris asiatica. NCBI lineage: Eukaryota > Metazoa > Chordata > Mammalia > Afrosoricida > Chrysochloridae > Chrysochloris > Chrysochloris asiatica. Next base: position 4,308,107 of record NW_006408707.1, read on the forward strand.
GTCAGTTTCTTTTCCACAGTGAAGGAGTTTCAGAAAGAGCTGGTCCTCAGATCTCCCTTAGAACTTAGTTATTGTCACTGAATGGAACGATGGGGAAGTCAGAGACATATTGACCACTAAATAAGTGGTTCCAGTGTCCACCAAAAAATCCAATATCTTCCCCTTTTTTATTTTTAGCCAAGGTTCTTGGAGTGGGCAATAGGGATGGCAGAGGGTAATGCCAAATCATGCTGGGCTCTTTCTATCTCCCTACGTACTGTCAGTCTACTTCAGACAATATAGCTTGTTCAAACCATCTGCTGAGTTGGAGGGTGCCTTTTCCTGTCAGATCCTTCTCTATAATCTGGGCATTCATTCTTCTGAGGTCAGGTTTTTTGGAATAAGCACACTGGTCTTTGTTTAAGGCCTTTTTCCTTTCGGGGTGTCCTCCCCGGGGCCCCACAGGCTTACATCTAGAGAGTGCTCTTTAGGAAGACAGTAATAGACTGAGACTTCTTGTGCTCATGGCTGTTAAATACCTTGAAGGCAATGTCGACTATCTGGGATGGATTCATGCTGATTGCCCTGTCAAATTTCTGCAGTTTGTTTCTAATATTGGGGATGCTTTGGGATATAAAAGCTATGTTAATCATTCAGACATTTGCTGAGTCCTCAGGGTCAAGGTCTGTGTACTTACAGTAAGCCTGGTACAGTCATTCGAAGAATTCAAAGGGATCCTCAGTATGTTCTGCTGAACTACCTGTACCATGTCCAAGCTCTTTTGTTTAGGAACTCCCTTTTTTAGGCCTCCCAAAATGCACCTTCAGCATATAGTGCTTCACCAATGGCAAGCCCTGTCATTTAGATTCCAATTTGGAATAGCTTTGACTGGAACCAGAGTCCTGTACATTTTTTTTTTTCTTCACAGATGTATGCTGCCTCATCCTGTGCCTTATCTCAGACAAGCCTCCTTTTATCTCTGGTCAGGAGCATGGTCAACAGAGCATGAATAGCTGCCCAATTTGGGTAATGGTTAACAAAATCTTGGTTATTAAATCTGTCATTTTGGCTGGGTCATCCTGGTGTAGTGCTGTAGGTAATTGTGATAGATGGCAATTACAAAATCAGTTCAAATCTCAAGGTCAGTGGTCCCAGCCCACCAGCCACTCTTGAGAAACCCCACACATGATTGCCATGAGTTGGAACTGATTGACTAGACAGCACTGAACAGCAACAATGCCTTGACAGGAAGGATTTTAATTTTTCCTATTTAACAAGTCTGAGGTAAGTAAGACATATGCGCCCAGTAGTATCTGGTAGGCTGCCCATCTGTATTTAATCCTATGCATCTTCAGAGGGGGTATTGCCCTGCCTCTGTTCTGTGTAGCACTCAACTGAAATGGCTCCCTTGAAAACTATGGGATAGTTTTCCATTTTCTGTCATAAGAGGGTACCTGTACAGAGACCAGTCAGACAGAATTATGCACTAAATAGCATTCCTTTGAGACTGAGGCCTGTGCTCCCATTTTTCAGATACAGAGAGAGGTTAACCTTAACAAAAACAAAAACAAAAGGGATACTTCAATGAAATTACTTCCTGCCTATCATGCCCCTATGTGTGCATCCAAATAAAGCAAGGGGATCTCACAAGTTAAGGTGATGGTGAGTGCAGGAAACACAGGGCCAAAGACTCCCTAGAAAAAAGATCCTTGGGAGCACTACCAGGAGTCCTTGGTTACTGTGCTCATGGGCTTACCTGTCGAGAAGTCAGTGGGCCTTCCAAGCAAGCAATATCACCCACAAAGAGACTGCATCCCTTTGCTAGTAATACTACTTACCAGGGAAGTCAGTGAGGTCCCTGAGCATGGTCACCAGAAATGTTGCCACAAATAAACAAGGATTTGTCACCTGTCACGGTAGTCAGTCACAGAGATGGGGAGAGATCCGATCCAAGCTTTATTAACAGAAAGCCAGCATTCTGGAGAATGAGGAGAATAATTTCTAAAGATCATTCTTTCCCTTACCAAGAGCAGGTACATTATATAGGGTAAACAACAATTGGATGTACAGTTAATCTACTTTAACATCAAGAAAGCATTATTTAGAAAAAGAAACAATAAAGTAAGAAACTTTATCAAACACTACCTTTAGGGAAAAGGGAATAATAAATTAATAAACTTCCTCAAACATTCTACCTTTAGGATCTCAGCCACTTAATTCCTGAATAAATATATGGGTAGATTTAAGCATGTCCTATTCACCTTGTCCTGTTTTCCTTTTAGGACCATAAGGTCATCTTAGCTAATTTTTAAACTTCGTCATTTTCAGGGTCTTCATTTGAGACCTTATGACTAAACTGACTCTTTTTTTTTTTTTTTTTAGGTTCCTAGAAAGGAGCTCTGGTAGCGTAGTGGTTACGAATCGGG
>NW_006408707.1:4310611-4311089 GCF_000296735.1 Chrysochloris asiatica
ATTCCATTGGGTCACCTCTCTTTGGAATGGGCAAAAATATGGATCTCTTCCAATCAGTCAACCAGTTAGTTGTCTTCCAAATGTCTTGGCAGAAATGAGTGAGTGCCTCCTGTGCCACCTCACCTTCTTGAAAGATTTCAATTTTTATTCCATCAATTCCTGGTGCCTTTTTCTTTGCCACTTCCTTCAATACACCTGGATTTCTTCCTTCTGTATCATTGGCTCTTGATCATATGTTACCTCTTGAAATGGTTGAATATCAGCTATTTCCTTTTGGTATAGTGACTCTGTGTATTCCCCCCATCTTCTTTTGATGCTTTCTGCATCATTCAATAATTTTCCTAGAGACTCTATCAATAACGGAAGTTGAGGCTTCAGTTTTTTCTTCAGTTCCCCCAGCCTGAGAAATGCTAAGTATGTTCTTCCTTTTTGTTTTGTGATTCCACATCTTTGCACATTTTGTTGTAATATTTGGCTT
>NW_006408707.1:4311189-4322424 GCF_000296735.1 Chrysochloris asiatica
TTCTCTTTATAGGTCCTTTGAGTCTCTGGTTATGTTTCTATCTAAATATTTCATCCTTTGGGTGGCTATTGTAAATGGTATTGCTTTCCTAATGTCCTTTTAAATGCTGTCATTTTTACTATAGAGGAATCCAACTTATTTTTGTATGTTGATCTTATACCCTGCCACTTTGCTGAATCTTCCAATGATGTCTAGTAGCTTTTTTACTGAGTCTTTGGGGTTTTCTATGTATAGGATCATATCATCTGCAAATAGAGAGTTTTATTTCCTCTTTGACAATTTTGATGCTTTTAATTTCCTTATCTTGCAATACAGCTCTAGCTAATACTTACATAACAATACTGAAAAGGAGTGGTGCCAAAGGCATCCTTGTCTGGTTCCTATTTGGGAAAGACTTTCAGTTTCTCTCCATTCAGAGTGATGTAGGCTGTTGGTTTTTATATATGCTCTTGATTATGATGAGGAATTTCCCTTCAATTCCTACTTTGTTGAGTGTTTTTATCAGGAATGGATATTGGATTTTGTCAAATGCCTTTTCTGCACCAATTGATATGATCACGTGTTTCTCTTCCTTTTTCTTATTTATATGGTGGATTACATTGATTGTTTTTTATAATGTTGAACCATCCTTGCATCCCTTTGATTAAACCCCCTTGGTTATGATGTATTATATTTTTGATGTGGTGCTGGATTTGTTGGCTAGGATTTTGTTGAGGATTTTTGCATCTATGTTCATGAGAAATGTTGGTCTGTAGTTTTCTTTCTTAGTGATGTCCTCCCCTGGTTTTGGTATGAGGGTTATGCTTGCTTCATAAATAGTACTAGGAAGTTTTCTGTCCTCTTCTATATTTTGGAATAATTTGAGTAAAATTCATGACAGTTCTTTCCTGAATGTTTGGTAGTACTCACCAGTGAAGCCATCTGGGCCTGGTCTTCTTTTGTTTGGGAGCTTTTTTATGGCCTGATCAATTTCTTCTTTGTTATGGGTCTGTTTAATTTTTCTACTTCACTCTGTGTAAGTTTTGGTCGGTAGTGTTTTTCTAAAAATGCATCCATCTCTTCTAAGTTTTTGAAATTGTTGGAGTATAGCTCTTTATAGTATTCTGTTATTATCCTTTTGATTTCATTTGGTTCCATTGTGACATCGCTAATGTGCTTTCTAATGCAAGTTATTTGTGTCTTCTTCTTCTTTCTTTTATTAAATTTGCCAATTTTATTAATCCTTTCAAAGAACCAGCTTCTTGTCCTGTTGATTCTTTCTATAGTTTTTCTTTTTTCCATTTTATTTATTTCTGCTCTTATCTTCATTATTTATTATTATTATTTTGGTGGCTGTAGGTTCCCTCTGTTGGTCAGTTTCTTATTGTTGGAGATGCTGTGTTAATGTGTTAATTGTGGTTCTTTTTTCTTTTTGTATGTGTGCATTTATCACAATAAATTGTCCTCTCAGCACCACTTTCGCCATGTCCCAGAGATATGTTGTATTTTTCACTCTCATTTGTTTCTAGGAATTTTATGAATTCACATTTTATTTCTTCTTTTACCCAGTCACTTTTTAATGGAGGGTTTAGTTTCCATGTATTCGACTTTATTTAACTTAGTTGTTGATTTCTAGTTTTATAACATTGTGGTCTGAAAAGATGCTCTTTAGTATTTTGATGTTTGTAAATTTACGTGAGCTTCCTTTGTGACTCAACACATGGTCAATTCTGGAGAATGTTCCATGTGCACTGGAGAAGAAAGTATAACATGTTGTTGTTGGGTTGAATGCTCTGTACATGTCTATGAGATCAAGTTGGTTGGTTATGCTCTTTAGTTCCTCTGTAACTTTGTTGAATTTCTTTCTGGTTATTCTGTCCCTTTTTGAAAGTGACATATTAAAATTTCTCACTGTAATTGTAGATTTATCTATTTCTTTCTTCAATTTTAGTAATGTTTGCTACATATATCTTGGTACTTTATCATTGGGAGCATAGATATTTATTATGGTTATGTCATCTTGCTCAATTGAACCTTTGATCATGAGATAGTGTCCTTCTTTATCTCTTATGCTGGTTTTTGTTTTAAAGTTTACTTTATCAGAGATTATTGTTGTCACTCCTACTTGTTTATTGTTGCAGTTAGCTTGGTATATTTTTTCCATCCTTTAGTCTGTTTTTGTCTTTTTGTGTAAGTTGTGTCTCTTGCAGGCAGCATATTGAAGGGTCTTGTTTTCTTATCCAATCTGCTACCCTCTTTCTCTTCATTGCTACATTCAATCCATTGACAATTAATGTAATTATTGATTGTTGTTGGTTGGTAAGGGCCGTTGTGTCGATTCAGACCCATAGCTACACTGTATAGAGTTTCAAAAGAGCAGCTGGTAAGCTTGAAGCACCAATCCTGCTGTTTAAATGGCTATGCAGTCTGTCGCATTAACCCAAACCGCCACACCAGGACTCTGATACGTATGAAATAATTGCTGCCATTATATTAACTTTTTGGTAGTGCTGTACGTTCCTTTGTTCTGCATGACTTCTTGTATTGAGTTTGTGTTTATTGTGCAATTTCTTGTCGGTTTCTTCTTAGTTTTCATGTTTGCTAGTTCTCCTTGGAAGTTCATTTTCATGGTAAGTTGTGAAGTATTAACTTTCTTTGGGGTTACCTTATCATCTATTAAATTTTTCCTCCATTTCAGAGACTCTATTGTATCTTGTACTCTACCTGACATCCTCACCACCTAGATCTCTGTTCCTATATTTATCCCTTCTTTGACATTGATATTATTTTGATATCAATTGACCTCCCAGATCTTTTGAATTCGTTGTAGTTTTGTTCTGTTCTGAACTCTGCTATCTGTTGATTGAATTCCAGTTGGTGTTGCCACGTCTGTCAATCTCTGGTTGTTGTCTGTTATTTTTGGTTTTCAGTCAAAGAACTCCCTTTAGGATGTACTGAAGTGCTGGATTGGTTTTGACAAAATCTCTTAACTTCTGTTTATCCTGGAATGTTTGCACCATCATATTTGATTGCTAGTTTTGCTGGATAGACAATTCTTGGTTGGCAGTTATTTTCTTTTAGGGCTTTGTAAAGATTTACAGCCTTAGAAACTCTGTGCAGGGTCACTATGATTTGGAAACAACTCCACAGCACTCAGCAACAACATATGTCTCCCCATTGTCTTCTTGCCTACATGGTTTGTGCTGAACAGTCACAGCTTAATCTGATTTGCTTGCCTTTGTAAGTGACACTTCTCTTCTCCCTGAGGAATCACTTTTAGGATTGTCTGCTTGTCTTTGATTTTGGAGAGCTTGATTATTATATGCCTTGGTGACTTTCTTTTGGGGTTTATCCTTACTGGAGTACGTTCAGCTTCTTGAATGTTTATCTTCTCATCTTTCAAGATGTTAGGGAAATTTTCTTCCAGAAGCTCTTCAACTATCTCCTCTGTGGACTTCTCTGATTCTTCTTGTTCTGGAATGCCAATAATTCTTAAGTTGTTCTTGTTCATGTTATAGAGCATGAATATTAGACTCTCTTCATATTTTTTTATCCTTTTTTCTGCTTGCTCTTCTACCTTAGCAGTATTGAGAGATTTGTCTTCCAGCTTGCTGTTTTTTACTTCCATCTCTTCTATTCTACTCCTTTCCCCTTTCAATGTATTATCCATTTCTGATATTTTATTATTAATCATCTGGGCCTCTTTTTGCAGGTTTTGAATTGTTTCCAATTCAAACAATATATCTATTTTGTTTGATTGCTCTTGTAGTAATTTCCTGACTTTTTCCTTGTTTTCCTCCACCCCTTTTCGGAGCATTTGAATTTGTTTCCATGTCATTCTCTGAATTCCTTCTCAGTCAAATCTAAAACCTGTTCTTCCTCTTCTGGGGAGCCTTTGTCTGTCTCTAGCTCATTTGTCTCAGTTACTCTTTTCTGTTTTTGGACATGTTTTGAGAACTTTTGTTGTTTTATGTTTGTCATTTCCAATGGCTAAGTGGGTTTTTTAATGCTTAAAAAACTGTATTGTGAGAAATTCTCAGGATGGTCCACCTTCAGGAATAAAGGGCTCATGACATTGCTAGACCAGGCATAGGTAACCCAGGGATATGTAACCAGGGAGGAGGGGTGAAATAAATTTGTTCTAGGACTAGAAAATTTAAATGAGAATACAATCATTAAGACCATGGGTGCCATTAGGGGTCGATTGTCGGACTGGAGATGGGGCATTTTTTAGTCAGGGAATAAAACTGTTTGTGTGCTGCCATGTGGTGCATATGCCTCACATGTGATTGTGTGCCTGGTTTTGCAAAATCAAATAAAGAAAACTTCATTCGTGCTAAAAATGAGTACAGACTGGATTTCCTGAGTGTTTGTTGGTATTGACATTTCTCACAATATCAACTTATAAAGATATGTCTTTGAAAATCATCAATGAAGAGTTTCACAAGTCTATGGCATATATATCAAGATATTAAAACAATAATAATGTTAGAGAATAAATAAATCCAGTCCCTTTGACCTTTGCTGGTAGTAAATATGGACTATGAACTAGGATTTATTGATATTCAGCACTTGAGTATTGTCCTCCTAATAACTTTTCCACATATTGCTCACCACATAATAAAGATCATATCCTGATTCAGAAAGTTATGGTGATTCTTTTTGGGTATTTAAAAGGTACAATAGTGATATATTGTCTCTAAGGATGCAAGAAAATCATGAGAGCTTATGAATGCAAAGGTATTAGAAAGTTGAAAATGCATTGGTGAGAAAAAAGTAAGGAAATTTGTGCCAATGAGGTGCGGTGCTCCCCCCCCCCCCCAGCATAACAATATACCTGCTCATTTTTCAAGAGTATCAAAGACTGTCCTATAAGAATTTTCTTGGTCCACCTTACCTCGTTTTAGGGACATAAATTGAAAGCTCCAAATGGTCATGCTAAAGTCATCTCAAACCATATTTTGTACCCTGTTCCCCAGCTCCAGCAATCAAGGAAGGAGCAGACAGCCATCTGCTATGCATACTAAAACTTCTTGTTCTCAAGCTTTAGTTATGCATATGCTAGGAAGTAGGAGAAATACCTCCCTCCTCCTGCTATGCAAACCAAAGCTCCATTCTCTAGGAAGGGGTGGGCAGCAATTGACCTTGTGTTTTTATCCTATCTCTTTCTTGTTATGCATACCACCCTTAATTGCTCTGACCCTGACACAAGTGGAGTTAGTATGGTGGTGGTTATGTGCTGTTGAGTCAGATCCAACTCCTTGAGACCATGTACAGGCTTTCTCAGTCTGTAAATCTTTATAGGAACAGAAAACATCATCTTTCTCCTGTGGAACAGCTGGTAGTTTTGAACTGCTGACCTTGAGGTTATCAGACTGACCTGTAACCCCATGATATAAAAAGATCAGTCCAGCAACCCACATCTGGTAGGATTTTTGTTTTGTTTTGAGTCTTTTGGCACCTACACACACAGAAGGCCTTTTCTCTTCTGGCCCTAAATCCCAATAACACTCCATTCTAACGTTCAGATCTTGCCTTTCCAGACTTCTATTTGTTTCCAAAGCTCAAAGAACATTTAAAAGAAACATGATTTGAACCCCTTCAAAATGCCAAAACTGTCATTTGACATGGTATAAATGAAAGAATCAATAACAATTCAGGGAAGGTTTAAAGAGATGAAAACATCACATTCAGAAGAGTATAAATTGAGGATATGCCTAAAAAGAATAGTTTTGCAGTTTTATATTTTTGTTTAATAAAAGTTTCAATGATTTTGTAGCAATATTTTGACTTAAAATTTTATTTGGATATATTAGATAGCTAATTACTGGAATTCTTAAGTGACAAAATCTTTTGAAGTCCATGTTTATCTGAATGGGAACCTGTAATAGTTATTTCAAAGATCCCTGGGTGTGCAGTGGTTAATTGTTCAGATGCTAATCGAAGGTCAATGTGAGCAAGATGAGGCATTCTTAAAGATTTTCAGCCTTGGAAATGATATCGGGCAGTTTAACTTTCTTCTGTAAGATCACTATGAGTTGGAATTGACTTGATAGTGTGAGAAATAATTCTTATTGGCATGGTCCATCTTCAGGACTAAGAGGAGTGTTTGGAGTAGCACGATAACATAAATAAGGAGCTTAGTGGAGGGAAAGAACTATTTTGACAGGCTAGGAACTTCAAAATAAGAATACTACCATCAAGGAAATAGGGGGTGTTCATGGGAGAAGGTGAAAACTAACTTTAAATGAGAATGCTTGACTTCTGGTTTTGACAGCAGCAGAGGCAATCAGGTATGACAGGCTCCATCAGGGAAGGACTGAAAACCCAGAGAAGCTGCTTTCACAGAACAGCCCCAGAGCTCTGGATCAAGCATAAGGTGCAGGGTATCAGGTTCCCACAACCACAAGTGAAAAATCACTGTATAAAGAAAATATTGTGATTTAGGAATCAATCCAGACATGGGACTCCCTCTGAGGTCACCCCTCCTGGGCAGAGTTCAGAGAGTGGGGCTACAGCCTGACTGGTACAATGAACCAATGCTAAAACCTGGCACAGGGACATTTGTAAAAGGAGATGTGTGGGGATTCTACACACTTCTTCTCCTTTTCACTGTTGCACCTTCTCTGCCTAGCCCAGAGTTAAGGGGGTGGGTGTGCACACCCAAAAGAGTCCAGTATTGAGCCCACGATTTTTCCATGGCACAGAGTGGAAGATCACCGTTGGTCCTATGGTCAGATACTTTGGCGGCTGCTTATGACATCTGACTCTGGGTCCCAGCCCTAAAGTTAACTTGTGTGGGACCTTCTACTTCTGCCTAATAGCAAGAAAAACCAGGCCTGGCCTAACAGACAAACCATATGAACAATCTGTAAAACCCTAACATAAAAGGACACAACTATTTTGAGAAATATGCTGTGCACACACAGATATTTAACTGACCTTCAGAGACAAAAATAGTAGATAATCTTTCTCTCATTAACTCCTCAATATCTATCTGTCCACCACTGCAGTGGTGACTAGAGGAGCGGCCTGAGTAAGTGGACACCACAGCACTCTGCTGAAGGTTTCTATAAAGGTGCACACACACTGCCTGCATAGAAAAGATGACTGGCCAGTTGGCAACAGTTTTATTTTTGTTTTGGAGTGGTGGTTTTTATCCAATCATTTAGTCCTTTTGATGACACTTTTTTTCCTAGAGGTAGGAGCTTTGTATCCAAAAGTTACTCAAGAAGAGACTGAAATCATGGTCATATACACAAGCTACAAGCATACTCCATAATAGCCCACCACTGAGACAAGAGGCAATAAGAACTACTAGGCTTTACATGTGAAAAGGCAAGCCTATCTCCTGATAAGATCCACCAGGAGATACAAGTAAGCTTAATAGCACAGCAACAAACATTCATTTAAGAATTAAAAACTCACCTACCTACTGAAGATGACCAAAAAAAAAAAAAAGCCCAAGGTTCTCAAAACATGTCCCAAACCAGAAGAGTAACTGAGACAGATGAGCTAGAGATAGACAAAGACTTTCTAGAAGAGGAAGACTAGGCTTTGGATTTGCCTAAGAAGAAATTCAGAAGATTGATATGGTAATAAATTCAAATGCTCTGAAAAGGGATGTAGGAAAATAAGGAAGAAGTAAGGAAAGTACTACAGGAGCATTCAAACAAGACAGATACAGCATTGGAAACAATGAAAAATCTGAAAAAAGAGGTCTTGATGATTCATAATAAAATATCAGAAAGGGGAAAGGAGAAGAATTGAAGAGATGGAAGCCAGAACCAGTGAGCTAGAGGACAAATATCCCAATACTGGTAAGATAGAAGAGCAAGCAGAAAATAGGATAAAAAAAATCTGAAGATGGTCTAAGATTCATGCTAAATAACTTGAAGAAAAGCAACTTAAGAATTACTAGAATTCTGAAACAGGAAGAAACAGAGAAGTCCACAGAGAAATAGTTGAAGAGATTCTGGAAGAAAATTTCCCCAACATCTTGAAAGATGAGAAGATAAACATTCAAGAAGCTGAATGTACCCCAGGAAGGATAGACCCCAAAAGAAAATCACCAAGACATATCATAATCAAGCTCTCCAAAATCAAAGACAAGGAGAGAATCCTAAAGCAAATCAGATTAAGCTCTGACTTCTCAGCAGAAACCAGGCAGGCAAGAAGGCAATGAGGAGACATATATATAAAACCCTAAAAAAAAAAAAAAAAAAAAGACAACCAAGAATTGTCTATCCAGCAAAACTGTCAATCAAATAGGATGGTGCAATCAAAACATTCTATGGTAAACAGAAGCTAAAAGATTTTGCCAAAGTCAATCCAGTACTTCAAAATATCCTAAAGGGAATTCTTTGGAATGAAACCCAGCAAGAACACAAAACAACCAGATATTGACAAATGTGAGAACTCAACCTGAAACTCAGACTACAGATAGCTGAGTCCAGAAGAGAACAAAATTACAACAACAAATTCAAATGAGCTGGGAAGTCAACTGATATCAAAATAATAATAATGTCAAATAAAGGAAAATATATAGGAACAGAGACCCAGATGGCGAGGAGTTCAAGTAGATTCAGGACACAATAGACTGTTTTAAATGGAGGGAAAAGATAATAGACTATAGGTTAACCCTAAAGAATGTTAATACTTCACAATTACCATGAACATTAACATCCAAGCAGAACATGAAAATTAAGACGAAATCGACAAGAAATAGCATTAAAAACACAAATTCAAAACAAGAAAGCATGCAGAACAAAGGAATGAACAGCACTACCAAAATTAACATAAAGGCAACAATTAATTCATACTTATTGATAATTACATTGAAATTCAATGGATAAAATGCACCAGTGAATAGACAGAGAGTGGCAGAATGGATAAGAAAACAAGACCCTTCAATATGCTTCCTGCAAGAGACACACCTTACACAAAAAGGCAAAAATAGACTAAAAGTTAAAGGATGGAAAAAATATGTACCAAGCTAACTAAAATATTAAACAAAAAGGAGTAGGAACACTAATCTCTGATAAAGTAAACTTTAAGACAAAAGCCATCATAAGAAATAAAGAAGGGCACTATCTCATGATTGAAGGATCAATTGAGCAAGAGGACATAATCATAATAAATATCTATGCTCCCAATGAAAAAACACCAAGATATACAAAGCAAACCCTACTAGAATTGAAGAGAGAAATAGATAAATCTACAATTATAGTGGGAGACTTTAATATGCTATTTTAGAAAAGGGACAGAACAACCAGAAAGAAACTCGACAAAGTTACAGAGGAACTAAACAGCACAATCAAGCAACTTGACCTCACAGATGTGTACAGACTATTCAACCCAAAAATAGCACAATATGCATTATTGTCCATTGCACATTGAATATTCTCTAAAATTGACCATGTGTCACAAAGGTCACAAAGCAAGTCTCTATAAATTTACAAACATCAAAATAATACAAAGCATCTTCTCAGATCACAATGCTATAAAACTAGAAATCAACAATAAGAAGACCAAGAAAATAAAGTCGAATACAAGGAAACTGAATAACACCATGCTGGAAAGGGACTGGATTAAAAAAAAAGGCATTAAATGGGAATTCACAAAGTTCCTAGAAACAAATGAGAATGAAAACAGAACATACCAAAATCTTTAGGATGCAGCAAAAGCGGTGCTGAGAAGGCAATTAATTGCAATAAATGCACACATTCAAAAAGAAGAAAGAATCAATATTAACACAATAACACAACATCTCAAACAATTAGAAACAAAACAACAGAGGTAACCTAAAGTCACCAAAAGAAAAGAAATAATAAAGTTTAGAGCAGAAATAAATGAGATAGAAAACATAAAACCTATAGAAAGAATTAACAGGACAAGAAGCTGGTTCTTTGAAAGGATTAATAAAATTGACAAACCTAACAAAAGAAAAAAGGGAGAAGACACAAAAAATTGCATTAGAAACCACATGGGTGATGTTACAATGGAACCAAATGAAATCAAAAGGACAATAACAGAATACAATGAAGAGATGTACTCCAACAAATTTGAAAAATCTTAGAAAAGATAGATACATTTTTAAAAAACATGACCTACCTAAACTTACAGAATGAACTAGAAAACCTGAACAGACCCATAAGAAAATAATAAATTAATCAGGCCATCAAAATCTCCCAACCAAAAGAAGTCCAGGCCCATAGACTTCACTGGCGAGTTCTACCAAATACTCAGGGAAGAGCTGTCACCAATTCTACCCAAATTGTTCCAGAATATAGAAGAAGATGGAAACTTCTTAATACTTTTTATGACATAAGCAAAACCCTCATAGCAAAACCAGGGAAGGACACCACTAAGAAAAAAATTATAGCCCCCTATCCCTCATGAACAAACACAATAACCTAGCCAAAAGAATCCAGCAGCACCTCAAAAAAATAATACATCATGACCAAGTAGATTTCATAAAGGGGATGCAAGGATGGTTCAGCATTCAAAAAACAAGGTAATCCATCATGTAAATACGAAAAAGGAAAAGAACCACACGATCATATTGATTGATGCAGAAAATGCATTTGAAAAAATCCAACATCCATTCCTGATAAAAATACGCAACAAAATAGGAATTGAAGGGAAATTCCTCAACATAATCAAGAGCATATATACAAAACCAATAGCCTATATCACTTTTCAATGAAGAGAAACTGAAAGCCTTCCCTCTGTGAACAGGAACCAGACAAGGATGCCCTTTGTCATCACTCCTTTTCAATATTGTTTTAGAAGTCTTCACCAGAGGTATAGAGCAAGATAAGGATATTAAGGCATCCAATTTGGCAAAGACGAAATAAAACTCTATTTGCAGACGATATGATCCTATACATAGAAACCACCAAAGACTCAGTAAAAAAGCTACTAGACCTTATTGGAAGATTCAGCAAAGTGGCAGGGTATAAGATCAACATACAAAAATCAGTTGGATTCCTCTATAGTAAAAATGACAGCACAGAAAAGGATATTAGGCAAGCAATAGCATTTAAAATAGCCACCCAAAGGTGAAATGTTTAGAAATAAGCATAAGTAGAGAAACAAAGGACATATACAAATAAAACTACAAAACACTACTACAAGAAAACAAAAGAAACTTACAAAAGTGGAAGAATATACCATGTTCCTGGATAGGAAGACTCAACACCATATAAATGTTAATACTGCCCAAAGCAGTACCAAAGGAGCTCTGGTAGCGTA
>NW_006408707.1:4325820-4331204 GCF_000296735.1 Chrysochloris asiatica
ACTGAGATCCTCCTATATTGTTGGTGGGATTGCAAAATGGTTCAACCACTCTAGAAAGCAATATGGCACTTCCTCAGAAGGTTGGAAATAGAAATACCTTATGATCCAGTAATTCCTCTACTTGGTATTTACCCACAAGAAACATGAGCCATAACACGAGTAGGTATTTGCACATCAATGTTCATAGCAGCACTATTTCCAATAACAAAAAATGAAGACAGCCTAAATGCCCGTCAATTGAATAATGGATAAACAAACTGTGGTACATATACACAATGGAATACGATGCCACCTTGAAGAACAACAAGGAAGATACAAGACACTTTATCTCATGGATGAATCTTGAGGACATTATGCTGAGTGAAATTAGTCAGTCATAAAAGGAGAAATTCTGCATAGGAGCATTATTGTAAATTATTAAGAAAAGAACCCACTCTAACAGTGGAAAAAAATTAAATATATATTTGCTGATCACTGGGATGTATGGGATGATGTGAGGGGAATGAGGGAGGAGAAGATAGCGCGCAGGGTAGGAAATAGACACAGGATAGCTTGGGTGCTGGAAAAGTGCAAGGGGAATACACAAGAAGGAGGAAGGGAATGGAAGAATGAGGCTAATGGGAGAACATTTAGGCAGGTTTGTATGGGCTAAGTGGGACAGTGGTAAATGAGGATGTATGCACAAATTTGGAACAACAGAGCTCTGGGATGCAAAGATTGAGGCAAGCTTTGAATAGGTTGTTGTTGTTATGTGCCGTGGGGTCAGTTCCGACTCATAACGACCCTGTACAGGGTTTCTGAGGCTGTAAATCTTTACAGGAGCAGAAAACCTCAGGTAAGAGAGGGGAATAATGTAAAGATACATTGCTGTCTTTTGAATCTTGGTTTCCCTTGCCTACCATTGTAAAATAGACACTTGAGGGGGAGAGAAGGAATAGCCAGAAGCATTACAAAAGAACACTTGTTAGGTCCATCTTCACCCTATAACTGATTGGAATACCTTAAAGGGGGCGAGAAGTTGCCCAGTGAAAGAGGCTTCCTGTGGAGCCTTTGCACTGCATAAGACCATAAGTGGAATCCTGAACTCCATCCAGAATCATCTGAGGTGGGAAATTTCCACTTGAAAGGATAAGTAGACCAGCCTGGAACAGCTAGAAGAACAGCAGATACTTCATGAAAGTAAGACCAGTAGGTAAAATCAGAACAGTAATGGAAGTCTGATTGTTTACTACAATAACAAGCAAACTGTTTGCCTGGGAACCATCAAGGCAAATGGTTGGGCCACCTCAGAGCAAACCCTCTTCCAAGATTGAGACTAGGGGGGAATACATGATCAGGCATGTGGTCTGGTTGGTGACCACATTTGTCACCGATAAGGGGAAGAGGGAGAGAAAACAGCAATGATGTTGGGAGCTGGGTCCGACCAATTCAGTAGACTCCTATGAACCCGAGTGAAGACCTGGTTGGCCAGCAGTATGGCAAGACCCTGGGACTCCTGGGCCATGGCCACAGAAGACTAGAGCTGAGAGTGAGCTGTCTAGCTGATATGAAGTGAGGGGAGATGCACAAGAATACCCATATGTGCTGCTAGTACCCACTTGACCTGGCTTCGATGGCTGGATGATCAGAACTCAACTACAAGAAAAAAAGAAGAGGAAAAAAAAGAGTAACCCACTAGAATTTGATCAACTTTATTTATACTTATCAGTGTAGTAGCACAAAAAAGGGAACAAATCTTTATAGCAAGGATCATTCCCACCCCCTCAGTACAGTGTGGACAGGGATGGGCAACTCGCACATTGGCTGTTGAAAATGGGGGGTGGGGTGGAGCTACAAAGGCAAGAAGTGACTGGCTTATATGCTTTCAAGTGGAAGCTTAGTTCCAGATGGGGTGGGGGTAGGTAGAATCTTCACTGAATGGTTTCCAATCTGTCAAGACAGGTCTAATGAAAAGAGATGGGGATAGGACTCTTGTGGTACAATGATGAATGCTTGCCATCAGTACTGCCTGTTAGTATTGGAATGTAGAGGTAGGTATTTTGTAGTAAAAGGTGGGGAGTGATTAATATTGCAGTCCAGCAGCAGAGGTCCCTAGGACTATCAGGTGTGAGAAGCGGAGTATGGGACTCCATCCAGGGAAGCAGTGACTCCATAAATGGAGGCAGAAATGATGTTGTGGACAGATGGAGTGGCTGGGGACACTGGGCTCAGGGAGGGAGAAGGACTGTGTGCTGACAGCTGGGGGGAAGGCATGTGGGGTATACACTTTGGTTGTTTGATGGTGCATGGAGAGGATTGCAATCATTGCAATGAAACAAAATCCGATAGGATGAATGTAAAACTGATGTTCTCCCATGTAGACCCACATGATTCATAATAAAAACTTGAAAAAAAAAAAGAAAAGTAATGAAGATCAATGACCACAGTCTTCCGTATGGGTTTGCACCTAAATATAAATAAACAAAAATCCTCACAATTGAGCCAATAAATAATATCATGATAAATGGAGTAAATATTAAAGTTGTCAAAGATTTTACTTTGCTCAGATAAACCATCAAACCTCATGGAAGCAGCAGTCAAGAAACAAAATAAATCAAATGATGTATTGAATTAGGCAAATCTGCTGAACATAACTTCTTTAATGTGTTGAAGAGCAAAGATATCAGTTTGAAGAGTTAAGTGCATCTGACCCAAACTATGGTATTTTCGATAGCCTCATAAAGAATGTGAAAGTTGGACATGAAGAATTGATAGAAGAACCATAGAATAATTGATTCATTTAAGTTGTTTTTGGAGAATGCACAACCAGATGAACAAACAAATTCTTGTTGGAAGTAGTACAGTCAGAATGCTCCTTATAAACCAAGATGACCAAATTTGTCTCTCATACTTCAGACATATTATTAGACATGAACTGCCTCTGGAAAAGGACATCATGATTGGTAAAGTGCAGGGTTGGAGAAAAATGAGATGATCCCCAATGAGATGGATTGATACAGTAGCAGCAGCAATGAGCTCAAGCGTAGCAGCAAGTGTTAGGATGGCGCAGAATTGGGTGGGATTTCGTCCTGTTTTACATAAGGTTGCTATGGGTTAGAACTGATTTGATGGCACCAAATAACAATAACAAATGTCTTAGATATTAGATGTAAAATTAAAAGATTTTCCAAGTTCTGATATTCTTATTATCTGTTGTCTTTTATATATAGTATAAATATTCAGCTTTTTTTCTCCATCTGAATTGCATAGACCTTTGATTTTCATTGTTAGTCTTAAACTTTCTCCATTGTTGTTGCTGTTGTTAAGCACCCTCTAGTTGTTCTTGACGATAACGACATTGTACAGGGTTTTCAAGGAGCAGCTGGTGAGCTTGAACTGCTGACCTTGTGGTTCAAACTGACATTTCAGTCCAACGCACTAACCCACAGTGCCACACAAGGAACTCCTAAAATCTCTGTGGGACTGGTCACACTGAGGAACTTTGATGCCATTTGAATAGTCTTCATTTCAGGTTTTTTTTTATTTTATTTTTTTAACCTGTTTTTATTGAAGGTAGAGATAAATACATTTTTATATGGAAATGTGTTTATTTATTTTTATAGGATAAGATTTACCTCATTATTAGGAAATTACAAAGACCAGACCACAGTGAATATTTTTGTTTCTTTGATATTCAAAATTCAAAAGTGGGGTAACAATAAAATTATTTTGTGTGTATATTTTAATGTCACTGCATAATTAATTCATCCTAGTGAAAAAGGAATGTAAACTATGAACATTAAAATATTCAACTAACTTTCCCATTGTGGTAAAAATCAAGGTTTCAATAATTATTTTCTTTGTGAAATAGAAAGAAAAGAAACACAAGTATCTACTACTATTGAATTATAAAACAACAAACTATCTCTTCTCTGTGGCTTTCATCCACATAATTTACAGTGCAAATGTAATTTTTGGTACACAAATGTTTCTATATTAAGAGCTGTGTGGAAAACAGAATGCCTAGTCCCAATTTTCTTGCCAGACAAAGAAAACAAAATCCTTGTCCATCTTCTGTATTATGTGAATGCCAATAACGCCTCTTTGATGGTAGCTTTGTGCTGTATTGTGTTTTTCCTTTTAATTAAGATATATTGGGCAAAATAGTGTTTCATTGTATTGCACAAAATGCTGAAACATGGGCTAATTACAGTCTTCAATGGAATTCAGTATAGACCTCATGTTACTGTCTCATGCCCATTTTTTAATTTAGCAAACTGCTCTGATGCTATATTTTCTCCTGGGATTTTCTTTTAGCTTCTCGTCATTCAAAATGAAAAAAACCAATGACCCCTACCTAAAATGTTAATTAAATGCCTACCTCACTTGTTAAAAAGTTTGTATTTAAAATGTTCTTACATTTTGGATGCCAAAATTCAAATTTGCCCCATATGTCCCCTTTCAGAACACTTGGTTTTACAGTGCACAATTTTCACAGAAGGCAAAATTCAAAGTTAACAGAATGTAGGTTGGAGTCAGACAAATATGGAGTCAGACAAATATGTCACACTCATTTTCATTAACCTTTTAAATTTAGCTATTACACTTTATTGAAAAAGAACAAAACATAGTCATTAGTTATGGAAAGAGAATGGGACCAATGTAGACATTAAAAGCCAAAGTCTCTAGATTTCCTAAGTTAAGATAAAGTTGTAGGTTGCTTACCACAAACTGATTGTAAGAGAAAAAAAATAATATTGTCCATGTTGAAATTGCAGTTTACTAAGTTGATAATCTATTTCATAGTTTGTTATATACTGACAAAAATCCAATTATGCTTACTTGTTGCTGTCATTGCTAAGTGCTGTAAAGTTGGTCCTATGGTTTCCGAGGAGCACCTGGTGGGTTTGAACTGCTGACGTTGTGGATCCAGCAGACCATGCCACCCAGTGCTTTATCCTACTTAAAACAAAACAAAAGCTGGTTAAATACTTGTTAATTGACTAAACAAACAAGAAGAAATAACTATAACTAAAATTCCTTTAGGGTGTTCTTACTTCTGATCACGGCACCTAGTGTGTTGAGTTGAAGCATAGAGTAAGTGGTAGATGGCACTGTAGAATAGTTTACTAGAATACAAGGTAGGTTTGAACCATTAGCTCGGTGGTTCAAACTCACCAGCTGCTCCTCAGAAACCCTGAAAAGGGTTGCTTGTAGTCACAGCCGACTCTAGGCACTTAGCAACAACAACAATAAGACAATGGTAATTTAACATCTTTTTATGGGATCATAGTAAAAGATCTCCAAGCAGAAATAGGATTTTAAAAGCGTGTTTCAAAAAAGTCAATAGAAACAAAAGAAACATTTTAATTCATACTTTAAATGAAATAATACACACACACACA
>NW_006408707.1:4331304-4332700 GCF_000296735.1 Chrysochloris asiatica
GCGTAGTGGTTATGAATCGGGCTGCGAACCTTAAGGTCAGCAGTTCGAAACTACCAGCCGCTCCGCAGGAGAAAGATGAGGCTTTCTACTCCCGTAAGGATTTAAACCCTCGGAAACCCTGTACAGGGTCGCTATGGGTTGGAACTGACTCGACGGCACTTAACAACAACAACAACTGCCCAAAGCAATTTACACATATAATGCAATCCCAATCCAGATTCCAATGATATTCTCCAAAAATATGGCAAAAAAAATTGCAAACTTTATATGGAAATGAAAGAGTCCCAGGATAAGTAAAGCACTGCTTAAGAAAAAGAACAAGGACAGAAGACTCTCAGTCTCTGATTTCAAAATTTACTACATGGCTACAGTGGTCAAAACAGCCTGGTACTAGTACAATGAAAGATACATTGCTCAATGGAACAGAATCAAGAATCCAGAAATTAACCCATCCACATGCAGGCAACTGATTCTTGACCAAATACCTAGGTGCTAGTCTCTTCAACAGATGGTGCTGGCAGAACTGGAACGTGATATGAAAAAGACTGAAAGAACACCTTTACCTCATGCCCTATACAAAAACCAATTCAGCATGGATTAAAGACCTAAATGTGAATCCCAAAATTATGAAGGTCATCAATGAAAAATAGGGACAAATGTGAGGGCTCTAATTCAGGACATACCCAGACTATCAAACATTTTGAAAACTACACAAATAAAAGTAGACAAAATAGATGATGGGACATACTAAAAATCAAAAACTTATGTGCATCAAAAGACTTCACCAAAAGAATAAAAAGGGAGCCCACAGAATGGGAAAAAATATTTTGCAACGACACATTGGACAAGGGACTAATTTATAAAATATATAGGAAACTACAAAACAAACATCTACAAGAAATAGACAAATAACCCAATTAAAAAATGGGCACAGGATATGAACAGACACTTCACCAAGGAGGAGATCCGGGTAGCCAACAAACGTATGAAGAAATGTTCACGATCACAAGCCATTGTTGTAATTAGGTGCCATCGAGTCAGTGCCGATTCATATTTACCTTATGCACAGCAGAATGAAACACTGCCCAATTCTGGGTCAACCTCACTATTGTTGCCATGCTTAAGCCCATTGATGCTGCCACTTGGGCAATCCATCTCGCTGGGGGTTTTCCTTTTTTTCCCTGAAGCTCCACCTTATCAAACATGATATCCTTCTCCATTGACTGGTCACTCCTGACAATATGTCCCAAGTATGAGAGACAAAGTTTGGACATCTAGGCCTTCAAAGAGCACTATGGCTGCGCTTCTTCCAACACAGATCTGTTGGTTCTATGGGCAGCCCATGGAACTTTCAGTATTCTCCTCCAACACCATAACCCCAAAGCATCAATTCTTC
>NW_006408707.1:4338895-4341466 GCF_000296735.1 Chrysochloris asiatica
ATATATATGTAAAATGTCCCGTTTTCTGTTCTTTATGCGACACTTTTGTTCTAGCCCCTACAATTCTCTTTTGTGAGGAATTTTATGCAAACATTATTAGTGTTCCTGCAAGTATTTAATCTTTTGTTGAACTGTATTGGATTAAAATGGTAATTGCTATTGTTGTAATTGTCATTTTCACTTTGCATTCTAAATACAGTTGAATCTATTAAATAATTGCCTGAAAATGCATAATGTTTAATAATGTATTTTGAAGATTGGGTTTGCCAACAGCAATCATAATAATATTCAGGTATATATACTATGGGAAGAAGTTCTAGTAGTGTAATGGGTTACATGTTGGGCTGCTAACCACAGTTCAGCAGTTCAAACTTACCAGCCACTCCATAGGAGAACAATGATGTAGTCTGATCCTGTAAATATTTACAGCTTCAGAAACTCTAGGGAGCACTTCTATTCTGTCCCATAGAATCACTGTGAGTTGGAATCATCTCGATGGCAGTAGGTTTGGTTTGCTTTCCAGTATGTGCTATGGAGTGTTTATTTATGCGCTTACTGTACGTGCTTGCTGTGCATGCTTATTGTCGTTAGGTGCCATTTAGTTAGATTCAACTCATAGTGACCCTATGCACAACAGAATGAGATACTGCCAGATCCTGTACCAGCCTCACAGTCCTTTTATGTTTGAGCCCATTGTTGCTGCCACTGTGTCAATCCATCTTTTTGGGACTCTTCTTCTTTTTTTCCAACTGTTTGCTTTATCAAGTATGATGTCCTTCTCCAGTGACTGATCCCTCCTAATAGTACGTCTGAAATGTGAGAGATAAAGTCTTGCCATCCTGGTTTCCAAATAGCTTTCCAGCTGTACTTCTTCCAACAAAGATTTGTTTGCTCCTTTGGAAGTCCATGCTACTTTTGATATTCTCCTCCAACACCATTATTCAAATGCATAAATTCTTCTACAGTTTTCATTATTTACTCTCAAACTTTCACATGCATATGAGGTTACTGAAAATAACATGACTTGGTTCAAGCATACCTTAGTCCTCAAAATGACATTTTTGTTCTTGAACACTTTAAAGAGGCCTAATGAAATACATGAAGATCATTCAAGATGGCTGATCTGGTAGATGTGCAGTAAAGAGCTCTGTCATCAGCAACACAGAATACTGGACCAAGCAGGCTCAGGGCACGGTGCTAGAACTCTGAACCCCATATAAATGAATATTTCCATACTGGGAAGGCTTACAGCTAGGGGAATTTGTAGCAGAGTCAAGAAATTCATTACTTTATAATTCAAGACACTCAGCTGCTCCTGGAGCTGCCATCTTGGGAGAGACCAAGCGAGAGAAGGATTAGAACAGCCACAAATGCCTGACAGAAGCATGGACATACAGGTGTTGACATTCTTTATTTTTTTTTTTTTTATCTGTTCATTGGTCTCTTGCTGTTTGCGCACCTCCATTCTGGTGACTGGAGAAGATGCAATAGCAAATGGACACACCACTCCTCCCCTGGAGGGTTCTACTATGCATGTGGACAGAGCTCCTCGAAATTTAAAGTAATAGTTTGCACTTAAAACCAAAGGGCCACTGCTCATCTGTCAGTATGTCATAGTGTGGTGGCTTGAGTTGCTGTGATTCTGCAAGCTATGACACTGGTTTTTTAAATACCAGCAGGGTCACTCATGGTGGATAGGTTTCAGGTGAGCTTCCAGACAAAGACAGAGTAGGAAGAAAGAGTGACAAACTACTTCTGAATATTTAGTCACCAACAACCTTATGAATAGCAGAAAAACACTGTCAGATATAGTGACAGAAAATGAGCCCCTCAGGTTGGAAGTCACACAAAATGAAACTGGGGAATAACTGCCTTCTCAAAGTAGAATTGACCGTGATAACATGAATTGAGTAAAGTCCATGAGAGAAAAGCCTGCGGGACCTTCATTTGCTGATGGGGCACAACTCAAAATGAAGACAACCAGCTGTAAACATCCCTTGAAAATTGGAACATGGAATGTACGAAATATAAATCTGGGGAAATTGGAAGCTGTCAAAAGTGAAATGGAATGCATAAACATTGATATCTTAGGCATTAGTGAACTGATATGGACTGGTATTGGCCATTTTGAATCTGACAACCACATGCTTTACTATGCTGGGAATGACAAATTGAAGAGGACTGGTGTTGCATTCATCATCAAAAAGAACATATCCAGATCAGTCATGAGGTACAATGCTGTTTGTGATAGGATAATATCCATGTGCCTCCAAGGAAGCCCAGTTATTACCACTATGATTCAAATTTACACACCAACCACTAAAGTCAGTGAGGATGAAATAGAAGAATTCTACCAACTTCTTCAATCTGAAATTAATCAAATGTGCAATCAAGATGTATTGATCATTCATTACTGGTGATTGGAATGCAAAGGTTGGGAGCAAAGAGAAAGGATCAGTGGTTGGAAAATACGGCCTTGGTGATGCAAATGATGCTGGAAAACATATGATAGAATTCTGCAAAACCAATGATTTGTTCATTTCAAATACCTTCTTTAGACAGCATAAGAGA
>NW_006408707.1:4342085-4344078 GCF_000296735.1 Chrysochloris asiatica
CAAAAGGAAATGGTTAATGTTCAACCATTTCAAGAGGCAACATATGATCAAGAGCCAATGATACTGAAGGAGGAAGTCCAAGGTGCATTGAAAGAATTGGCAAAGAACAAAGCACCAGGAATTGATGGAATAAAAATGGAAACCTTTTAAGAATGTGAGGCAGCATAGGAGGCACTCATTCAACTCTGCCTTTGGAAGACCACTATCTGGCAGACTGATTGGAAGAGACCCGTATTTTTGCCCATTCCAAAGAGAGGTGACCCAACGGAATGTGTAAATCATCGGACAATCTCTTTGGTATCCCATGCAAGTGAAGTTTTACAAAAGATAATACAGAAATGACTACAATCATACATTGACAGAGAACTTCCTGAGGTTCAACATGGATTCAGAAGAGGCCATGGACTGAGGGATATCATTGCTGATGTCCAATGGATCTTTGCTGCAAGTAGCGAATATATCAGAAAGATAGTTACCTGTGCTTTATTGACCATGCAAAGGCTTTCGATTGTGTAGATCATGAAAGGCTATGTACAACATTGCGAAGTATGAGTATTCCAGAACACTAAAGTGTAATCATTAGGAATCTTTACCTGGATCAAGAGGCAGTTGTTTGAACAGAACATGGGAACACTGATTGGTTTAAAATAAAGAAAGGTGTGCAACTAGGTAATATTCTTTCACCATACTTATTCAACCGTGTGCTGAGCAAATAATCAGAGAAGCTGGGTTATATGAAGAATAATGTGGCATCAGGATTGGAGGAAGACTCATTAACAACCTGCAATATGCAGATGATACGACCTTGATCGCTGAAAGTGAAGAGGATTTAAAACATTTGCCAATGAAGATCAAAGAACACAGCCTTCAATGAATACAGCCTTCAGTATTGATTACATCTCAAGGTAAAGAAAACAAAAATCCTCAACACTGGACCAATAAACAACATACTTATCAATGGAGAAAAGATTGAAGTTTTCAAGGACTTCATTCTTCTTGGATCAACTATCAACACTCGTAGAAGTAGCAGTCAAGAAATCAGGTGTATTGCATTAGGCAAAGCTGTTGCGCAAGTCCTTTTTAAAGTGTTGAAAAGCAAAGATGTCTGTCAGCTTGAAGACTAAGGTGCGCCTGACCCAAGCCATGGTGTTTTCAAAAATCTCACATGCATGCTAAATCTGGACAGTGAATAAGGAAGATATAGAAGAATTGATGCTTTTGACAGATCTGTGTTGAAATAAGTGCAGCCAGAGTGCTCCTTGGAGGCCAAGATGGCCAAACTTTGTCTCTCGAACTTCAGGCATTTTGTCAGGAGGGACCAGTCGCTGGAGAAGGATATCATGTTTGGTAAGGTGGAGGGTAAGAGAAAAAGAGGAAGACCCTCAACGAGATGAATTGGCCAAGTTGCAGCATCGATGGACTCAAGTGTGGCAACAGTGTGGCCCAAGATTGGGCAGTGTTTTGTTCTGCTGTGCATAGTGTCGCTATGAGTTGGTATTGACTCGATGGCACCTAACAACAACAATAACTGCTTCTTTTTTTTTTTTTTTTAAGGTAGCATAGTATTCCATTGCATGTATGTACCAAAGTTTGTTTATCCATTCTTCCAAAGATGGACACTAAGTCTGTCTCCATCTTTTCGCTATTGTAAATAGTGCTGCTATGAACATTGTTGTGTATATATCTACTAGCATTATGGTTCATATTTCTTGTGGATAAATACCAAGTAGAGGAATTCCTGGATAATAAGGTATCTCTATTTCCAACCTCCTGAGGAAGAGCCATATTGTTTTCCATAGTGGTTTGGCTGTTTTGCAATCCCACCAGAATGTAAGATGGTCCCAGTCTCTCCACATCCTCACCAGCATTTATTGTCCTCTACTTTTTAATCTTTGCTATTATTGCTGGTGTGAGATGATATCTCATTGTTGTTTTGATTTGCATCTCTCTAATGGCTAGTGGTAGCATAGTGGTTACGAATCGGGCTGCGAAC
>NW_006408707.1:4344828-4356277 GCF_000296735.1 Chrysochloris asiatica
TTTGGAATCTGGATTGGGTTTGCATTATACTTGTAAATTGCTTTGGGCAGCATTGACATTTTCACAATGTTAAGTTTTCCTATCCAGGAGCATGGCATAGTCTTCCATTTCTGTAAGTCTCTTTTGGTTTCTTGCAGTAATGTTCTGTAGTTTTCTTTGTATAGGTCTTTTGTTTCTCTGGTTACATTTATTCCTAGATATTTCATCCTATGGGTGATTATTATAAATGATACTGTTTTCCTAATGTCCTTTTCAACACTGTTATTAGTGGTATAGAAGAATTCAACTTATTTTTGGATATTGACCTGATACCCTGCCACTTTGCTGAATCCTTCAATGAGGTCTAGAAGCTTTTTTACTGAGTCTTTGGGGTTTTCTCTATATAGGATCATATCATCTTCAAATAGAGAGAGTTTCACTTCATCTTTGCCAATTTGGATGTCCTTGATTTCCCTATCTTGCTGTATAACTCCTGCTAAGACTTCAGCACAATATTGAATAGGAGTGGTGACAAAGGGCATCTTTGTCTGGTTCCTGTTTTCAAAGGGAAGGTTTTCAGTTTCTCTCCTTTGAGAGTAATGTAGACTGTTGGTTTTGATTATATGCTCTTGATTATATTGAGGAATTTCCCTTCAATTCTTCTTTTGTTGAGTGTCTTTATCAGGAATGGATGTTGGATTTGGTCAAATGCCTTTTATGCATCATTCGATATGATCATATGTTTTTTCTTTTTTCTTGTTTATATGGTAAATTACTTTGATTGTTTTTCTAATGTTGAACCATGCTTGCATCCCTAATATGAATCCCACTTAGTCATGATGTATTATTATTACTTTTTATTGATCTGCTGGATTCTGTTGGCTAGGATGTTGTTGAGAATATTTGCCTCTATGTTAATGAAGAATTTTGGTCTATAATTTTCTTTCTTAGTGATGTCCTTCCCTGTTTTTGGTGTGAGGATTATGCTTGCTTCATAAAAAGTATTAGGAAGTTTTCCATCCTCCTCTATATTCTGGAATAATTTGACTAGAATTGGTGACAACTCTTCCATGAATGTCTGGTAGAACTCACCAGTGAAGCCATCTAGACCTGGACTTCTTTTGATTGCGAGTTTTTTGATTATCTGATCAATTTCTTCTATTGTTTTAGGTCTGTTCATGTCTTCTACTTCACTCTGTGTGAGTTTAGGTTGGTTGTGTTTTTTAAAAAATGTATCCATCTCTCCTAAGTTTTCATATTTGTTGGAGTACAACTTTTCATAGTGTTCTGTTATTATCCTTTTGATTTCCTTTGGTCCTGTTGTGATATCACCCATCTCATTTATTTCTGCTCTGATCCGTACTCGTTCTTTTTTTTTTTTTGGTGACTATAGGTTCCCTCTGTTGTTCTGTTTGTAGTCACTAGAGATGCTGTGTTAATGTGTTAATTTTGGTTCTTTCTTCTTTTTGGATGTGTGCATTTATCACAATAAATTGTCCTCTCAACACCACTTTGTTTCTCATGTGTTCCTGTGTTTGTTCATATTTTTTGCATTCTTTCTTGTCAGTTTCTTTGTAGTTTTATGTTTCCATGTTCTTCTTGGATTTTCGTTGTCTTGGTATGTTGTGAAGTATTCATTTCCTTTGAGGTTATCTAATATTATATTAACCTTTTCCTCCATTTAAAACAGCCTATTTTATCCTGTAATCTACCTGATCTTTTCACCACCTGAATCTCTGTTCCTATGTGTTTACCTTCTTTCAATTTATAATTATTTTGATCATAGACTGACATCCCAGATTCTCTGAGTTTGTTCTTATTGTTTTGTCTATTCTCGACTCTTCCATTGGTCGATTGAGTTCTGGGTGGTGATGCCACGTATGCCAATCTCTAGTTGTTGTCTATTCTTGTTGGTTCACAGTCCACAGAACTCCCTTTAGGATGTTTTGTGGTGCAGGGTTTGTTTGGCATAGTCCCTTAGCTTCTGTTTATTCTGGAATGTTTTGATTAAACTGTTGTATTTGATTGACAACTTTTTTTGGTAGAGGATTCTTGGTTGGCAATTTTTGCCTTTAGAGGTTTTGTATGTGTCTCCCCATTGTCTTCTTGCCTACATGGTTTCTGCTGAGAGATCAGAGCTTAATCTGACTTGTGTGTTGCTATTTGTAACACTTCTTTTTCCCCTAGCTGCTTTTAGGATTCTCTCCTTGTCTTTGATTCTTGAGAGCTTGGTTATTATATTTCTTGTTGATTTGCTTTTGAGGTCTTTCCTTCTTGAATGCTTATCTTTTTGCTTTTCATGATGTTAGGGATGTTTTCTTCCAGCACCTTTTCAACTATCCCCTCTGTGGACTTGTGTGACTCTTCCTGTTCTAAAATGCCGATAGCTCTTAACTTATTCCTCTTCATGTTGTCCAACATGAATTTTAGACCTTCTTTTTTTCATCCTTTTTTTCTGCTTGCTCTTCTATCTTAGTAGTATTGACAGATTTGTCTTCCAGCTCTCTAATTCTAGCTCCCCTCTCTTTTCTTCTACTCCTTTACCCTTTCAGTGTATTTTCTATTCATGATATTCTATTATTAATTATTTGGACCTCTTTTTGTAGGTTCTGAATTATTTCTAATGCTGTATCTATCTTATTTGATTGTTCCTGTAGGGCTTTCCTGAATTCTTCCATTTTTATCACAAATCCTCTGTAAAGTGTTTTGATACATTTCATTACTATTTTTCTGAAATCCTTTTCAGGCATTTCCAAAGCTTGCCCTCCTTCCAATATGAAGTATAGTTCTATCTCCAGATCATTTGTCTCAGTCACTTTATCTTGTTTCTGGACATGTGCAGAGAGGGTCATCTGCATCTTTGGCATATTCAGTAGTTAGCTGAGATATGAATAATTAGATAAATGTATGTGGATTTTTTTTATGCTTTCTGGTTGTTTCCAGGTAGATGTGATCAGGATATGGGCTTCTATTTTCACTCTTCTTATTACTCAACTCAGAATAACTATTGCAGGTATTGGCTGCTTATCTGGTGTGAGGCAGTTGGTATTGGTTCTTGCCTGTATGGTGGGATTTTTTAGAGTATGATTGTAGCTTGACTATATGCATGCAATTGCTGTCTCTACTTGGGTAATATAGGGATGAAAGAGACCCCTAAATGTAAAGAGGTGACCAAAAAACAAAACAACAACAGTAAAAAAGACAGATTGGATACTGTAGTCTATAATCGCAGAAAAGAGAGAAGAGAAAAAAACAATCTGTAGCCAAAGACGAGTATGACTTTAATGTACCTCTCTGGACTTCTTGCCTTCAATGCCACCTGAGAAATTTCAAGATGCCACAGTTGGTCATTATGACATAACTTAGGATTTAATTTTTGGCCTGTTTCCTATTTAGTCTGTCTTTCTCTTACTCCCCAACCCCTATTCAGGCCTTTTTCCTAGTGATAAACTGTTTAGGGCCAGCTGTGACCATTTTGTGCTGCTGTTTGGTTTTAAGTGGAAACTGTTCCTTTTAATTCTAAGTAGATCTGTGTGCATGAATATTAGAACCCTTCAGGGCTATGGGGTTGTCCTCTCACCTAGGCACCCCCTCTAATCACCAGAATGGCATATTCTAACAGCAAGAGACCAATGAACAGAGAAAAAAAAAAAAAAAAAAAAAAGTATGTCCACACCTTTATCTCTGAAGATCACTGAAGTGTCAGGTGTTTGCAGTGGTCACTCCGGGAACGGCTGAGGCCAGCTGATGAGAAAGCAATTGATTTCTAGCTTTCACTACAAATTCCACTGGCTGTAAGCCTTCACACTGTCTAAATATTCCTTCATATGTATTTCAGAGCTCTGGGACCATGCCCAGAACCTGCTTCACCAGGCATTCTGTGTCATTGCTGACTGAGATCCTCACTGCACTTCTCCCAAATCTGCCATCAAGCCCCACCTCTCCTCATTTTTGATTGCAATTAATTTGGTATATTGTTTCATCCTTTAACTTTTAAACTGTTTTTCTCTTTGTGTGTAAAGTGTGTTTGCTGCAGACAGCACATTGAAGGATCTTGTTTTCTTGCCCATTTTGACTCTCTCCATGTCTTAACTGTCCCATCTAACCTATTGACATTCAGTGTAATTATCGATTGAAATGATTTAATTTCTGTTATTATGTTTGTTTATTTGTGGTGCTGCTGGTTTCTTTGTTATGCATGCCTACCAGTGATGAGTTCATGTGGTTATTTTTGTTCTTCCTTGTCAGTTTCATCACAGTTTTAATGTTTCCATGTTTTTCTTGGGTTTTTATTTTCTTGGTATGTTGTGAAGTATTAAATTTTCTTTGAGGCTACCCTATATTCTATTAACTTTCTCCTCTATTTAAAAGTCTATTTTATAACTTGCAATCTACCTGACTTCCTCATCACATGGATCTCTGTTCCTGTGTTTTTTTTACCTTCTTTCACATTGTAATTGTTTTGATCATAGACTGACTTCCCAGATACTGTGAATTTGTTCTTGTAGCTTTTTTCTGTTCTCGATTCTTTCATATGTGGACTGAGTTCTGGGTGGTGCTGCCACATGTGTCAATGTCTGGTTGTTGTCCGTTGTTGTTGGTTGTCAGTCCAAATAACTTCATTTACAATATTTTGAATAGTTGAGTTGGCTATGGCAAAGTCCTTTAGCTTCTTTTCATCTGGAATGTTTTTATTACACCATTGAAATTGACAGCTTTGCTGGGTAGACAAATCATTCTTGGCAGTTTTTTTTTTTTTTTTTTTTTTTTTTTATATATATCTCCCATTGTTTTCTTCCTTCATGGCTTCTGCTGAACAATCAGACCTTAATCTTATTTGTTTGTCTTTGTAAGTAACACTTCTTTTTTCCCTAGCTGCTTTCAGGATTCTCTTCTGATCTTTGATTTTGGAGAGTTTGATTATGGTATGTCTTCATTATTTTATTTTGGGGTCTATCATTCCTGGGGCTTGTTGAGCTTCTTGAATTCTTATCTTTATGTTTTTAAGGATATTAAGGAAATTTTCTACCCAAAAGCTCTTCAACTATCTCCTCTGTGATCATCTGTGTGTCTTTCTATTCTGGAATTCCAATTGTCTTTATATTATTCCTCTTCATGTTGGCACACATGAATCTAGACTTGTATTCTTTTATATCCTTTATTCTGCTTTCTCTTCTACTTTTGCAGTATTGAGAGATTTGTCTTCCAAGTTCTGGCTTCCATCTCTTCATTTCTACTCCTTTGCCCTTTCAGTGAATTGTCCATTTCTGATATTTATTATTTATCATTTAGACCTCTTTTTTCAGGTTTTGAATTGCTTTCAATGCTATTTCTATCTGATTTGATTATTCCTGTAGTGCGTTCCTGACTTCTTCCTGATTTTTATCAACCCCTCTGTGGAGTATTTGAATGCACCTCAATGTTATTCTCCTGAATTCTTTATAAGAAAGTTCTAAAGCCTGCCCTTCCTCCAATTGGAAGTCTATGTCTACCTCCAGCTCAATTGTTTCAGCTACTCTGTCTTGTTTCTGGACATGTGCTGATATCTTCAGCTGTTTCTAGGGCATTTTCAATAATTAGATGAATGTACATTGATGTATATTAAGCTTTCTGATTGCCTCTAGGTGTTGTGATCAGGAGATAGGTTTCCCTTTTCCCTTTTCTTATTTCTCAAATTAACAAGTTTGGCATTCTATCTGGTGTATCATAGCTGGTATTGATTCTTGCCCAGATGGTGTTATTTTATAGCAATTGCTATCTTATTTTTAGTAACACACAGAGAGAAAGAGCTCCTCCCCAAGGTAAAAGAGGGATCAAAAAAGTAAAGAACAGAACAAAAACAGCAAAAAAACAAAACAAAAAAAACAAAGCAAAGCAACACACACACACACACACAAAAAAAAACAAAAACAAAAACAACCCAAACCAGATTGGATACTACAATCTATAATTATAAAAAACAACCCCCAACCCCCAAATACTACAACAACAACAACAAAAAAAACATGGCAAAATCTGAGCATGACTTTAACACCCCTCTCAGCCAGCTTGCACCATTCTGTGAGAGTGTTCAGTTTTAAGCAGTTCTAGTTGATGCCTCTACCTTCCTCAATTCTGGACTCAGTGGTTTTATTGAGCATATCCATGTGCATGTGTCATAGAACGCTAAGGGAGTTGGGGGTGGTCCACTTGCTCAGGGACTCCCTCTAATCATCAGAGTGGAGGTATACAGAGAGGCAGAATCACATGAACATTAAAAAAAATTTCAATCCTTTATCTCCAGTGATGGCTCAGAGCTGTTCAGTGGGAGTATTCCTCTAATACTGCCCCTGCTCTGTCATGCCCAAGGTGTCTGCTCCAACACTTTCTGTTCCCTGTAGTAGAAACACCACCTTTCTTATTTCTGTTACAAATCCCAAGAGTGGAAAGCATTCTTCTTTACATTCTTTATATTTACTTCATAGATCTAGTACTGTTCCCTGAACCTGCTTCATCTGGTATTCTGTAATATTACTTGAAACGACTCTTTACAGTTGATACAGATACAGAATTTACAAATGTTATCTTGGTGTAGTTACCGATTATTTCTCAGACCAACTATCCCACAAGGAATTCTCCTCAGTTTTTGTTGAAATATTTTAATGCTATCTTTTTCCTGTCATTCTCTGAGTCACATCTAAGTTCCACTTTTAGTCACACATTATTTTAATTTATGTTGTTGTTGTTCAATCTGAATACATTATTTTATCAAATTGAATATAGAAGTTATATATAGCCATAACCATGCCCACCACTTATCAGTCCGTTTGTCATACTGTGGTGGCTTGTGAGTTTCTGTGATTTTGGAAGCTATGTGATAGACATTTTAAATACCAGCAGGGTCACCCACAGTGGACAGGTTTTCAGATGAGCTCCCAGATGAAGAAAGATTAGGAAGAAGGGGACACACTACTTGCAAATATTTGGTCACTGAAAACCTTATGAATAGCAGAGAAATACAACAGATATAGTGCCAGATAATGAGCCCTTCAAGTCAGAATGCACTCAAAATATGGCTGGGGAAAAGCTGCCCCCTCAAAGTAGAGTTGACCATGATGATGTGAATGGAGTAAAGGCCAAGGGAGTGAAGCCCCTGGGACTTTCATCTGCTGAAGTGGCACAATTCAAAACGAAGAGAAAATTAATAATCAGAAAATGGAGTGTACAAACTATGAATCTAGGAAAATTGGAAATTGTCAAAAATGAAATGAAACACATAAATATCAATATTTTAGGCATTAGTGAGCTGAAATGGATTGGTACAGGCCATTTTGAATCTGACAAACACATAGTTTACTATGATGGGAATTACAAATTGAAGAGGAATGGTGTTGCATTCATTGTCAAAAAGAACATATCCAGATCAGTCATGGGATACAATGCTGTCTTTGATAGGATAATATCCATGCATTTAAAGGGAAGACAAGTTAATACCACTATTATTCAAATTCATGCACCAACCACTATAGCCAGTGAGGATGAAATAGAATTATGCAAACTTCTTCCATCTGAAATTGATGAAACAGGCAATCAAGATGTATTAATCATTACTAGTGATTGGAATGCAAAGGTTGGAAACAAAGAAGAAGGATCAGTAGTTCGAAAAGATGGCCTTGGTGATAGAAATGATGCTGGAAATCATAAGATAGAATTCTGTAAAACCAGTGATTCATTCATTTCAAATAACTTCTTTAGACAGCATCAGAGGCATTTACACACATGGATCTCACTAGATGGAATACATAGAAATCAAATTGACTACATCTGTGGAAAGAGATTGTGGAAAATCTCCATATCATGAACTAAAACAAGGCCAAGGGCAGATTGTGGAACAGACCATCAATTGCTCATATGCAAATTCAGACTGCAGCTGAAGAAAATGTAAACAAGTCCACATGAGTCAAAATATGACCTTGAATATATCCCACCTGAATTTAGAGAACATCTGAGGAACAAATTTGATACATTAAACACTAAAGACCAAAGACCAGAAAAGTAGTGGGATGACATAAAGAACACCATACAGCAAGAAACCAAAAAGTCATTAAGACAAGAAAGAAGGAAAAGATCAAAATGGGTGTCAGAAGAGACACTGAAACTTGCTCACCAGTGTAGAAATGCTAAAGCAAATGGAAGAAATAAGGAAGTCCAAGAGCTGAACAGAAAATTTCAAAGGGCAGCTCGACAAGACAAAGTCAAATATTACAACAAAATGTGCAAAGATCTGGAATCAGAAAGCCAAAAGGGAAGAGCACACTAAGCATTTCTAAAGCTGGGGGGAACTGATGAAAAAATTCAAGCCTCGACTTTCTTTTTTAAGGATTCTCTGGGCAAATTATTGAATGACGCAGAAAGCATAAAGAGAAGATGGGATGAATACAGAGTCACTGTACTAAAAGGAAATGGTTGATGTTCAACCATTTCGAAAGGTAGCATTTGATCAAGAACCCGTGATTCTGAAAGAAGAAGTCTAAGATGCATTTAAGGAACTGGCAAAGAACAAGGCACCAGGAATCGATGGAATAAAAACAGAAATCTTTCAAGAAAGTGAGGTGGCACAGGACACACTCAATCATCTATGTCAAGAAATTTGGAAGACAACTATCTGGCCAATTGATTTGAAGAGACCCATATTTGTGCCCATTTCACAGAAAGCTGATCCAACGGAATGTGGAAATCATCAGACAATATCTTTGATATCTCATCCTAATAAACTGTTACTAAAGGTAATGCTGCAAGCATACAATGACAGAGAACATCTAGAGGTTCAAACTAGATTCAGAAGAAGACATGGAATGAGGGATATCATTTTTGATGTTCTACGGATATGGGCTGAAAGCAGAGAATACCAGAAAGATGTTTACCTGTTCTTTATTGACTACACAAAGGCATTGGATTGTGTAGATCATGTCAAGCTATGGACAACAATGCAAAAAAAGAGTGAGTATTCTGGAACTCTTAATTTTGCTCATGAGGAATCTGTACATGGACCAAGAGACAGTTTTTCAAACAGAACATGGGAACACTGAATGGTTTAAAATTAAGAAAGGTGTGTTCCAGGGTTGTATTCTTTCACCATACTTATTCAACTTGTATGCTGAGCAAATAATCCAAGAAGCTGGGTTATGGGAAGAAAAACATGGCATCAGGATAGGAGGAAGATTCATTAACAACCTGTGATATGCAGATGATAAAAACTTGCTTTCTGAAAGTGAAGAAGGTTGAAAATATTTACTGATAAAGATCAAAATCACAGCCTTAGGTATGGATTGTATCTCAATATAAAGAAAACAAAAATCCTCACCACTGGACAAATAAACAATATTCTTATCAATGGAGAAAAGATTGAAGTTGTCAAGGACGTCATTCTTCTTGGATCAACTATCAACACTCAGGGAAGCAGCAGTCAAGAGATCAAATGACGTATTGCATTAGGCAAATCTGCTGCACAGGAACTTTTAAAAGTGTTTAAGAGCATAGATGTCAGCTTGAGGACTAAGGTACACCTGACCCAAGCCATGGTATTTTCAATAACCTCATATGCATGTGAAAGCTGGACAGTGAATAAGGAAGACCGTAGAAGAATTGATGCTTTTGAGTTATGGCATTGGAGTTGTATATTGAAAGTTCCATGGGCTGCCAAAATAACCAACAGATATATTTTGGCAGAAGTATAGCCAGAGTGCTTCTTGGAGGCCAGGATGGCCAAACTTCATCTCTCATACTTTAGACATATTGTCAAGAGGGACTAGTCCTTAGAGAAGGACATCATATTTGGTAAAGTAGAGGGTCAGAGAAAAAGATGAAGACCCCAGTGAGATGGATTGGCAAAGTGGCAGCATCAATGGGCTCAAGCGTGGCAACAGTAGTGAGGGTGGCCCAGGATCGGGCAGTGTTTTGTTCTGCTGTGCATAAGGTAGCTATGAGTCGGTACCAACTCGATGGCACCTAACAGCAATAACAACTTCTTAAATTTAGTTATTGTTCAGGAATATTTGTTATAGTTTTACGCTTTGTAATATATACCTATACTTTTTACTTGTAATATATTGTGTTAAATTCACCCAAATAAGTGTTATTTATCATTATATTTTTTCTTACCTTAACTGTTTTCTGATGTGCAACCTTCATCTTTATGAAAACACTCTTATGGTCCATCTTTATCCATAAAGAAAACCTGGTAAGGATTAAAGACTGTAACTGTTTGTATGGATTATATCTTAACATAAAAGTAATAAACAAAAATACTCAAAACTAAACCAGTAAGCAGTGTCATGATCAGTGGAGAAAAGATTGAAATTGTCTAGGTTTTGATTTTATGTGAATCAAAAATTAAGGCCTATGGAAGCAGCACTCAAACAAATAAAATAACATTTTGAATTGGCAAACTGTGTAGTGAAAAATCTTTTTAAAATCTTAGGAAGTAAAGACGTCACATTGATTATTAAGGTGTGCCAAGGTCTTTTAATTCACTTCATTTGCATATGAAAGCTGGACAATACAAAGGGAGGACTGAAGTATAACAAACACATTTGAATTATTGTTTTAGTGATGAGCAAGGAGTATACTATGGACTACCAGGCAAATGGAGTTCTTGTGTGGTGCTATAGTTTAACCAATAGACTGTAAGGTTGGTTTGAATTGCAAGGTCACAGATTCAAAGTCACCACCCATTCTCTGGAAACCCATTACAAGTTTGCTATGAGTTGAAACCAACTTCACAGCACACAGCAACAATAACAACCAGAAGAACAAATAAATCTGTTTTGGAGGATGTACAGCTAGAATGTCCCTTACAAGGGAGAATGGTGAGCCTTTGTCTCACTTACTTTGCACATGCTATTAAGGATGATCAATTCCTGGAGAAGGGTATCGTACTTGCTTGTTAAAGTGATGGTGTTGGTGGTTATGTGCTGTGGAGTTGGTTCCAACACATAGCGACCACTGTACAGGGTTTCCAAGGCTGTAAATCTTTATAGGAGCAGAAAGCCTCATCTTTCCCCCACAGAACAGCTGGTAGTTTTGAACTGGTGACCTTGTGGTTTGCAGCCCAATTTGTAACCACTAAGCTAGAGGGTATCCTAAAAGGAGAAAAAAGTTCAACAAGATGGATTGACACAGTGACTGTCACAATGGAATCACACATATCTACTTCTGTGAGGATGGATCCAAAGTATGAAACATTTTTTTTCTGTCATTCATAAGATCTTTATGAATTGGAACTTACTGGGTGATACCTAACAACAACAACAGCAACAACAACAACAACATTGGTGACCTGGGTTATTTTATCATTTCAGTTTGGTTTGTTTGTTGTTGTTATGTGCTGTGGAGTAGGTTCCGACTCATAGCAACCCTGTACAGGGTTTCTGAGGCTGTAAATCTTTACAGGAGCAGAAAGCCTCATCTTTCTCCCATGGAACAGCTGGTA
>NW_006408707.1:4356682-4371047 GCF_000296735.1 Chrysochloris asiatica
TTTCTACTCCCGTAAGGATTTACACCCTCGGAAACCCTGTACAGGGTCGCTATGGGTCGGAACCGACTCGACGGCACTTAACAACAACAACATGCTTATCGAATTGGTACAGTGGCTGCAACAATGGGCTCAAGCATGACAATGATTGCAAGCATGGCGCAGAACTGGACAGTATTTTGTTCTGCTATGCATAAGGTCAATATAAGCTGTAACTGACACCATGGCACTAACAACTACAGGTTTATATACCACCAATCATCCGTCAATTTGTGGTACTGTGGTAGCTTGTGTGTTGCTGTGATGCTTCAAGCTATGCCACCAATGTTTTAAATACCCGCAGTGTCAGTCATGGTGAGCAGGTTTCAGTAGAGCTTCCAGACTAAGACAGACTAGAAAAAAGGAGAGGCAGACCAATGAAAACATCATGAATAGTGGTGAAACATTGTCTGTATAGTGCTGGAATATAAGCTCCTCAGGTTGGAAGGCACTCAAAATATGACTGGGAAAGTGCTGCGTTCTTAAAGCAGAAATAACCTTAATGATGTGACTGGAACAAAGCTTTTGGGACTTTAATTTGCTGATGGAGTACAATTCAAAATGAGAAGAAACAGCTTCAGAAATCTTTAATAATCAGAACTTGTAATGTACAAAATATGAATCTAGGAAAATTGGCAGTTGTCCAGAAATGAAATGGAACACATAAAGACTGATATCCTAGGTATTAGTGAGCTGAAATGTGCTAGTATTGCCATTTTTAATCAGAAAATCATATGGTATACTTTGCCAGTACATCAAGTTGAAGAAAAATGACATCCTATTCCTAATTCAAAAGGAACATTTCAATATCTATATTGAAGTAAAATAAGATAAAATTTATGTGCTTACAAAGAAGAATAGTCAATTCCTTTATTATTCAAATGTTTGCTCCAACCAAAGAAAATGCTTCTAAGTTCTTCAGTCTGAAGTTGACCATTAATAATTACTGATGATTAGAATGCAAAAGTTGGAAACAAAGAGGAAGTATAAATAGTAAAAAGATATGATCTTGGTGATAGAAGCTGATAGAATTTGGAAAGACAAACAACTTATTCATTTCAAATACCTTTTTCTTCCCTAAAGGATAAAAGGAGACTATACACATGGACCTTGCCAGATTGAAAACACAGGCAAAAAAGTTGATTACATATATGGGAAGAGACAATGGAGAAGCCCAGAATTATCAACCAAAATAAGACCAGGGTTTGTCTGTAGAACAGACTATCAATTGCTCTTAGGTGAGTTCAATTTGAAGCAGAAGAAAATTAAAATAAGGTCATGAGAGTCAACAAAAAAAACCAACAAATACCTTGAGTATATATCTCCTGAATTTTGAGACCATCTCAGGAATAGATTTGTTGCAATAGACACTAATGATTGAATACAAGAAAAGTTGTGTGATGACAAGAACATCACATAAAGAGACAACAAAAGGTAATTAATAAGACAAAAAAGAAGAAAGACCAAAATAGTTGTCAGACGAGATTGAAATTTGCTCCTGAGTATAGAGAAACTAAAGCAAGTGAAAGAAATGGTGTAAAAGAGCTGAACAGAAAATTTCAGAGTGCAGCTTGAGAAGTCAAAGTCAAGTACTGTAGTGAAATGTACAAAGACCTGGAGTTAGAAATCCAAAAGGATTTTGGATAACACCTGTAAAAAGAATGGAGCCAACCATTCTTCCCACAACACACTCTCTCTTCTTCTTTATTGGATTCAATAATCCATTGCAGTAGCCACACAGAACTCAGACACCATTATCAGGGTTATGAGGTTTATTTGGGTAAGAAATGCACAGGGCACAATTGTTCAAGTCAGCTGCTGATAAATGCCCTTATTACACACTGCT
Organism: Chrysochloris asiatica; assembly: GCF_000296735.1. Classification (NCBI taxonomy): domain Eukaryota; kingdom Metazoa; phylum Chordata; class Mammalia; order Afrosoricida; family Chrysochloridae; genus Chrysochloris; species Chrysochloris asiatica. Next base: position 4,358,565 of record NW_006408707.1, read on the forward strand.
GGTGTTGGTGCTGATGTGTTGTGGAGTTATTTCCGACTCACAGGGTTTCTGAAGCTGTATATCTTAACAGGAGCGGAAACCTCATCTTTCTCTCGTGGAACAGCTGGTAGTTTCAAATTGCTGACCTTGAAGCTAGCAGTCTGACTCAACCACTATGCTACCAACTCCTTCTAGCACCAACCTCAACTTAAAGGTGCTTGGCTCCAATCCTATGGGTCAGTAAATCAAACTACCCCAATTAAGTGCCTACAGGCACCACATTCTACAAGCAAGTGTCCTACCCTGTTACTCAGTTTTACTTGCTTCATTGAATGGGAAGACCACTGCTCTGTCTTATGCTCTGGTTCTTAGTTCTGTTGCTGCTGTTCCTTGTCCACTCCCCTGGTGAGTCAGCTTTCTGTATCTGGGTGGAGGAGGCTCAATGTGCAGGGATCTCAGGCTACAAAGGACACTACTCATGGTCCTTCTGTAATGGTAATGAAATCCCCACTCCTGCTTCTGAGATGCTTCATTTTAAACCCATACTACAGTTTCAAGTTGTTACAATTACAATGAGCTCTGCTAGGATCCACTGCTGAATCATGTCATCCTAACAGTATCTTTCACCACTTTCTCTTACCCACACCAAGCAGAGCAGAAACATTATTTGGTGGGAATTACAGAGACTATGTTTAGAAAATGCATATTAAATAGTTGACTACATAACAACACTTCACATTTCTCAAAGAACTGAATAAAAGAAATATAGAGGTTGCTTTGGAGGATCCTGTGCTAGCATCCTTCTGATGATGAAGCTAAGCCCAATAATGATGAGCAGCAGAGCAGAAACCTTAGACAGTACAGTGGTAGCTAAAAAAGTTATGACCTGAACCACCATCTGCTGGTCCTGTGACAAAATAATGAACATAGGTGATTTGGGGAAGGGTAAGAATCTCTCAGTTGAGAAGCTATTATTATTGTTACTCTTTGCTATCTGTAAGTAATAGCAATGACTTTTTCTTTGCCAGCATGTGTGTCTTGGTTGATTACAGATGAGTGTAACCCATAGAACAGCTAATATAAGTGAATGTATGTGCCTTACTTCTAGTAGTGAAGATCATAGTTGCCTGGAATGTTGAGATCTGGCCTATCTGCATGTGCAGTGCAAATAACTATACACTGTAGGACAAAATATTTAAAAAGAAAAACATTAAAAAAGAAAGAAATTTTTCACTAACCTAAACAGGAGAAAGGCATAGAATCATTGCTGTATTTCTGAAAAATTTGTTTTTGAAAGTGAGAGGTTCAGAAGTCAAATTATTAAAATGAAATAGACCAAATGTTTAGTAGTCATAATGCTTAATAGCAGAAAGGTTTATAAGTCAAGTCCATCTGGACTAGCACTATCTTGTTACTTATTAACTTGTATCATTGGGTAAGACAGACAAAGGGAAATTCGGCAGATCATTTTATCAGAAACATATTGAATAAATATGCTTATAAAGCCCATATGAATAAATGAACGTGAAGGAGTGATAATTTATCCTCAATATCTCTAAACCTGGCAGCCTCTAGTTTTTTCATGTTAGAATGAAACACATTTTAAGGACAAAATGTTAATTTCAGATGTATATCTTTCATTATAATTTCTTGTGCTAAGATGTTTTCCATCTTCTAAAAAATCATCTCCATCTTCTAAAGCTATATACTTTGAAAAATATTTTTGAACAAATATGTTATACAACGCATGAAATAATGGAGACCTCCGGTATTCTTTGATGTACCAGGAAAACAAAAACATTTGCTGTCAATTTCTTTCCAATTCATAATGGACCCATGTGTGTCAAAGTAAAACTGTGCTCCATAGGATTTTTCAAAGGCTGATTTTTGTGAGGCCTTACTTTCAAAATGCATCTGGGTATAGTTGAATCTCCAATCTTTCAGTTAACAGTGCCAATATATGTATTTTCACCGGAAAACTTGATATTTTGTGCCATTAATTGAATAGATTTGTTAAGATAAAGATTTTAAATGCTTATTATAATAAAGTCTATCCACCTTGAACTTAAAAATTATAATTATTTTCCCCCTAAAATACACAGTAAATTTAACATGTTTTAGTAACAAATGCAGCAGAAAACCAAACACAACAATCTGCTATAACTACAAATCCTTTGGTGTATTTCTTTCAAGAAAGAGCTATATCACAAAAAGAAAGAATTACTGGAGACAAAATAGTGCTTGGAAGGAAGGAGAATGAAGAGAGGAACAGCATCACTTATAATTGCTAGCACTTGCAATTGCATAATTGCAAAAAAGAATGTCTATAAATAAATTCTTCCTGGGTGTAAAGCAAGAATGCTCTTCTGTAATGAATTAAATTTGAATTGGAAGAAAACATATTGTTGCATCAGAATTTGTTTAATACTTTGTTTCACAGAAATCAGGGTTTAATCTTGGGGACACTTTTCATGAATGTTAAGTGTATTAGCTCTCCTGGACTCCTTACTCTTTTAGGTTCAACTTTTGTGATTCCTATAGCCTTAACTCCGATTTTTTTTTTTTCCATCTTAATGCTTTTTGACATTCCTCTATTTATGACAAATGTGCTTTGTCTAATTTAGAAAAGTGAATGGAAGAAGCAGGATCCCATAGGCCCCTTGTATTTGCACTGCTGTGCATACAAAAAGCTACCTGAGATTTCTTCTAACTTCGATACTAATATTTTCAGGTCAGGGTAAGAAAATTGACAATATAAGTGTTTATTGGAATGTGTATACTGTTGTTAGGTGCTATTGAGTCAGGACTGATCCATAGCAATGCTACACTCAATAGAATGAAACACTGCCCGATCCTGCCCCAACCTCACAATCATTGCTACACCTGAGCTTATCATTGCCACCACCATGCCAAGGCATCTCGTTGGTGGTCTTCCTCTTTTTCTCCCACCCTCCACTTTACTGAACATGATAGCCTTCTCCAGTGACTAGTCTCTCCTGATAATATGTCTGAAGTATGACAGACAAAATTTGGCCATCCCAATTTCCAAGGAGCACTCTGGTTGTACTTCTTCCAACACAGATTTCTTTGTTCTTTTTGAAGTCCACAGTACTTTAAATATTCTCCTCCAACATCATAACACAAATGCATCAATTCTGCTACATTCTTCCTTATTCATGCTCCAGCTTTCACAAACAATTCAGGTTATTGAAAATACCATGGCTTGTGTCAGGCATACCTTAATCTTCAAACTGGTATCTTTGCTCTTCAACACTTTTAAAAGGTCTTGTGCAGCAGATTTGCCTCATGGAATATGTTGTTTGATTTCTTGACTGCTGCTTCTATGAGTGTTGATGGTCTATCTGAGCAAAATGAAGTTTTTTACAACTTCACTTTATTCTCCACTGATCTTGATGTTATTTATTGGTCTAGTGGTGATGATTTTTGTTTTATTTACATTGAGATGCCATCCTTACAGAAGTCTTTGGTCTTCGTTAGTATTTTAAGTACTCATCACTTTCAGCAATCAAGGTTGTATCATCTGCATAATGCAGTTGTTAATGAGTCTTACTCTAATCCTGATGACACATTCTTCTTCATATAATCCATCTTCTTGGATAATTTGCTCAGTATACAGATTTAATAAATATGGTGAAAGAATACAACTGTGATTCATACCTTTGCTATTTTTAAACCATACGGTGTTCCCATGTTCTGCTTGAACAACTGTCTCTTGGTCTATGTAGAGGTTCCTCATGAGCACAAGTAAGTGTTCTGGAATTCACATACTTTGTAATATTGTGCTTAGCTTGTCATGATCCACACAATGGAAAGACTTTGTGTAGTCAGGAAAGATGTTTACACTGGTAAACATCTTTCTGCTATTCTGTGCTTTCAGCCAAGATTCATCTGACATCAGCAGTGATATCCATTGTTCCATATCCTCATCAGAAACCAGGTTGAATATCTGGAAGTTCTTTGTCAATGTATGTTAACAGTAGTTTTAGTATTATCTTTAGTAAAATTTTACATGTATGGGATATGAACGATATTTTCCAATGATTTTTGCATTCTGTTGGGTCATCTCTCATTGGGATGGGCACAAATACACACTTCTTCTATTAAGTTGGTCTGCTAGTTGTCTTCCAAATTTCTTGATATAGATGAGTGAGTGCCTCCAGTGTCACATCAGTTTGTTGAAAGATTTTCATTTGTATTCCATCAATTCCCAGTGCCTTGTTCTTTGCCAATGACTTCAATGTACCTTGGATTTCTTCCTTCTGTGTCATTGGCTCTTGATCATATGCTACCTCTTCAAATGGTTGAACATCAACCATTTCCTTCTGGTACAGTGACTTTGTATGTTCCTCCCATCTTCTTTTGATGCTCTCTGCATCATTCAATAACGTGCCCAGAGAATCCTACAATACCATAAGTCGGAGCTTGGTATTTTTCTTCAGTTTCTTCAACTTGAGAAATGCTAAGCATGCTCTTCCCTTTTGGTTTTGTAGCTCCAGGTCTTTGCATATTCCATTATCATATTTAACTTTGTCTTCTCAAGCTGACCTTTGAAACTTTCTGTTTAACTCTTGCACCTCCTCCCTTTTTTCCATTTCCTTTAAAATCTCTACCCTGGAGAGCAAGTTTCAGAGTCTCTTATGACATCCATTTTGGTCTTTTCCTTCTTTCTTGTCTTTTAATGACCTTTTGCTTTCTTCTTGTATGATGTTCTTGATGTCATCCCACAACTCTTTTGGTTTTTGTTTTTTAGTGTCTAATGCATCAAATCTGTTCTTCAGATGATCTATAAATTCAGGTGGGAAATGATCAAGGTCATATTTTGACTCTCAACTTATTTTCATTTTCTTCAACTTCAATCTGATTTTGCATATGAACAATTGATGATCCGTTCCACAGTCTGCCCCTGGCCTTGTTTTGACTGATAATATGGAGCTTTTCCACCATCTCTTACACAATTTGATTTCTGTGTCTTCCATCTGGTGAGGTCTTTGTGTATATTCTTATTTTATTTTGTTTAAAAAAGGTAGTTGCAATGAACAAATCACTAGTCTTGAAAAATCATATCAGCCAATATCCAGCATCATGTCTATCACTAAGGCCATATTTCCAAACTACTGATTATTCCTCTTTGTTTCCAACCTTTGCATTCCAATTGCCAGTAATTACCAAAGCATCCTGATTGCATGTTTGATCAATTTCAGACTGAATAAGTTAGTAGAATTCCTCAATTTCATCATCACTGGCTTTAGTGGCTGGCAGGTAAATTTGAAACATAGTGGTATTAACTGGTCTTCCTTATAGGTGTAGGGACAGACAGTGTTGTACTTAATGACTGATCTTGATATGTTCTTTTTGATAATGAATGTGATGATATTCCTCTTCAATTTATCATTCCTGGTATAGTAAACCATGTGATTGTCAGATTCAAAATGGCCAAAACCAGTCCATTTTTGCTCACTAATACTTAGGATATCAAAGTTCATGTGTTCCATTTCATTTTAGACAATTTCCAACTTTCCTAAATTCATATTCGTACATTCCATGTTCCAATTATTAATGGATATTTACGGCTGTTTCTCTTCATTTTGTGTTGTGCCCCATCCACAAATAAAAGTCCGGAGGGCTTTTACTCCATTCATGTCATTCAACTCTATTTTGAGGAGGCACTTCTTCCCCTGACTCATTTTGAGGCCTTTGCAACCTTAGGGGTTGGCACTATATCTGATGTTCATTATGTTCATATTGCTATTCATAAGGTTTTCAGTGACTAAATATTTGGTAGTAGCCCATCTCTCATTCTTCCTAAACTGCCTTTATCAGAAAACTTATCTGAAACCTGCCCACTATGAGTGACCCTGCTGATATTCAAAACACCCATGGCGTAGATTCCAGAATCTCAGCAACACGCAAACTGCCACAGTATTACAAACTGACAGATGACTTGTGGGTGAATATATATATATATAATTAAACTTTCTTCTTCACTGTTTTTGCCCACTCAGATCATATATACCTGTAGTGATCTGTTAGCTCAGGACATTATGAAAACATTCGAAGGATGTATTGAGAATCTCTGGTAGCGTAGTGGTTATGAATCGGGCTGTGAACCTTAAGGTCAGTGGTTTGAAACTACCAGCCGCTCCGCTGGAGAAAGATGAGGCTTTCTACTCCCGTAAATATTTACACCCTCGGAAACCCTGTACAGGGTCGATATGGGTCAGAACCGACTCGATAGCACAACAACAACAACAACAACAACAACAGGACCCATTTTGTTGAAGATAATCTGTATGAATTTGACAATAGTTTATAGTCATACATGTGTGTGGCTATAAACTATAGCCATATAGTATGACTTATATCTGTAGAATAAGCACAGAACTGCAAACCACAATGTTGGCAGTTCAAGCCCACAAGTTGCTCTGTGAGAGAAAGGTGAGGTTTTCTGTTCACAAAAAGCCTTGAAAACCCATACAAGGTTGCTATGACCTGAAACCTACTTGAAGGCACTTAACAATTCTAACAAATGCATCTATATCTATCTAGACAGAGATAAGACACATGCTTCCATGCATGCATTTTCTCAAGAAAGGAATTTATGGTATGTTCTATATATAGCAAACCCAGCCCTGTGTCAGAGGAGGTGGTAGATGGGGCATTTAACAATTAAATTGATACATTTCCATTTTAATTAATTAAACTTTTGATTATTAAAACTATGAATAACAGCTGTTTTATCTATATAATATATTATTAGCATATTTAGAATATTAATAATAATTAATTAATTAAAATGTGTCCATGTAAATGTTAAATAAACTTAAGCTGGAAGCTATATAATTATATTCACTGCTGCTTCTTCTTTGGGCTTCCAAGACTATATATAAATCTTTAACTGAGCAGAGAGCTTCTTCTTTTTCCCTGGAACAGCTAGTAGGTTTGATCCAATGAGCCTGGTGATTAGCAGTCCAGCACATAACTCATTATGCAACGAAGGTTTTTTTTCTCTCTGTAATATATATATATATGGTTACGAATCGGGTTGCGAGCTGCAAGGTCAACAGTTCTGCTCCCATAAAGCTTTACAGCCTTGGAAACCCTGTACAGGGTTGCTATGAGTCAGAACTGACTCCACGGCACACAATAACAACATATATATGTATCTATATCTATATCTATATATCTATATACCTATATCTATATCTATAGATAGATATCTATATCTATCTATAGACATATATATCGATAGATAGATAGCTATTAGGTGCCATCTAATCGATTCTAACTCATAGCAATACTATGTACAACAGAAATAAGTCTTGTCCTATCCTGGGTCATTATCACAGTCCTTGCCATGTTTGAGACTATTGCAGTCACTGCTCATCTTGTTGATGGTCCTCCTCTTTTTCACTGACCCTGTACTTCTCCAGGGTCTTGTCCTGATAGCATAGCCACAGTATGTGAGATGATACCTCACCATTCTCATTTTTAAAGAGCATTCTTTTGACAAATGTGTTTGTTCCTTTGGTAGTCAGAGTGTTCCAAGTATTCTTCACCAACTCCATAGTTCAATAGCAATAGTACTTCAGTTTTCCTTATTTGCAGTCCAGCTTTCACACACAAATGAAGCCTCTGAAAAGTCACTTTCCTTAGTGCTCAAAACGACTTCTTTTTCAACACTTTAAAGGGACCTTTTGTAGCAGATTTGTCCAATGCAGTGTTGTTTGATTTCTAGATTGCTGCTCACAAGGACTTTGATTGTGAATTCAAGTAAATTGCAACCCTTGACAACTTCAATGTTTTCTTCATTTATCATGATGTTCATTATTGGTCCTGCTGCAAGGATTTTTGCTTTCTTTATGATGAGCTATAATCCATACTGTAGTCTTTGATCTTCATCTGTAAGTGCTTCAAGTCTTCTCATTTAGCAAGCAAAATCGTGTTATCTGAGTATGTCAGGTTGTTAATTACTCTTCCTCTAATCTTGATACTGTGTCCTCCTTCATATAAAGCAGTTTCTTGAATTACTAGCTTGTCATGCATATTAAATAAGTAAGGTGAAAGGATAAAATCCATTGCACACCTTTATGAATTTTATACCACACATTATCTCTTTGTTCTCTTTGGAAAGCTGTCTATTGTTCTATGTACAGTTTTTGGATGAACACAATTAAGTGATCTGGCTTTTCCATTCTTCATAGTAGTGTTAACCATAATTTGCTATGATCAACACAGTAACTGCTTTTGCATCATCAATAAAACACAAATAAACATCCTTCTGGTAATTCTCTGCTTTTAGCTAAAATCCATCTAATATTATCAATTATATTCCATGTTCCTCATTCTCTTTTAAATCCAATTTGAATTTCTGGCAACTCCTTCTTGACGAACTGCCACAATTGTTTTTAAATTACATTAGCAACATTTAATTGCTTTTGACATTAATTATATTGCTTGATAATTTCCAAATTCTGTTGTATCTCCTTTGTTTAGAATGGACACAGATATGGATCTCTTACAATCAGTTAGCCAGGTTGCTCCCTTCCAAATTTCTTGGCATAAATGTGTGAACACCCCCAAAACTGCATCCATTTGTTGAAATATTTCAGTTGGTATTCTTTCAATTCCTGGAGCTTTGCTTTTCAGCATTGCCTTTAGTTCAGCTTGAACTTTATCCTTTAAAACCATCAGTTCTTTATTATATCATTTATTATATCCTGCAGTGTGGCGCTGCAGGATAATGTGCTGGACTGCAAGGTTGGTTTGAACCACAAGATTGGCAGTTCATTCTCACTAGCCACTCCTCAGAAACCCTACACAGGGTCTTTATGAGTTGAAACATACTCTACAGCACTTAACAACAATATTCTGAAATGGTTAAACATCATCCAATTATTTTTTGGTACAGTAACTCTGTGTATTCCTTTAAACTGTAGTTTGCCTACAGAATAGTTCACTATTGCAACTCAAGCTTGAATTATCCTCTCTTCTTTAAACTTGAGTAATGTTTTCTAACTTCAGAACTTTACATTTTGTTATAATACTTGACTTTGTCTCATTTGGTTCCCCTTTATAATCTTCATAGGATTTCAGCTCTTTTACTTCATTTTTTCCTTTTGCTTAAGTTTTAGAGTCTCTGCTGACATTCATTTTGGTCTTTATTTCCTTTCATCATTTTTAATGACATTTTGCTTTCTTCATGTATGATGTCCTTAATGTTACACCAAACTCATCTTATCTTCAGTCATTAGTGTTCAGCACATCAAAACTATTCTTGAGATAGTCTCTAAATTCATGTGGGATCTAATAAAGTTCATAGTTTGGCTCTCATTAACTTGTTTTAATTTTCTTCAGCTTCAACTTGAACTTGAACAAAATAAATTTAGCCACCTCTTGCTTTACTCCCATTGATGATATTGAACTCCTTCATTGTCTCTTTTCACAGGTGTAGTTGATTAGATTTCTATGCATTCCTTCTGGTGAGTTCCTTGTGCATAGTCAACATAAATGTTGCTTTAAAATAAAGGTGTTTGCAATCAATCAATCAATCATTGGTCTTGCACAACTCTATCATAGACGTTTCAGTGTCATTTCTGTCACCAAGGTCATATGGTCCAACTGCTTTACATTCTTCTTTGTTACTAACATTCTCATTTCAATCACCTGTAATTTTCAATGCATCTTGATTAATGGTTGATCAATTTCAGGCTGCAGAATGTGGTACAAATTCTTCAATTTCTTCATCTTTGGTATTATTGATTGATCCAACTTTGAATAACAGTCACATTCACTGGTTTTCCTTGTAGGCTTATGGATTACATCCTATCACTAACAGAGTTGTACTTCAGGATAGATCTTGAAATGCTCTTTACAATAATGAAATTGATGCCACTCTTCTAAATTCTCTTCCAGGCACAGTAGACCATATGACTGTATTCTTCAAAAAGGTCTATACCAATCAATTTTAGGTCACGAACACCTAGGATATCTAACTTCAAGTGTTCTATTTCATTTCTGATAACTTGGAATTTTTCTAGATTTATATTTCATAATACCATGTTTTGATTACTAATGGGTGCTTTCTGTTGTATCTTCTCATTTTGAGACATGCCATATCTGTAAATGAAGGTTCCAAAATGTTTACTTCATACCCATCATTAAGGTTGACTCTACTTTGAGGTGAAGATCTTTCCTAGTCATATTTTGAATGTATTCCAACCTAAGGAATACATCTTCAGATACTATAGCAGACAATGAACCACTATTATTCAAACAGTTTTCAATGGTTAATTTGGTTTTCAAAAATAGATTGATGCATTCTTCCTAGTTTGTCTATGTCTGCTTTCTTTTCTGAAACTTAACTATCAATGACACCAAGTATTGACTATGAAACAAGTATATAATTCACATATTTTCCTCAAATATCATTAAGTACATGAAACTCATGGGTTATGAAAAGGATCTATTACTAACCATGTCTTTAAGAATTTTAAGGTCAACTGATATTCAAAAAAAGAGAAAGAGTGGCAATATTAACTTATGATAAAATAGGTTTTAATGCAAAACTCAGTATAAGAGACAAAAAAGAATTTTATATTATGATGAGTCTACTGAACAAGAAGACATACCACAAAAATATCTATGCATATTACAGAAGAGTCTCAAAATACATTTGTCCAACTCTAATATAATTAAAGAGAATAATAGTCAACTTTACAATAATAGAATGGCTCTGCAACTGACCAGTTTTATTGAAGGATAGAGAACTAGAAAGAAAATCAATAAAACTTAGAACATCTAAACAACACAATCTACCAACATTAACTCACAGATATTCACAGAACAGGCCACCCAAGAGCAGCACAATATACAATCTTTTCCTGCACACATGGAGCATCCTTTAGAATATATCATGCTAGGCCACAAAGAAAGCCTCAATAAATTTAAAATAATTTAAATACTGCAAAGCATCATCTCAGATCAAAATGCCATAAAATTCAAAATCTACATAAGGAAGAGCAAGGAAAAAAAATCAAATACATAGAATCTGAGTAACACCCTTTTCAAAAACTATTCTTTGATAAATAAATAAAATAGTGAAAACATTTTTAAAATCTTTGAGTTAAATGAGAATACATAACATATAAAACTTTTGGGGGTACAGCAAAAAGCAGTGAAATTTAGAGCATTATACACACACATCAAGAAATAATCAGTCAACATCTTATCATATCCCTCCCCCCCCAAAAAAAAATGCAGTAAAAGAAGGCTACATTCATCAGAAGAAAATGTATTTAAAAAAGAATATAACAGAAATTAAACAAAAATAAGAAAAAAAAAAAAAACACAACAAACAACTCAGAAAGAATCAACAAGAGTTGGTTCTTGGAAAGACTTAACAAAATCAACAAACCATAGACATCTTTAAGAAAAGAAAATAATGAGAAGATGTAAATAATACATAAAAGAGATGAAATGGGCAATGTCACAACAGAACCAATTGAAATAAAAAAGAATTATAACAAAATATTATGAAGAACTCTAATCCACCAAATTTGAAAATCTTGAAGAAATGAACTAATTTTTAAGACATATACTGCCTACATAAACACAGGAGGAAGTAAAAAATTCGTACAGATTCATAGCAAAAGAAGAAATTGATTAAATTTTAAAATGACGAGGGGACAGTGTCTGAACTCCTCTGACTTTACATATCATGCCCAAACCAATTCCTATGAGGTAGAAGTCAGACAAGATTCTACCCTCCAACCTTACTTTTCCAAGGTTGACAACAACCTTTCCTACTACAGCACTCTCTAATTCTCAGATGGGTTTGCTATTTGACTGTAGTGGGCACATAGAACTCACAGATCATCCTCACAATTATGGCATTTGTTAGGAAAGTCAATAGGTTACAATTCAGGATCAGAAATGTAAATGTTCTTTTGTTAGGACAGCCTCTTCCCAGTCATGCCCATCACTATCAGGTCTCTTTCTCTGACTCTTGGTTCTTTGATCTGACCTCTGCACTGCTCATGCAATGTTACAAAGGTACCTTAGCGCTTCTGATTAATGCCCAAAGGACATACAACTCCAGCATAAACCTCAGCTCCAAGTATCTTGATTCTAGCTCTGTTTGACAAATAACCTAGTGTCCCCAAGTAAGTCACTCCACTCCAGTTTCAAGTCTCCTGTCCAAAGGCATTCAGCTTTACTAGTGTCGTTGCTTTTGTTGTTGTTAAGTGCTGTTGAGTCGGTTCCGACCCATAGTGACCCTGTATAGTTATGTATGGGCAAATCCACTGCTCTCTCTTGTGCTTAGCCTCTTGATACTGCTGCTGCTCCTCCTCTGGTGTCATAGCTCTATCTGCTATGTGGTTCAGTGATCAGACATTTTATGGTCCAAAGAAATGTTCTATTCCTGGCTCTTCATTTTTTATGGTAGTGAGATTCTCCATTCCTACTACTGATATATATATATAT
>NW_006408707.1:4371517-4380988 GCF_000296735.1 Chrysochloris asiatica
CATATGAGGCTATTGAAAACACAATGGCCTGGGTCAGGCGCACCTTAGTCCTCAAGCTGACATCTCTGCTCTTCAATATATATAAATATAATTTTTTTCATATATAATAAGATATACCATCAAAGAGCACATTCTGCAGGTCTGCCTCATGGCCACCATCTCTTGGTTCCTCTCTTCCCATGAATCTAGAATCCTCAGGTGCTCTGCCTCTCCACGTCTCCATCTCTGCATCCATCTTTGGTGTCATTACTTCTCTGGATAATGTCCCATATTCCACTTGTGCTCTTCTCCCTTGATGGTCCTAGGATCCTTTGTTTCTAGACTGTAAGATTAACTGCTCCCTCATTTTTGTTACAAAGTATACCTTTACAATTGTGAAAGTCACAATTAGTCATGATAACAATTACTCACTATAGAATCATAATAATCGTATCCCCATCTCTTCTAACCAGACCTATCTAGACAAGATTATAACTATTCAGTAGGGACGCTTTCTTCCCTCATACACTCTTAAATTAAACTCCCTATTGATACCTTGTAATCCAGTCACTTTGTGACTTTATCGCCCCCTCATTTTAGGTAGCCAATGGCTAAGTTGCCTGTCCCTCTATACCCTGTGTACAAAGAGGATAGCATTGATACTTGATACTTCTCTGTTGGTATTTAGAGTTACTACCTCCATGAATATAGTTCAAGTTCATCAAATTGTAGTAATTTCCCCTTGTTTCCTTTATTAAAAATTGTTTTTTTTTTTTTAATCTTCCTCTAGTTGAGTTTTGATTATCAAGCCATCAAGGCTAGGTCAAATGGGTACTATCTGAAAATTTGGGTGTTCTTGTGCCTCTACCTTCACTTCATACCTGCTGGATGCTTCACTCTTAGCTCTAGGCCTCTGTGGCTATGTCTTTGTCCATTGTTCTCACCACAATGTGTGATGTTCCCAGGTCTCACCACACATTTGACCAGCAGCCCTTCCTCTTCTCTCTCATCTCCAGGTCAACAAAAGTCAACAGACAGTGGTTGAACTCAGCCGCATTTTTTCATTGCTGCCTTTCCCCCTCTTCTACTCACCCGTAGAACAACATGCTTGCCAGCAAGCTTACATGCTTACTCATGGGTTCCCTTTGAGTTTCAGTCTTAGAGGTGGGTTTGTCCTGAAGGAACTTGATTGTTTGCCTTGATGGCTTCCCGGTGAACAGCTTGCTTATTCTCGCAGTAGCCAGTAATACTGCCATTTTTGTTTTATGTTTTTCCTGATGTTCTTTCTTTGAAGATGCATCTTCTGTTGCTCTTTCTGTTCCAGGCTGATCTACTTGTCCTTTCTAGTGGAAATGTCCGACCTCAGGAGGTTCTGGATGGGACTCAGAATTCCACCTAATGTCCTATACTCTGCAAAGGCTCCGCAAGTGGCCTATTGCACTGGGCAAGTTCTAGAACCTCTTTTAGGTATTCCAATCAGTTATAGGCTGAAGACGAGCTTACAAGTTTTCTGTAATCATGTTTCCCAACAATCCTTTCTATCCCACTGTTTTATAATTTTAGGTAAGGGAAACCAATATTCATAAGACAGTCAAGCATCTTAGTATTATTTCCCCTCTTCAAACTATGCCTAGATCCCTGGATTACAGAGCCCTGTTGTTCCAAAGTTAAGCTTGTGTCACTATTTACATCTGCCCCTCTTTAGAATGGGCACAAATACAGATCTCTTCCAATCAGTTATCCAGATAGTTGTCTTCTAAATTTTGTGGCAAAGATGAGTGAGTGCCTCCTGTGCCACCTCACTTTCTTGAAAGAATTCAATTTTTATTCCATAAAATCCTGGTGCCTTGTTCTTTTCTAATTTCTTCAATGAACCTTGGACTTTCTCCTTCAGTATCATTGTCTCTTGATCATACGCTACCTCTTGAAATGGTTGAACATCAAAGTTGAGGCTTGGATTTTTTCATCAATTCTCCAACCTTGAGAAATGCTAAGCAAATTCTTCCATTTTGGTTTTCTGACTCCAATCCAGATCTTTGCACATTTTGTTGTAATATTTGACTTTTTTCTTCACAAGCTGGCCTTTGAAATTTTCTGTTCATCTCTTGTATCTCCTCACTTCTTCCATTTGCTTTAGCATGTCTATGCTAGAGAGCAAGTTTCAGAGTATCTTCTGGCAACCATTTTGATTTTTTCCTTCTTTCTTGTCTTCTTAATGACTTTTGGATTTCTTCATGTATGATGTTCTTGATGTCATCATACAACTCTACTAGTCTTCAGCCTTTAGTGTTTAATGCATCAAATCTATTCCTCAGATGTTCTCTAAATTCAGGTGGGATAGGTTCAATTTCATATTTTAGTTCTCGTGGACTTGTTTCATTTTCTTCAGCTTCAGTTTGAATTTGCATATGAGCAATTGATGGTCTGTTCTACCATCTGCCCCTGGCCCTTTTTTGGCTGATTATATGGAGCTTTTCCATCATCCCTGTCCTCAGATATAGTCAATTTGATTTCTATGTATTCCATATGGTAAGGTCCATGTGTAAAGTTGTCTATTATGCCATCTAAAGAACATATTTGAAATTAACAAATCATTGATTTTGCAGAATTCTATCATGCGATCCCCAGCATCATTTCTATCACCAATGCTGTATTTTCCAACTTCTGATCCTTCCTCTTTGCTCCTAAACTTTGCATTCCAATCACCAGTAATGATCATTACATCTTGATTACATGTTTTATCAATTTTAGATTGAAGAAGTTGGTAAAATTCTTCTATTTCATCCTCACTGGCTTTAGTGGTTGGTGTGTAAATTTGAATAATAGTGGTATTAACTGGTCTTCCTTGTAGGTGCATGGATATTTTCCTATTACAGACAGCATTGTGCCTCATGCCTGATCTGGATAGTTCTTTTTTGACGATGAATGCACACAATTCCTCTTCAGTTTGTCATTCCCATCATAGTAAAGCATGTGGTTGCTAGGTTCAAAATGGCCAATACTCATCCAGTTTTCCAGATTCGTACTTTGTACATTCCATGTTCCGATTATTAATGCATATTTACAGCTGTTTCTCTTCATTTTGAGTTATGCCCTTTCAGCAAATGAAAGTCCCGTTATCTTTGCTCCCATGGGCTTTACTTCATTTGTGTCATCATGGTAAAGTCTACTTTGAGGAGGCAGCTCTTCCCTAATTGCATTTTGAGTGCCTTCCAACCTGAGGGGCTCATATTCCAGCACTATATCTGACAGTGTTTCTCTGCTATTCATAAGATTTTCAGTGACTAAACATTCAGTAATAGTTTTGCACTCTTTTTTCCTAGTGTGTCTTCTCTGGAAGCTCATCTGAATTCTGTCCACCTGGGTGACCTTGCTGGTATTTAAAATACTGGTGGCATAGCTTCCAGAATCACAGCAACTCACAAGCCACCACAGTAGACAAACTGACAGAGGCATGGTGCCTAGTAAAATAGTTGCCCCTCTCCACGCCACCCCCCAAAAAAAAAGTACTGGACCAGAATGCTTTGCTGGAGAATTCTACATTAATTAAAACATTCAGAGAAGACCTGACCTGAGTATAAGAGTAATTCTACTCAAAGTATTCCAGAATATAGAAAAGGATAGAATACTCCTGAATTCACTTTATGAAGTGATCATAATGCTGACACCTAAACTAGGCAAAGACAACATTAAAAAAGAAACTTATAAACCAATATGGATCATGAGCACAGATGCAAAAATTATCAACAATATTATAGCTTATAAATCCAACCACAAATAGAAACAATAATACATAATAACAAAGTGGAATTCATACAAGTTGTGGTCAATATTAGATAAACAATCAATATAATCTATTACATAAATAAAAGAAAGAAAGAGAACCATATGATCAAACCATTGATGCAAAAAATGAATTTGACAAAAGCCAATACCCATTCCTGATAAAAATGCATACTAAGATAGAAGGGAAATTCCTCATCATAATTAAGGGAATACATACAAAACTGATGGCTAATATTAATTTCAGTGGAGAGTGATTGAAAGCATTCCCCTTATCAACGGAAACCAGAACAAATTACCCTTTATCATTTCTCTTATGCAATATTGACGGAAGCTCTGGTAACTTAGTGGTTATGAGATGATTTCCTCCACTTCTTCAGGGATTGATAAAATGTCCTGATAAAATGTCCAAATTATGAGAGATGAAGCCTGTCCACTCTGGCTTCTAAGGAGCGTTCTGGCAGTACTTCTTCCAACACAGACTTATTTGTTCTTTTGGCAGTACTTTTTATACATTTATATATATATATTTTAATATTTTTATATACTTTTAATACTCTTCAACACAAAACTCAAATCTATCAGTTTTTTTATGGTTTTCTTTACTCTTTGTACAACTCTCACATGTGTATGAGTTTACTGAAAATACCATAGCTTTGATTAGCACACTTTAGTCCTCAAACTGAGAATTTTGCTCCTGAAGCCTTTAAAGATGTCTTGTGCAGGACATTTGCCTAATGCAATACATCTTTTAATTTCTTGACTACTGCTTCCATGAATTGTAATTGATGGTTTATTTGAGCAAAATGAACTCTTTGACAACTTCAGTCTTTTCTCCAGTTATCTTGATGTTATTTATTGGTTCAGTGATGAGTAATCTGGTTTTCTTTATATTGAGCTGCAACCCATACTTAAGGCCATGGTCTTTGATCTTCATCAATAAATATTTTAAGTACTCTTGGCTTTCAGCAAGCAAGGTTGTGTCATCTGCATGTCGCAGGTTGTAAAAGAGTCTTCCTTCAGTCCTTATGCTACATTCTTCTTCACATAATCCAGCTTCTCAAATTATTTTCTAAGCATATGGATTGAATAAATATGGTGAAAGAATAAAACCCTGGTGCACAACTTTCCTAATTAAAAAAAAAAATTGTGTTCCAATGTTCTGTTCACACAAGTACTTCATCTTGTACAGGTTCCCCAGGAGAAAAAAATAAGAGTTATAGAACACTCGTTCCATCAATATTGTCAATAGCTTCCCATGCACACAATTGAAGGCATTTGCATTATCAATGAAGAACAGATAAACAATTTTTTTGTATTTTCTGCTTTCTACCAAGATCCATTTGACATCAGCAAGGATATTCCACATTTCATGTCCTATACTGAATCTGGCTTAAACATTGAGAAGTTATCTATGTATGGTTTTAGCCATTTTGTATTATATTTAGTAAAACTTTATTTTTTATGGGATATCAATAATATTGTCTGATGATTTCCACATTCCGTTGGGTCATCTCTCTTTTTTATATGGGCATAAATACAGATTTCTTCCAGTCAGTTGGCCAAGTAGTTGTCTTCAAATTTCTTAGCATAGATGAATGAGTGTCTTCAGTGCCACATCAGTTTGTTGAAAGATTTGAATTTGTATTCCATCAATTCTCAGATCCTTTATCTATGCCAATGCCTCAGTGCACCTTATATTAATATAAGTGATGATCACTGGCTCTTTATCATAAGCTACCACTTGAAATGGTTGAACATTGATTAATTTAAGACAGAAGAAGTTGGTAGAATTCTTCAATGTCATCATCACTAGCTTTAGTGGTTGGTGCATAAATTTGTATAATAGTTGTATTATCTGGTCTTCCTTGTAGGTATATGGATAGTATCCTATCACAGACAGTGTTGTACATAGGTCTTGAAATGCTCTTTTTGATGATGAATATGATGCCATTCTTCTTCAATTTGTCACTTCTGGTATAGTGAACCACGTGATTTTCAGATTCAAAGTCGCCAATATCAGTCCATTTCAGCTCACTAATGCCTAGTATATCAATGTTTATGTCTTCCATTTCATTTTTGACAATTTCTAATTGTCCTAGATTCATACTTACTACATGTTCTGATTAATAACGGATATTACAGTTATTTCTCTTCACTTTGAGTTGTGTCCCATCAGCAAATGAAGATCCCAAAGGCTTTACTCAATTTGTGTCATCATGGTCAACTCTACTTCGAGGAGACAGTTCTTTCCCAGTTGTATTTTAAGTGCCTTACAAACTGAGGAGGTCATCATCTAGCACTATATATAACAATATTCTGGTGCTCTTCATCGTGTTTCAATATTCAATAATCTGGTGCTATCTGACAGTGTTGCAGTTCTATTGATACAGATTTCAGTGAGTAAATATACGTAAGTAGATTGTCTCTCCTTTATCCTATTCTTTGTCTTGTAGTTCAGCTGAAACCTGTCCACCATGGGTGACCCTTCTCATATTTAGAATATGAAATGCAAATCTTCCAGGATCACAGCATCATGCAAGCCACCACATTATGACAAACTGTCAGATGAGAGGTAGTAGTTCATGGTATAGTCAATATTCCATGATTCTGCATTTTGTTGGGTCACCTCTATTTTTGATCTGCATAAACAAGGATCTCTTCAAATCGGTTTTCTAGGAAGCTGCCTTCAAATTTTCTTGGTATAGATGAGTGAGTACCTCCAGTGTCATCTCAGTTTGCTGCAAGATTTCAGTGTGTATTTCATTAATTCCTGGAGACTTTCTTTCTGCTAGTTCCTTCAGTGCAGCTTGGACTTCCTTCAGTACCATCTGTTTTTTATCATATGCTGCCTTTTTAAATGGTTGAACACTGACAATTTATTTTTGGTACAGAAACTCTGTGTGCATATACCTTCCATCTTCTTTTGATGTTTTCTGCATCATTCAATATTTTGCCTGTGGAGTTCTTCAGTATTGCATCTCAAGGGCATCGTTTTTCTTCAGTTCTTTCAGTTTGATAAATGCTGAGTGTGTTCTTTCTTCTTCCATTCACTTTGGCATATCTACACAAAATGAAATATTTGACAACTTCAATCTTTTCCAAAATAATCTGTAAAAATTGTGGCCATTTTACAATAAATAAACTATAATTAAATTCTCTACTTAATATCTATATGCTATTTCTAATGTAACCAATATTTTACTTATTATCACGTGATACATCCTTATCCTACCAATTCTTCCTCTAGCTTTTGTGAAGTTTCCTTCATTATTCACTTTTTATTATGAATGTTTAAAGCTCAAGAAAGATGTGTGTCAGAGTTGTATCCTTTCACCATACTTATTCCATCTGTAGAATGAGTAAATCATTCAAGAAGGTGACCCATTTGAAGACAAAAGCCACATGAGAATAAGAGGAAGGCTCTTTGACAACCTATGGTATGCAGATGACACAACCTTGCTTATTAAAACTGAGGAAGATTATGAACCAATTACTAATTAAAATCAATAAATATAGCCTTTGGTAAGATTACCAAAGATTATTTACTCAAGGTAAATAAAGCAAAAATCTGCACAGCTCCATTTATTAAACAATGTCATGCTAAATAGGAAAAATACTGAAGTTGTAAAGTATTTCATTTTACTTAGAACCACAAGCACTGCTTCTGGAAGCAGGACTCAATAAATCATATGATGATGGGTTGCACTGGGCATTTTTGCTGCAAAGGAGCTCTTTAAAGTGTTAAAGATGTCACTTTAAGTATTAAGGTGAACCTGTCATAAGCTATGGTAATTTTTTAAAATCATTTGTTATGCATGTGAAAGCTGAACAATGAATAAGGAAGTTCAGTGAAGAACTTTTATGGTGTTAATAAAGAATATTGTATACATCATGGACTGCCAGAAGAATGAACAAATTTGTCTTGGGAGAAGAACAGTTGGTATGCTTAGAAGTATGGATAATGAGACTTTGTTTCATGTACTTTGAATATTTGATAATGAGGGACCAGTTACTGGTAAAGAGCATCATTCTTGGTAAAATAAAAGGTCAGCAAACAAAAAAAAAAAAAAAAAAAAAAGGGAGGTACTTAATTAGATGGATTGATACAGTGGCTGTAACAATGGACTGAAATGTGACATAACAATCATTGTGAAGATGGCGCAAGACCTGGCATTTTTTGGTCTGTTGTACATAGGGTTACTTTGAATTAGGGCCAACTTGAAACACCTAACAATAACAACACCAGCAACATGTTATTCTTAATATAATTACTTTTAAACTCATTACTATGCAATACATCCTTATCAAAGAGTTCTTCCTTCTGCCTCTTATGAAATTGTTTTCTTTATTCACTTTTTAAATTTTTTCTTTCCTCAGAGTATATTTGCAAGGAATACACAAGTATGGTCAGACAATTTCAATGAATAATGAATCAGGTTAGAAATTATTTATTATAAAATCATGGTAAGAAGAGAAGAACTTGGTGAAGAATTATTCAAGTGGCTGGAATTAGGTAGAAAGACAAACCTAGAGTTATAGATAATGGAAGGAAGTGATAAGTGCTATCTCTCTATCTGTTCTTTCAAGCTCAATGTCTAAGTGCACTGTCAACAACACATAAAATATTTCTGGATGCCAAAATAGCAACGTGTCTTTTCCAATGCTTGTTATTTTCTGTCTATGGATATTCCATATTCTCATAGACACATACTTCCTACTTCATCACCCAAAATGTGACAGGCCAATTTGTTATCAGTGACCCTAATGAACATCCAGTCTAGCTCAGACATTCTGCTTAAAGAACTATAAACTTTATGATGGAGCAGCAGCAGAATTTTTTTTTCTTCTTCTTCTTCTTTCTGTTGAAGAATATAAAAGAGTTTGTTACTAAGGTTCATATGAAAATTAATTTAAAAAATCTATTTTTTCTTTCCTTTGAGAATATCTTGGAAGTCCACTATTATAACTTAATATTATTGACTTGATTAAATTATTATTATAAGGTAATTGACAATATAAAGGGATAATTTATCAATTGATAAATAACACAGTTTTTAGAGTCAGACAGCCTGAAACAATTTTCACTGACTAGCTTTGCAACCTTTTATGTTTAAGCTCCTTCATTTAAAAATGTGAAAGCTATAGAGAGTAACCTAAGATTGCTTTGAAGATTAAATGACACTGCTTATAAAGTGTCTCTAACGTAATTTTTCCATACATGTCAATTCTTATTATTTTTGCTCATATTGTCTCAATTGTTTTTATAAATCACTGAAGGACATCTTAGGAATGATCTCTGATACATTAGTATTTTTGTTTTCTTCCAGAATATATTATTCCATATGTAATAGTTGTTGTTGTTAAGTACCGTGGAGTTGGTTCTGACTCTTAGTGAACCTGTATAGGGTTTCTGAGGCTGTAAATCTTTACGGGAGCAGAAAACCTCATCTTTCTCCCACGGAACAGCTGGTAGTTTCAAACTGCTTACCTTGCGATTCGCAGGCCGATTCGTAACCACTACGCTACCAAAGCTCCTTATATGTAATAGTTGTTGTTGTTGTGAAGTGCCGTCGAGTCGGTTCCGACCCATAGCGACCCTGTACAGGGTTCCCAAGGGTGTAAATCTTTACGGGAGTAGAAAGCCTCATCTTTCTCCCGCGGAGCGGCTGGTAGTTTCGAACTGCTGACCTTAAAGTTGGCAGCCCA
>NW_006408707.1:4381088-4384639 GCF_000296735.1 Chrysochloris asiatica
TAGTATATATAAATTAATTTCAGGAAGAGGTTATTTATAAGTAGAAAATCAGTACTAATATTTCACAAAGGAGCTCTGGTAGCGTAGTGCTTACGAGTTGGGCTGCCAACTTTAAGGTCAGAAGTTCAAAACTACAAGCCATTTTGCAGGAGAAAGCTGCGGCTTTCTGCTTCTGTAAAGATTTACAGCCTCAGAAACTCTATACAGGGTCGCTATGAGTCTGAACCGACTCCATGGCCCACCACCACCACCAATATTTCACTATTATTAATGCAATACTAAAGTAGATGTCACAATAGGGCTCAAATAGACCATATAGGTTATTCACAAATGTGACAGGCTTCCTGGGTCAAAAGGAGTAAAAGTTATAGTTATAGACTATTGGGTAATTAAATCTGAAAAAAAAAAAAAAAAGTAAAAGGAATCTATAATCTTCAATTCAAGATGCTTTAAGCAAACCTGACAGTAAACTAAACTACAAGGTTTAATGCATTTCCTAAAATGGGTTTACATATAATATCCCAGGGACAAGAAGTATGTCATTGTTCTATAATCTATATATATGTGAAAATTCTTAACACAATGCCTAATGGGCATCTAGGTATTTACCAATTAAAGATTAGCCCCTCTGGGTGGGAAAGGTTAGTTGAACTCTAATAGTTACTGTTTTTTGGGAGAATAATTATGTTTTTAGTGAAATTTTTTATATAATTTTTGCAATTTTCAGGGTCAGAAGAAGACAGTACTTAGATTATAGCTTTTGATTAAGACCTTAAAAGAAAAAGGAAATACTATCTCAATGTATTGTGTTTTAAAGGCACTATAAGGAGCTCTGGTAGCGTAGTGGTTACGAATTGGGCTGCGAATCTTAAGGTCAGCGGTTCGAAACTACCAGCCGCTCCTCGGGAGAAAGATGAGGCTTTCTACTCCCATAAAGATTTACACCCTCGGAAACCCTGTACAGGGTCGTTATGGGTCGGACCCGACTAGACGGCACTTAACAACAACAACAACAACATAAGTATGATGCTGTAGGATCAGTGCTGGACTGTTAACCACATGATTGGTCAGTCAAACCCACCAACTACTTCTTGGAAACTCTATACAGGGTTGCTATGATTCAGAACTGACTCAACACCACTTAAAAGTAACGAAGCTTACTCTGGACTGTTGTGTCACTGTAGGATAAGAATTGTATTGATAACCACAAAGTTGGCTGTCCAAACCTTCCAATTGTTCTCAGAATCCCTATACCTGGTCACTGTGAGTTGAAACTGACTCAATGGCATATAACAGCAAACATCATAGTTTACTTGCTTTGGGGATAAAGAGAAGAAAAATTTATAGCTAATAACAAGATGAACCTGCCATTTGTTCTGTAAAATTGTATCGATTGATGAAAGGATGTGATAAAAGTCTCTCCCCAGACAAATAATGACAATAAGACATTTGATTATGCCATGTTTGCAGGGAGAGTAACATGCTTCAATAAGACAGTGGGTAACATGAGAGGTAATTTGATTTGGTGGTTGGTGGTTATGTGCTGTGGAGTTGGTTGAGACTCATAGCAACCCTGTACAAGGTTTCTGAGCCTGTAAATATTTACGGGAGCAGAAAGCCTCATCTTTCTCCCATGGAACAGCTTGTAGTTTCAAACTGCTCACTATGAAGATTACAGGCCGATTAGTGGTGAACTCCAAATGACTTTGAAGACTGTATATGCAATTTTGATGAGTGGTTACAGCTAGATTGGAAGGGACAAAGATTAAACTCTATAATTTGGGCTATTTTTATTTTTCTTGATTCCTTATACCTTCAAAGAATACATTTAGTCCCTGCAGAGACATTTCTTAGTGGCGTGAAATTTAATTTATCAAATAATGTGTTTGTAAGTTGACACAACTTTCATTAGTCATTTATATATGGGGAAAAAAAAGATTTATTTTGTTTTTGTTCTTTACCAAACAAATTAGAATTTTTTTTTTTTTTGAGTTCTACAAGTTGGCAGGGAAAAATAGTATGTTATAGTGATATGTTCTTTAAGAAATAAAATACAAAATTAAATCACTATAAGTGAACAACATAATATAAAGGCAGACAAAGAAGAACATTTTGATATCTGTAATCACATAAGCAAAGTATTTCAGCTAGTTCAATAAAAGAAGTTCATGATTAAATAAAAATACCTATAAATATGTTTATAATAAAATATCCTATGATTCCCATCTGCCTCTACTACCAAGTTCAAATTTCATGAATGACCTAAATTTACATACCTTACTAATCTTATCTCTTATTGTTTTTCTTATCAAACAGCTTATATAGGAAATTATTTAATGGATTGTTCTTAATATATATTTTTTTTGTATACTGATTTTTCTATTGGGTAATGGTTTATTTACTTATTTATTTATTATTCAGAATACCTCTCAACGTTTTTCAGACATTACTTAAATCTGCTTTTTCTTCACAATATAGATGGGGCCTTATTTCATCTTTAAAGCTACTCATATCACCTCACCCCATAGAGCTGTTTCCTTCCTTTGATTTTCTCCAGCATTTATTGAGATCTGTATTATTAGTCTAACATTAGCTCTAGGAAAAGTCCTTGGGAAGCTTGTCTTTGAAATCCTGGCATTTAACGCTATGTTATGGATACAGTAACTCTTTAATAGGCATTCTGTTGATGAAAAGAAATGTGATAAAACTTTATATCCATATACACAACTTTAAGAATATTCTTTTGGGAAAGTCTCCTTGCTAAACCTATAGAATCCTAAAATTAACTATTTATAATCATCTTTCCATCATTCTAAATCATACTATCCATCAGTTATCTGTCAGTTTGTCATAGAGAGGTGACTTCTGTGTTGCTGTAATAGAGGAAGCTATGCCATAGGTATTATAAATACCAGCATGGTCATACATAGTGGACAGGTTTCAACTGAGCTTCAAGACAAAGACAAGAACAAGGAGTGGCAAACTACTTCTCCATGTTTAGTTTTTGAAAACCTTATTAATAAACAGTGGAACATTAACAGATATAGTACCAGAAGGTGAGCCCCTCAGATAGGAAGGCACTCAAAATACAACTGGGGAAGATCACATCCTCAATGTAGAGTTGACCAGATTATGCAAATAGAATAAAGCTCTCTGGAACCTCATTTGCTCAGGGAGGGCAATGCAAAATGTGAAGAAACATCTGCAAATGCCCATTAATAATCAGAATATAGGATGCATGAATTACGATTCTAGGAAATTGGAAGATGTACAAATTAAAAGATCTATATCCTAGGCTTTGTTGTTGTTGTTGCCACTAAGTCAATTCCTACACATAGTAACCCTGTATAGAATTTCTGAGAAGCTGCTGGTGAACTTGAATTGCTCACCTTTCAGTCCAACACATTAACCTATAGTGCCAAACCAGGACTTCAACCATTAGTGAGTTTAAATGGACTGATATTGGCCAATTTGAACCTGTCAATCTTAGTATACTATGCCAGGAACAATAAATAAAAGAGAAATGTCACCACATTCATGGTAAAAAAAAA
>NW_006408707.1:4384739-4385397 GCF_000296735.1 Chrysochloris asiatica
GTGTTAATGTGTTTATTTTGGTTCTTTCTTCTTTTGGGATGTGTGTGTTTATTGCAATAAATTGTCCTCTCAGCACTGCTTTTGCCGTGTCCCAATGATTTTGGTATGTTGTGCTTTTGTTCTCATTTATGAATTCACATTTATTTTCTTCTACTACCCAGTCGCTTTTCAGCAGGGTGGTGTTCAGTTTCCATGTATTTGACTTGATGTCCTTTGTCTTCCTATTGTTGATCTCTAATTTGATAGCATTGTGGTCTGAGAAGATACTTTGTAGTATTTTGATATTTGTAGATTTATGGAGATTTGTTTTGTGGCCTAAAACATGGTCCATTCTGGAGAATGTTCTATGTACACTGGAACAGAATGTGTAATGTGCAGTTGTTGGGTTGAATGTTCTGTACACATCTATGAGTTCCAGTTGGCTGATTATGTTGTTTAGTTCTTCTGTGTCTTTGTCAAGTTTCTTTCTGGTTGTTCTATCCATTTTTTAGAGCAATGTATTAAAATCACCCATTATTATTGTAGGTTCATCTGTTTCTTTCTTCAAATCTATTAGAGTATAGTTTATATATTTTGGAGCTCTTTCATTGGGAGCATAGATATTTATTATGGTTATTTCATCTTGTTCAATTGTCCCTTTAACCATGAGATAATGTCC
>NW_006408707.1:4385782-4387708 GCF_000296735.1 Chrysochloris asiatica
AATGTTTCCATGTTCTTCTTGGATTTTCATTCTCTTGGTATGGTGTGAAGTGTTAATTTTCTTTGAGGTTGCCTTATAGTCCATTAACTTTTCCCTCCCTTCAGTGCAGTCTATTTTATCCTGTAATCGCCCTGACCTTCTCACCATCTGGATCTCTGTTCCTATGTGTTTACCTTCATTTACATTGTACTTGTTTTAATCATAGACTGACCTCCCAGATTCTCTGAGTTTGTTCATATAGTTTTGTCCTGTTCTCAACTCTTCCTTATGTTGATTTAATTCTGGGAGGTGCTGCCACGTATGTCAATCTCTGGTTGTTGTCTCTTCTTTTGGTTCTCAGTCCACAGAACTCTCTTTAGGATGTTTTGTAGTGCAGGGTTGGTTTTGGCAAAATCCTTTAGCTTCTGTTTATCCTGAATTGTTTTGATTACACCATCATATTTGATTGATAGCTTTGCTGGATAAAGGATTCTTGCTTGGCAATTTTTTTTCTTTCAGGGTTTTATATATGTCTCCCCATTGCCATCTTGCTTGCATGGTTTCTTCTGAGAGATCCGAGCTCAATCTGACTTGCCTGCCTTTGTATGTGACACTTCGGTTTTCCCTGGCTGCTTTCAGAAGTGTCTCCTTGTCTTTAATTTTGGAGAGCTTGACGATGATATGTCTTAGTGATTTCTTTTGGGGTCTATCCTTCCTCAAGTTTGTTGGCCTTCTTGAATGTTAATCTTTTCACTTTTCAGGATGTTAGAGAAATTTTCTTCCAGTAGTTCTTCAACTATTTCCTCTGTGGACTTGTGTGATTCTTCTTGTTCTGGAATGGCAATTATTCTTAAGTTATTCCTCTTCATGTTGTCTAACATGAATCTTAGACCTTCTGCAGAAGTCTTTATTCTTTTTTTGTGTTTGTTCTTCTATTTTAGTGGTATTGAGAGATTTGTCTTCCAGTTCACTGGTTCTGCCTTCCATCTCTTCTATTCTACTCCTTTTCCCTTTTAGAGTATTGTCTATTTCTGATATTCTGTTTTTGATCATTTGGACCTCGTCTGTAGGTTTTTAATTGTTTCCAATGCTGTATCTATCTTATTTGATTGTTCCTGTAGCACTGTCCTGACTTCTTCCTTATTTTTCTCAACTCCATTGTAAAGTGTTTTGAAACTTTTTATAATCATAATTCTGAATTCTTTTTCAGGCATTTCCAAGGCCTGCCCTCCATCCATAAAGGAGTCCAGGTCTACCTTTAGGTCATTTGTCTCAGACATTTTATCTTGTTTTTGGACATGTGCTGATATGGTCATCTGCTTTTGCTTCTTGGACATGATTAGTATTTATCTGTGGCCTTAATAATTAATTGAGTATGTGTTTTGATATTTTTTATGCTTTCTGCTTGCGTCCAGGGAGATGTGATCAGGATGTGGGCTTCCCTTTTCACTCTTTTAATTGCTTAACTCAGAGTAACTTTCACAGGTGTTGTCTGTTTTTCTGGTATATGGTATATGGTAATTGGTATTGGTTCTTGCCTGTGTTTTGGTGTTTTATAGAATGTGATTTTAGCTTGTCTATATGGCAACAGTTGCTGACTCTTCTTGTGTGACTTATGGAGACAAAGTGTCCTCCAAAGGTCTAAGGGGGAGCATATAATAGCAAAACAGCACCAGCAAAAACAAAATACAAGAGAAAAAAAATAAACTAAAAACAAACAAACAATAACAAAAACTAGACTGAATACTGCAGGCTATAATCACAGAAAAAAGAGAGGAGGGAGAGGACAAAAAAAAAAATCTGTTGCCTAATATGACTATAACTTTAAGGTCCTCTCTTAAGCTTCTTGCTTTCAATACTGCCTGAGAGATTTCAGGATGCCAGTGTTGGTTGTTATGCTATACCTCAGGCTTTAATTTAATTTTCGGCCTGTTTTGTTTTAAAATT
>NW_006408707.1:4387808-4393201 GCF_000296735.1 Chrysochloris asiatica
AAATGTCACCACATTCATGGTAAAAAAAAAAAAAAAAAGCAAAACCCAACAACTCAAGATCTATCTTGAAGTATGATGCTGTCTGTGATAAGATAATATCCATATGCCTACAAGGAAGACCAGTCGATACCACTATTATTTAAATTTATACACCAACCACTAAAGACAAAGATGATGAGATTGAAGAGTTTTACCAACTTCTTTAGTCTAAAATTGATCAAACCTACAATCAAGTTGTATTGGTAATTACTGATGATTGGAATGAAAAGGTTGAAAATAAAGAGAAATGATCAGTAATTGGAAAATATGGGCCTGGTGATAGAAATAATGCTGGAAACTACAAAAGAGAATTTTGCAAGATCGATGACTTATTCACTGTAAATATCTTCTTTAAATTACAACAAAAGTGACCTCACTGGATGGAATACAAAGGAATTCAATTGACTACATATGTGGGAAGAAACAGGAAAAGCATGGCAAAGTGCCAACTGTGGAACAGACAATCAATTGCTCATATACAAGTTAGGTTGAAGCTGAGAAAAATTGAAATAAGTTCACAAGAGCCAAAATATAAACTTGTATATATCCAAACTGAATTCAGAGACTATCTGAAGACCATATTTGATGCATTAGACACTAATGACCAAAGACAAGAAGATCTGTGAAATTATATCAAGAACATCATCCAGGAAAAAAGCAAAAAGTCATTAAAAATTCAGGAAAGAAAGCAAAGACAAAAGTGGGTATTAAAAGATACTCTGAAACTTACTCTCCTGTGTAGAGATGCTAGACAGAATGGAAGAAATGAGAAAACAAAATAATTGAGTTGAAAATTTCAAAGGGCAGCCCAGGAACACAAAATAAAATATTATAATGAGAATGTCCTGCTTAATGGCAGAGTAGGGAGAGGCACCGTGCAAACCTTTGCCAGTAATAACACAGAATACTAGATGAAGCATGTTCAGAGGATGGTTCTGGAGCCTTAAATATACCAATAAAGGAATATGTAGAAGGATCAAAGCCTTATTGCTAGTGGGATTTGTAGCAGAAGCAAGAAAGGTGATGTTTTCTTATCTGCAGTGGCTGGCAAGTTTTGAAGAACCCATCTTGAGTGGACGGAGCAGGTGAAGATTCATGGGAGTGCTCCCTTGCAGGGATGTGGCCAATCATTGGCACTAAAGATGTGAAGATTCTTTCCTGTTCATTTACCTTTGTCTGTGCACCTCCACTCTGGTGACTAGAGGGAGTGCCTGAGCCAGTGGGCAGCCTCTGTCTCTCATAGGGTTCTACTATGCATGCACATGCTCAGCAAAGACCACTGAGCCCAGAATTGAAGAAACGGGAGGAGTGAACAGGAACAGCTTAAGACAGAGGGTCTCCCCAAAGTGTTCAGGCTGGCCCGGTGCTGTTTCTCACTAGAAGAAACACCTGAACAGGCTTGTGGAGGTAGAGAGAAACAAACTAAAATGGGAAAGAAGCCAAACATTAAATCTTGAGTTACATCATAAAGAGCAATGGTAACTTCTTGAAATTTCTCAGGTGGCCTTGAAGGTAAGAAGCTGAAAGAGGGGCATTAAAGTCTTACTCATATTTACTACAGTGTTCTTTTTCTTTTCTTTTCCTTTTTTTGTGTGGCAATTATAGACTTTAGAGTCCAATCTGATTTTGCTGTTGTTGTTGTGGTTTGTGATTTACCTTTGGGAGGCTTTTTCTCTTCCTATATTACTCAAGAGGAAACAGCAATTGTGGTCATATAGTCAAGCTACAATCACACCCTATAAAATCCCACCTTCTGGTAAGAGTCAATACCAGCTGCTATACACCAGATAGACAGCCAAAAATTGCTAAGATTACACTGAACTGAATAATAAGAGATGTGAAAAGGGAAGACAATCTCCTTATCACATCTACCTGAAGGCAAACAGAAAGCTTAATAATACACCAACAAGCATTCAGCTAATCACTGAAAATACACTCTATTATTGAAAATGCATACACACAAAAAATGAAGATCTCATCACATGTCCAGAAAAAAGATAGAGTAGCTGAAACATCTGAGCTGATGTTAGACTTACACTTCCCATTGGAAGGAGGGCAGGCTTTGGAACTGCCAGAGAAGGATTCAGGGAAATGATATTGAGGTACATCCAAATTCTCCACAGAGGGGTTGAGAAAAATAAAGAAATCAAGAAAGTGTTACAGGAACATCAAAAAAAGATAGAAATACCTGCAAAAAAAAAAAGGTCTAAGTGATTAATAATAAAATATGAGACATGTCCCTTAGCTTTTGTTTATCCTGGAATGTTTTATTACACCATCAAATTACACCAACAGCTTTGCTATGTAGAAGATTCATGGTTGGCAGTTTTTTGGGGTTTATGTAGTTCTCCTCATTGCCTTCTTGCATGTATGGTTTCTACTAAGAAATCAGAACTTAATCTTAGTTGATTTCCTTTGTAAGTAAAACTTCTCTTTTCCCTAGCTTCTTTTATAATTCTCTCCTTGTTTTTGACTTTGAAGAGTTTGATTAGGATATATCCTGGTGATTTTCTTTTGCAGCCTATCTTTCCTGGGGCTCATTCAGCTTCTTGAATACTTATTTTTTCTTCTTTCAGGATGTTAGGGAAATTTTCTTCCAGCATCTCTTCAATTATCACTTCTGTGGTCTTCTGTGATTCTTGATGTTCCAAAATTCCAATAATTCTTGGTTATTCCTCTTCATGTTGTCCCACATGAATCTTAAGACTTCTGATATTTTTATTCTTTTTTCTGCTTGCTATTCTATCTTTGCAGTATTGAGAGATATGTCTTCAAACTTGTTAGTCCTGGCTTCCATCTCTTCTGGTGCTGTGGACTAATGCATCAGATTGCAAAGTTATTTGAACTGCAAGGTCAATGGTTCAAGCTCACCAGCTGCCCCTTGGAAACCCTATACAGGATTGCTATGGATTGGAATCAACTCAATGGCACTTAACAACCACCACAACAAAGGGACTTTGTAAAAACCAACACACCACTTAAAGTATACTAAAGAGAGTTATATGGATTGAGAACCAATAATAACAGACAACAATCAGAGATTGACAAATGTGGAGCACAACCCAGAATGCAGTTGACAGATGGAAGAGTTTACAAGAGAACAAAACTAAAAGAATGAATTCAGAAACTTAGGGGATTAGTCTCCACCACTTGTCTGTCAGTTTGTTGTACTGTGGTGGATTGTAAATTGCTGTGATTCTGAAAGTTATGCCACCAGTATTTTTTTTTTTAATGTTTTATTGTGAATTATGTGATAGTTAACATGGGAGAACATTAGTTTTACATTCATCCTATACTATATCATTTCATTGCTATGGTTACAATTCCCTCCATGCACCATCAACCATCCAAAGGGTATACACTACAAGTATGCCCCTCGGTCATCAGCACACAGGTCCTCTTCCTCTCTGTGTCTAAAATCCCCAACAGCTCTATCTATCCACATCATTGTCTCTGCCTCCATCTCAGGCATCATTGCTTCTCTGGGTAGGGTCCCACTCTCTGCTCTTCTCCCTTGATGGTCCCAGGGACCTCCGCTCTTAGGCTTAAAAGTTAATCACTCCCTTCCTTGCTAAAAAACATCTACCTTTAAAATTCCAAACCTCACAAGCAGTCCAGCTAACAATTATTCATTATTGTATCACAAGAGATCCATCCGGATTTCATTTCATCAGTCCCGCCTAGACAGATTGTATGCTACTCAGGGGAGATTCTATCTTTCTCCATGCCATATGAATCTAGCTTCCCTCTTGAAAGCTTGTAAGTCAGTCACTTCTTGCCTTTGTAGCGCCCCCTCCGCATTTTGGGTAGCCAATGTCCAAGTTGCCCATCCTTGTCTACTCTGTATATGGAGGGGGTGGGAATGATCCTTATTGTAAGGATTTGTTCCCTCTTTTGAGCTACTGCATCCATAGCTGTAGGTCAAGTTCATCAAATTGTATCAGATTATGCTTTTTCCCCTCTTCTTTCTTCTTCTGGTTAAGCTCTGATAATCTAGTCATTGAACTCAGGTCAAGTGGGTATTATCTGAAAGTGTGGGTGTTCTTGTGCAGATGCTCTCTCTTCTTATCTGCTGGACACTTCACTGTCCACTCTAGTCCTCTGTAGCTATGTCACTGACTTAGGCCCAAGAGTCCCCAGGTCTTGACACACTGCTGGCCAACCAGGTCTTCACCTGGGTTCACAGGAGTCTATTGAACATTGTATGGCTTAGCTCACCTCCTCATTGCTGCTCCTCCCCCACTTCCCCTTATCAGCGATGAGCATAGTCACCAATCAGAGCATGTACTCCCATTGAGTCTTAGTCCTGGAAGGGGGCCTGCACTGAGGGGACCTGACCACTTGCCTTGATGTTTCCTGAACAAGCAATTTGCTTGTTCTTGTATTAACAGTCAGTCTGCCTCTATTGTTTTTTATTTTTACTGTAGATCTTTCTTTCAAGAAGTATCTTATGTTCCTCTAGCCACTCCAGGCTGGTCCACTAATCCTTTCAAAGGGAAATTTCCCATCTCTGAAGATCTGGATGTGGTTCAGGCTTCCACCCATAGTCTTATATATTGCAGAGGTTCCGCAGGAAGCCTCCTTCACTGGGTATGCTGTAGCCCCATTTTAGGTATTCCAATCAGTTATAGGCAGAAGATGGACTTACAAACTTTCTATGGTGATGTTTCTGGTTATTCCTTTCTCTCCCCCTCCAGTGTCTATTTTATAATATAATGCAAGGAAACCAAGATTCAAAAGACAGCCAAGCATCTTAACATTATTCCCCCATTTTCCCCATTCCAACCATGGCTCAATCTCTATATCCCAGAACCTTGTGGTTCCAAGGTTGTGCATACATCATAATTCAAACCGGTCTTATTGTTCTCCAATCTGCTTTGTTCTTCCATTTCCCTTTCATTTCTTGTATACTGTCCCCCTCTACAGTACCCAAACTATCCTGTGTCTATTCCTTGTCCTGCACTCCACTTCCCCTCCCTTCTCTCACCCAACCCCAATATCCCAGCAATCAGCAAAGAATCCCCCCACACCCCTTTAGTATGGGTTCTTTTTGTTAGTCTTTTACAGTAGTGGTCCTATGCAGTATTTCTCTCTTTGTGACTGACTAATTTCACTCAACATAATGCCTTGGAGATTCATCCATGTTAACCGGTGGTATGCAGCTTCTTTGTTATTCTTCAAGGTAGCATAATATTCCATTGTGAATATGTACCACAGTTTGTTTCTCCATTATTCAGTTGATGGGCATTTTGGCTGTCTTCATCTTTTTGCTATTGTAAATAGTGCTGCTATGAACATTGGTGTGCATATATCTTCTCATGTTGTGGCTTGTTTTACTTGTGGGTAAATACCAA
>NW_006408707.1:4393301-4400960 GCF_000296735.1 Chrysochloris asiatica
TTTTTTTAAAGACAAGCAAAAAGCCTTCAGGGCCTGCTCTTGGGCTGAGTATCTGTGCGCATGCGTGGCAGAAGAACCCACCCGTGGTGAGGGTGGGGGATGTGCACTCGCTCAGGCTCCCCCTCTAGTCACTAGAACAGAGGTGGGCAAACTGGGCACACTTATGCCCAGACACCAAAAAAAAAAGAAAGAAAGAAAAGAAAATCAGAGCAAAGCAAAACTGACAAAGTCCACCTTTGCTCCAAGGTTCCCGTGGTGTTTTTCTGTGGTTTCTACTCCCCCATTTGTCTTGTCGTTTGGTCTCACCCAATATGTTGGCTCCAGGCCCTCGAGCCCAGCTTCAAGTTCCACAAACTGTAGTCCTTCAAACCTTCAAAGTATTACTATCTCTATGGTTTAAAGCTTTGGAGCTCTGCCATGGATCAGCTTTGCCTGGTATTCTGTGGCATTGCTGATGGCAAACTTCACTGCACCTCCACCCTAGCCACCATCAAGCCCTGCCTCTATGCCACCAGTATTTTAAATACCAGCAGGGTCACACATGGTGGACAGGTTTCAGATGAGCTTCCAGCCAAAGACAGACTAGTAAGAAGGAGTGACAAACTACTATCAAATATTTAGTCACCAAAAACTTTATGAGTAGCAGAGAAATACTGTCAGATATAGTGACAGAAAATGAGCCCCTCAGGATGTAAGGCACTCAAAATGCGACTGGGGAAGAGCTGCCTCCTCAAAGTAAACTTGACTATGATGACACAAATGGAGTAAAGCCTGTGGGTGAAAAACACGCAGGGACCTTCATTTGCTGATGGGCCACGACTCAAAATGAAGAGAAACAGCTGCAAACATCCATTGAAAATCCAAACAATGGAATGTATGATGTATGTATCTGGGAAAACTGGAAGTTGTCAAAAATGAAATGGAACACATAAACATTGATATTTCAGGCATTAGTGAGCAGAAATGGACTGGTATTGGCCATTTAGAATCTGAAAACCAAATGGTTTACTATGCTGGAAATGAATAATTGAAGAGGAATGGTATTGCATTCATTGTTAAAAAGGACATAACATATCCAGATCAGTCATGAGGTACAAAGCTGTCTGTGATAGATTAATATCCATGTACCCACAGGAAGTTCAGTTAATACCACTATTATTCAAATTTATGCACCAACCACTAAAGCCAATGAGGATGAAATAAAAGAACTCTACTAACTTCTTAAATCTGAAATTGATCAAACATGCAATCAAGGTGTAATTGATCATTCCCGGTGATTGGAATGCAAAGGTTGGGAGAAAACAGGTAGGATAAGTGTTTGTAAAATTGGACTTGGTGATAGAAATTATGCTGGAGATCACATGGTAGAATTCTACAAAACCAATGATTTGCTCATTTCAAATACCTTCTTTAGACAGTATAAGATACAAATATACACATGGACATCACCAGATGGAATACATAGAAATCAAACTGACTACATCTGCAGAATGAGATGATGGAAAAGCTCCATATCACAAGTGAAAACAAGGCCACAGGCAGACCTGTGGAACAGATCATCAATTACTCATAAGCAAGTTCAAACTGAAGAAAATGAAAAAAAGTCCACAAGAGCCAAAATATGACCTTGAATATATCTCACCTGAATTTAGAGATCATCTGAAGTACAGATTTGATCCATTAAACACTAAAGACCAAAGACCAGAAGAGTTGTGGGATGACATCAACAACATCATACAGGAAGAAAGCAAAAAGTCATTAAGAAGACAAGAGAGAAGGAAAATGTCAAAATGGATGTCAGGAGAGACACTGAAACTTGCTCTCCAATGTGGAGATGCTAAAGCAGATGGAAGAAATGAGGAGGCCCAAGAGTTGAACAGAAAATTTCAAAGATCAGCTCGAGAAGATAAAGCCAAATATTACAATAAAATGTGCAAAGATCAGGAATCAGAAAACCAAAAAGGAACAACACACTCAGCATTCCTCAAGCTGAGGGTACTGAAGAAAAAAATCAAGCCTCGACTTTCATTACTGAAAGATTCTCTGGGCAAATTATTGAATGATGCAGACAGCATCAAGGGAAGATGGAAGGAATATACAGAGTCACTGTACCAAATGAAATTGTTAATGTGCAACCGTTTCAAGAGGTAGTGTATGATCAAGAGCCAATAGTACTGAAGGAGGAAGTCCAAGGTGCATTGAAAGTATTGGCAAAGAACAAGACACCAGGAATTGATGGAATCAAAATTGAAATATTTCAAGAAAGTGAGGCATCACAGGAGGCACTCACACATCTCTGCCAAGAAATTTGGAAGACAATTATCTGGCTGACTGATTGGAAGAGATCCATATTTGTGCCCATTTCAAAGAGAGGTGACCCAACAGAATGCAGAAATCATCAGACAATCTCTTTGACATCCCATGCGAGTAAAGTTTTGCTAAAGATAATACAGAAACAGCTGCAAGCATACATTGACAGAGAACTTCCAGGGCTTTAAGCTGGATTCAGAAGAGGATGTGGAAGGAGAGATATCATTGTTGATTCCCGATGGATCTTGGTTGAAAGCAGAGAATATCAGAAAGATGTTTATCTGTGCTTTATTGACTATGCAAAGTCTTTCGATTGTAGGGATCATGTCAAGCTATGGACAACATTGCAAAGTATGAGTGTTCCGGAAAACTTATTTGCACTCATGAGGAATCTGTACCTGAACCAAGAGGCAGTTATTTGATCAGAACATGGGAGCATTGAATAATTTAAAATTAAGATAGATGTGAGACAAAGTTGTATTCTTTCACCATACTTATTCAACTTGTATATTGAGCAAGAATTCTGAGAAGCTGGGTTATATGAAGAAAAACCTCACATCAAGATTGGAGAAAGACTCATTAACAACCTGCAATATGCAGATAATACAATCTTGCTTGCTGAAAGTGAAGATGACTTAAAAAACATTTACTGATAAAGAGCACAGCAAAAGATTGAAGTTGTCAAGGGCTTCATTCTTCTTGGATCAACTATCAACATTCATGGAAGTAGCAGGCAAGAAATCAAAGTATGTTTTGCATTAGGCAAATCTGCTGCACAAGCTCTTTTTAAAGTTTTGAAGATCAAAGATGTCACCTTGAAGACTAAAGTGTGCCTGACCCAAGCCATGGTATTTTCAGTAACCTTATTTGCATGTGAAAGCTGGAGAGTGAATAAGGAAGACCAGAGAAGAATTGGTGCTTTTGAGTTATGGTATTGGAGGAGAATATTGAGAGTGCCATGGGCTGCAGAAAGAACCAATAGATCTGTTCTGGAAGAAGTGTAGGCAGAGTGCTCCTTAGAGGCCAAGACGGTCAAGCTTCGTCTCTCATACTTCAGACATGTTGTCAGGAGGGACCAGTCGCTGGAGAAGGATATCATGTTTGGTAAGGTGGAGGGTCAGAGGAAAACAGTAAGACCCCCAACGAGATGGATTGTCCAAGTGGTAGCATTGGTGGACTCACATGTGGCAACAGTGGTGAGGTTGGCCTTGGATCAGGCAGAGTTTTTTTTCTTCTGTGCATAAGGTCATTATGAGTTGGTACCAACTCGATGGCACCTAATAACATCAACAAGGGTGTTAGTGTATGATAAAAAAAATTACAATGTGAAAAAATATAAAAATATAGGTACAGAGATCTCGATGATGAGGAGATCATGTAGATTGCAGGATATAATAGACTGTACTGAAAGGACAAAATACTAATATTATATAGAATAACATCAAAGAAAATTAATACTTAACAGCAAACCAAGAAAATGAAAATCCAAGAAAACAGAAACATTAAAAGTATAAAAAAAAGACAAGAAATAATTATAATAAAAACTATTTCAACACAGAAATCCATGCAGAACAAATAAATCATGAGCACCACGCACACACATAAAAACATAAGGACAGTAATTAATTCATACTTTCCAATAATTACACTGAATGTCAATTGCTTAAACGTACCAGTCAAGAGACAGAGAGAGTCAGAATGGACAAGAAAACAAGATTCTTCCATATGGTGTCTTCAAGAGACACACCTTACACATAAAGAGAAAAAAAAAAAAAAAAGATTAAAAAGTAAAGTCTGGAAAAAAGTATTAAACTAATTTCAATGAAAAACTAGCAGAAGTAGCAATACTAATCTCTCATAAAATAATATTTAAGGCAAAAACTAGCACAAGAGATAAAGAAAGACATTATCTTATGATTAAAGTGTGAATTGAACAACATGACTTAACCATAATAAATATCTATGCTCCTAACAAAAGAGTGCCAAAATATATGGAGCAAACATAGATTTGAAGAAAGAAATAGCCACATCTACAGTAATTGTGGGACATTTTAATATACCACTTTTGAAAAAGTGTGGAACTACTAGAATCTCGATAAAGACACAGAGGATTGAACCAACACATTCTACTAATTTGGCCTTATAGATGTAAACAGAGCGTTCAACCCTACAACAGCACAACACACATTATTTTATAGGGCACATGGAACATTCTCCAGAATAGACCATGTGTTAGGCTTAAGATGAAGCCTCCATAAATTTACAAACATGAAAATACTACAAAGCATTTTCTCAATTTTTAATGCTATAAAATTAGAAATCAACAATCGGAAGACCAAGGAAATAAAGTCAAATATATGGAAACTGAATAACATCCTGTTTAAAAGCTATTGGATAGTAGAACAAATAAAAGGTAAGTTCACAAAGTTCCTAGAAATAAATGAGATTGAAAACACAACATACCATGTCTTTGGAACACAGCAAAAGCAGTGTTGAGAGGACAATTTATTGCAATAAATGTACATCCAAAAGAAGAAAGAACCAAAATCAACACATTAGCACAAACAATTAGAAACAGACCACCAAAGTAAACTTATAGTTACCAGAAAAAAATAAAAGAATAATTATTAGAGTAGAAATAAATGAGATAGAAAATCTATAGAAAGAATCAACAGGACAAGAAGTTGTTTCTACTAAAGGATTAATAAAATTGACAAACAATTGGCAAACCTAGCAAAAGAAATTAGAGAAAAGACACAAATACCAAGTATAAGAAATCACATGTGTGATGCCACAATAGAACCATAGAAATATAAAGGATAATAACAGAATACTATGAATGTTGTACTCCAACAAATTTGAAAATCTTGAGGAGATGGATGCATTTTTAGAAAAGAACAACCTACCTACATTTACACAGAGTAAAGTGGAAAACTTAAAAAGAAAATAGCAAAAGAAGAAATTGATCAGGTCATCAAAGAACTGCCAGGTCTAGATGACTTCACTAGTGAGTTTTACCAAACATTCAGGGAAGAGCTATCACCAGTTCTACTCAAATTATCTAGAATACACAAAAGGATGGAAAACTTCCTAATACATTTTATGAAGCAAGCATAACCCTCATACCAAAACAAGAGAAGGACATCACCACGAAAGAAAATTATAGACCCATACCCCTCTTGAACAAAGATGCAAAATTCTCAACAAAATCCTAGGCAACAGAATTCAACAATGCATCCAAAAATAAAACATCATGAACAAGTGAAATTCATATCAGGGATACAAGCATGGTTTAATATTAGAAAAGTAATCAGTGTAATCCACCATATATATTTTAAAAAGGAAAAGAACCACATGATCCTATCAATTGATTCAGATAAGGCATTTGACAAAATCCAACATCTATTCTTGATAAAAACTCAACAAAATAGAAATTGAAGGGAAATTTCTCAACATAGTTGAGAAATATACAAATATACAAATATACAAAACCAATAGCAAGCCTTAGTCTCAATGAAAATAGAACCTTCCCTTTGCAAACAGGAACTAGAAAAGGATGCCCTTTATCATTACTCCTATTCAATATTATGTTGGAAGTCTTAGAGTTATTAGGCAAGATAGAGAAATTGAAGGCATCCAAACTGACAAAGAAGATGTGAACTCTTTTTATTTGCAAATGATATGATCCTATACATAGAAAACCCCAAAGACTCAGCAAACAGAACAAAACAAAACAAAACAAAACAAAACTACTAGAACTCATTAGATGATTCAGCAAAGTGGCATGATACAAGATCAATATACAAAAATCAGTAAAACTCCTCTATATTAATATGACAGCAATAAGTATATGACATAAAAAAACCTCTATATTAACATGACATCAATAAGAAGGAAATTAGAAAACAATACCATGTACAATAGTTGCCCAATGAATAAAGTATTTAAGAATAAATCTAACCAGAGAAACAAAATACCTATATAAATTAAAATATAAAACACTACTATAGGAAACTAAAAGAGACTTACAAAACTGAAAGAATATACCATATTTCTGGATAGAAAGACTTAACTTTGTGGAAATGTCAATACAAACAAAAGCAATATACAAATATAATGCAATCCCAATCCAGATTCTAATGACATTCTTTAAAAAGATGGGGAAATCAATTACAAAATTTACATGGAAAGGAAAGTGTCCTCAGATAAGCAAAGCACTGCTTAAGAAGATAAAAATTGAAGGCCTCTCACTCCCTGATTTTAGAATTTACTACATGGCTACAGTTGTAAAAACTGCCTGGTACTGGTAAAATTAACAAAACATAGATCAATGAAACAGAATTGAGAATCCAGAAATTAACCCTTCCACATACAGCCAATTGATCTTTGACATAGGGTCAATATACATTGACTGGGGATAGTTTCTTCGAGAGATGGTGCTAGAAAAACTGGAAATCCATATGCAAAAGATTGAAACAAGAACTTTATCTCACATAATATACAAAAAACAACTCAAGATGGATTGTTGTTGTGGTTAGGTGTCATCAAGGCACTACCAACTCATAGAGAGCCTATACACACCAGAACGAAACACTTCCCTGTCCTGGTCCAACCTCAAATTGTTGCCACACTTCAGCCCATTGATGCTGCCACTTTGCCAATCCATCTCGCTGGGGGTCTTCCCCTTTTTCCTTGACCCACCACCCTGCCAAACATGATATCTTTCTCCAACGACTGGTCCCTCCTGATAATATGTCTGAAATATGAGAGATGAAGCTTAGCCATCTTGGCCTCCAAGGAGCACTCTGACTGCACTTCTTCCGGAACGGATCTATTGGTTCTTTTGGCAGCCCATGACACTTTCAATATTCTCCTCCAACACCATAACTCAAAAACATCAATTCTTCTACAGTCTTCCTTATTCACTGTCCAGATTTAGCATGCATATAAGGTTATTGAAAATACCATGGCTTGGGTCAGGCACACCTTAGTCCTCAAGCTGACATCTTTGCTCTTCAATACTTTAAAAAGTTCTTGTACAGCAGATTTGCCTAATGCAATACGTGGTTTGATTTCTTGACTGCTGCTTCTGTGAGTGCTGATAGTTGATCCAAGAAGAATGAAGTCCTTGACAATGTCAATTTTTTCTCCATTGATAAGAATGTTGTTTACTGGTCCATTGGTGAGGATTTTTGTTTTCTTTATATTGAGATGCAATTCATACAGAAAGCTGTGGTCTTAGATCTTTATCTGTATGTAGTTTAAGTCCTCTTCCCTTTCGGCAAGCAAGGTTTTATCATCTGTATATCGTAGGTTGCTAATGAGTCTTCCTTCAATCCTGATGCCACA
>NW_006408707.1:4403290-4403935 GCF_000296735.1 Chrysochloris asiatica
GATAAACAAATTTTGGTACATATACACAATGGAATATTACGCTACCTTGAAGAATAACAAGGAAGCTGTAAGCCACTGAATAACATGGATGGACCTTGAGGATATTACGCTGAGAGAAATTAGTCACAAAAGGAGAAATACTGCATAGGACCATCATTGTAAAAGATTAAGAAAAAGTGCTCACACTAAAAGGGGAAAATTATTTGCTGGTTACCAGGGTGTATGAAGTGGGGGGAGGGGAGGAAGGAGGAAGTTAGAGCACAGGGTAGGGAACAGACATAGGATAGTCTGTGTTCTGGGAGGTACACAAGATAGGGGAGAGGAATGGAAGAAAGAGGCAGGATGGGAGAACAAGTAATTGGGATAGAGGTAAATAATGATTTATGCACAACCTTGGAACAACAGAGCTGTGGGATACAGGAACTGAGTCATAGTTTGAATGGGTAACAGAGAGGAAATAATGTTCAGATGATTGGCTGTCTTTTGAATCTTAGTTTCCCTTACCTACTACTTTAAAATTGTGTTTTCAATAGCCTCATATGGATGCGAAAGATGGACAGTAAATAAGGAGGATCCTAGAAGAATTGATGCCTTTGAGTTGTGGTGTTGGAGGAGAATACTGAAAGTGCCATGGACTGCCAAAAG
>NW_006408707.1:4404035-4411605 GCF_000296735.1 Chrysochloris asiatica
TTTTTTTTCATATAACTCAGCTTCTCAGAATACTTGCTCAGCATACAGGTTGAATAAGTATGGTGAAAGGATACAATATTGTTGCACACCTTTCTTAATTTTAAACTATTCAGTGTTCCCAAATTCTGTTCAAACAACCACAGTTTGGACCATGGACAGATTCCTCATGAGCACAATTAAGTGTTCAGGAATACTCATACTTCACAATGTTGTCCATAGCTTGTCTTGATTCACACAATTGAAAACATTTGCATAGTCAGTAAAGAACAGATTAACATCTTTCTGATATTCTCTGCTTTTAGCCAAGATCCATCAGACATCAGCAATGATAACCCTCATTCAATGTCCTATTCTGAATTTGGCTTGAACCTCTGGAAGTTCTCTGTGCATGTATGCTTGCAGCCGTTTCTGTATTACCTTTAGTAAACTTTACTCACATGCGATTTCAAAGATATTGTCCGATAGTTTCCGCATTCTTTTGGGTCACCTCTCTTTGGAATGGGCACAAGTACAGATGTCTTCCAATCAGCTAGCCAGATAGCTGTCTTCCAAATTTCTTGGCATAGATAGGTGAGTGCCTCCTGTGCCGCCTCACTTTCTTGAAAGATTTCAATTTTTATTCCATCAATTCCTGGTGCCTTGTTCTTTGCCAATTCCTTTAATGCACCTTGGACTTTCTCCTTCTGTATCATTGGCTCTTAATCATATGCTACCTCTTGAAACGGTTGAACATTAACCATTTCCTTTTGATACAATGACTCTGTGTATTCCTTCCATCTTCTCTTGATGCTTTCTGCATCATTCAATAATTTCCCCAGAGAATCTTTCAATAACAAAATTCGAGGCTTGAATTTTTTTCTTCAGTTCACTCAGCTTGAGAAATGCTGAGTGTATTCTTCCTTTTTTTGTTTTCTGATTACAGATCTTTGCACATTTTATTGTAATATTTGTCTTTATCTTCTCAAGCTGATCTTTCAAATTTCTACTTTCCACTGGGTCACCTATCTTTGGAATGGGCAAAGTATGAATCTCTTCAATTTGTTTGGCCATATTGTTTAGCCACATTTCTTGACATTGACATATGAGCACCTCCAGTGCTGCTTCAGTTTGTTAAATTATTTTCATTCAGTTCTTCCTGCTTGAGAAATGCTGAGCGCTTTCTTTGTTTTTGGTTTTCTAACTCCAGATCTTTGCACATTTCATGATATTTGGTTTGCCCTTTTTATCTGCCCATTGAAAATTTCTGCTCAGCTCTTTTACTTCATTATTTCTTTCAGTTGCTTTTGTACTCTTTTCTGATATCTATTTTTGTCTATTCTTTTCTCTAGTCTTTTAAATGATCTATTGTTTTCTTCATGTATGATGCTTTTGATGTCATTCCACAACTTTTCTGGTCATCAGTCATTAGTGTCTAATGCATTAAATCTGTTCTTGAGGTGGTCTCTAAATTTTAGCTTTGGTGGCATTTTTTAAAATTACGTCAGCTTTAGACTGAACTTGCATTTGAGCAACTGGTGATCTGCCCCACAGTCTGACCTTGGTTTGTTTTATCTGACAATTTATGAGCTTCTCTACTCTGTCTCTGCCAATAGATGTAATCAGTTCGATTGCTCTTTAGTCCATATTTTGAGATCCATGTGTATAGTTGCCTTCTCTATGTTGTTGAAAAAAGTAATTGCAGTGAGTAAGTTGTTGTTCTTACAAAATTTTATCATGCATTCTTCAGCATAATTTCAATCATCAAGGCCATGTTTTCCAACTGCTGATCCTTCCTCTTTGTTTCCATTCTTTGCATTCCAATCACCGTCATTAACATTGCATCATGACTACACAGTTGATCAATTTCAGACTGAAGAATTTGGTAGAATTCTTCAATTTTATCATCACTGATTGGTGTGTAAATTTTTAAAATAGTGGCATTATTTGGTCTTCCTTGTAGGCATATAAATACTATCCTAT
The DNA here is from genome assembly GCF_000296735.1 of Chrysochloris asiatica. Classification (NCBI taxonomy): domain Eukaryota; kingdom Metazoa; phylum Chordata; class Mammalia; order Afrosoricida; family Chrysochloridae; genus Chrysochloris; species Chrysochloris asiatica. The sequence goes on from NW_006408707.1 coordinate 4,405,995, forward strand.
AACAGACAGCATTTTACTTCAATATAGATCTTGAAAAGTTCTTTTTGATGATGAATGCAATACCATTCCTCTTCAATTTGATGGCCCCTGCATAGTAAACCATGTGGTTGTCTTATACCAAATGGCCAATACCAGTCCATTTCAGCTCACTAATGCCTAGGGCAGTTATCTTTATGCATGCCACTTCACTTTTGACAACTTCTAATTTTCCTATATTCATATTTCATATATTCCATTTTCTGATTATTAATGGATATCCTGGTGTGGCACTGTAGGAAAAGCACTAGACTGCTAACCACATGGTCTGTGTTTTAAACCCACCAGCTACTCCTTAGAAGCCTTATAAAGGGTTGTTATGAGTCAGAACCTAATTGATGCCACTTTACCCCAAAGTTGGTTCAAACTCACCAGCCATTCTTTGGAAAACTTATATAGGGCCAAAATGAGTTTCAACAGCACTTAGCAACAACAATTACAACAGCAACAAGAACTTCTTATTTTGAGTTGTGCCCCATCAGTAAATGAAGGTCCCAAAAGTTCAACTCCATCCACATCATTAAGGTCATCTTTACCTTGAAACTGTAGCTCTACAACAGTTGTGTTTTAGTGTCTTCCAACCCGACAGACTCATCTTCTGGAACTACTATCTTACAATATTCTGCTGCTATCCATAAAGCTCTTTGTGTGGCTAATCATTCAGAAGTGGTCTGCCTTTCCTTCTCCCTATTTTAGTCTGGAAGCTCCTATGAAACCTGTCCACGTACTTAATTCCTTACTGGTATTTAAAATACCCATGGTATATCTTCCAATATTTCAGCCACACACATCATCACAGTACGGCAAACTAATAGATGAATGCTGGGGCACAAGACTGGTGGTGGTGGTGGTTATGTGCCATGGAGTTGGAACCGACTCATAGCGACCCTGTACATGGTTTCCGAGGCTGTAAATCTTTACGGGAGCAGGAAGCCTCATCTTTCTCCTGAGGAACAGCTGGTAGTTTAGAACTGCTGACCTTAAGGTTCACAGACTGATTCATAACCACTACGCTACCTACCAGAGCTCCTTGGGGCACAGGATTAGAGAGTACTTTTTCCTGTTATATTTGAAGTGTAGTGGTTACAAATCAGGTTGCTAATCTCACAGTCGGCAGTTCGAAACTACCATCTGTTTGCAGGAGAAAGATGAGGCTTTCTGCTCCCATAAAGATTTATAGCCTCGGAAATCCTGTACAGGGTCGTTATGAGTCAGAACCGACTCCATGGCACGTAATAACAACAACAACAACATATGCGGTCACCATGAATTGGAGCCTATTCAAGCGAAGCTAGGAACAAGAATATGGGTCTAATTTTGCTACATTATCTGATTTAAGAGAAAGTAAAATTAGCATTTAAAACTAAATAATGAATTAAAATAAGCACAATGAACTGATTTTTTGAGATTAAGTTTATTCATATCTGTATCCTCAATTATTTTCTGCTCTGTATTAGGTCATACAGTGTGTGACTGTATTCTGTCATAAAGGAGCTCTGGTAGCATAATGTTTACAAATTGGGCTGTGAACTGCAAGGTCAGTAGTTCAAAACTACCACCTGCTCCATGGAAGAAAGATGAGGCTTTCTGCTCCTGTAAAGATTTACAGCCTCGGAAACCCTGTTCAGGGTTGCTATGGGTCAGAACCGACTCGACAACACTTAACAAGACCAACAATAAGGTCATAATATCAAAAAGGAGATAGCTCTTTAGGTTCAAACAGCTATAGTCAGTTCATCTTAACTCCCCTCCTTGATAGCATTTTGGACTTCTGAATAAACCACTGTACCTCACCATCTGAAGCCTAATGGTTTATTTAAACAAACAGTGGGTTTAAGTGAAACAATTCTGGGTTGGCACACTAATGTCTTGCCTACCCTTCTCTTATGGTGATCAGGCAGGAAATTTTGCATTGTGCTCTGTGCAGTGAAACATGCAGCCCTGGAAAATAAAACCAATGTGTTTGTGTGTGGCAGCAGGGGAGGGTCCTTTGCCCACAATGACAAGTGGAGCCTACCCATCTCTGCCTAGACAGCTTGTGGGGGGCACCTCTTGTCATAAAACATTTCTGAAACTAAGTACTCATTCAGGATAATCACTCTAGAAAGGTGCAGGATCTGGAGAAATTGAAATACTCTGCTGGAAATGTTAAATAGTGCATTTGATGTGGAGAACAGTTTGTCTGTTTCTGAAAAATTAAATATGCATCTATCATATGATCCAACAGTTCAATTCCTAGGTATATAATCAAATGAATTAAAGAAGTGATTCAAACCCATGTATGTCAGTGTTCATTGCAGTATTATTCATCATAGCCAAAAAGTAGAGCCAACCCAAATAAATTATCAACAGATAGATACATGGGAAAAAGCATATGACACATTGATCCAATAGCGTATTAGTACTCATTCATAAAGAGAAATGAAATTCTAATACATGCTACTACATGGGTCAACTTTTGATACTATTATGCTCTGTAAGATGTCAGACACAAAAGAACATTACATGATCCCACACATTTGTAATATGTAGAATAGATAAACACATAGAAATTAAAATTCAATAGTGATCACCATAGGCAATGGGAACAGAAAATTAATTGTATATAATAGGAGTCCTGGTGTGGCACTTTGGGTTAATGCACCAGACTGCAAAGTCATTTGAATCACGAATTCGGTGGTTCAAGCTCACAAATCTCTCCCTGGAAACCCTATACAGTTGGAATTGACTCAACGGCACTCAACAACAACTATATATATATATTTTTTTTTTTCCAAAATATGTTTATGGAAAAATTCTCTTATCTTTTAATTCCATTTACAACAAACTTTTTGAAGATCTGTTGTATGATCATATCCAATATAATAGTGGTTTGAATATTAGTTTCAAGTTTCAAATATGATTAGCATACCTGCTTTCACTCCTTATGTTTAACATTGAACTGGAATTTTTTTAAAAAAAGGAAAATAAAGGCATAGAGATTGCAAAGTAAAAAATGAAAACACAACCTTAAAAGTGACAAGAATATCTTTATTTAAACCACTTTAAAATACATGTCAATATTAAAACTAAAAAGAGAAATTATCCAAGTTATTGAATATATGAGTTGACATAAAAATCAATAATATTTAGATGCAAAACTAATAACTATAATATGATAGAAAACTATTCCTATTCACAATAACAATCAAGAAACCACAAGATTTTTAGAAAGAAGCTTGACAGAATATATAATAGATTGTTGCAAACTAATTTAAAGTATATAAGACAGCTACCTGGACAATCTACAAGAAGTCCACATTTCCCGCCATTCCAAAGAAAGTGATTCAACAGAATTTGGAAGTTTTCAAGTACCATCATTAATATTACATGCAAGCTCAATTTGGCTTAAGATAATTTAAAAAAATGGTAGTAGCAGAACATCAACAGCAAACTACCAGAAATTTAAGCCAGATTCAGAAGAGGACGTGGAATGAAATATATCACTGCTTATGTCACATGCATTTTGGCTGAAAGCAGGAAATATAAGAAAGATGTTTTAATTCCAGTTTGGGGGTGGGAAAAGCAGAGATAGGTAAGAAAGGATCCTCTGCAAAGGCACGGAAAAACCAGAGAAGACACTTTCTCAGGGCATCTCCAGAATTTTTGATCTAATACAAGGTGTGGGGCATCAGTTTCCTGCACCACTGGTGAAGAAATCTGATGGTGGAAGGAAAATATATCAATTTCTAGATCTATCGGGATGCTCCCTACCAGCCCCTAGGCCTGGGCTGAGATCAGCGGACAGGGCCACAGCCAGGCTGATGCAGTGATACAACACTAAAAACCATGGAACAGCATCTGGAAAAAGACATGTGAAGGATTTTACACTTTTATTTCTATCACTTCCCTTTCGCACCCTCAGTGCCCAGCCTGGACACCTTCAGATGGGTGAGAGTGCACCCTCAAAAGAGTCCAGGATTGTGCCCACAGTTTTCCCATGACACAGGGAGGAGGACACCAGGAGCCACATTAATCCCACAGGCTGATCCTTTGGCTGCTTCTTATGCTGTCTGACTCTGGGACTCAACCCTAAATTTGACCTGGGCAAGACCCTTTATGCCTGTCTTACCTAGCAAGAAACAGCAGCTCTGACCATACAGTCAAACCATATGTGCACCTTGTAAAACCCCAACATAAAAGGCAAGAGCCAGCACCAACTACTATACACAAGGATGCAGCTATTTTGAGAACTATGCTGTGCATACGCAGATACCTAACTGACCTTCAGCAATAAAAAATAGTGGACAATCTTTCTTCCATTCATGTCTCAATAGCTATCTGTGCACCTCCATGGTGGTGACTAGAGGATGGACCTGAGTTAGTGGACACCACTGTGCACTGCTGCAGGTTTCTATTGTGCATGCACACTGACTTGTGCAGCAGAAGCTAGTGGTCAGTTGGCTATGGTTTTATTTTTGTTTTCAGTGGTGGTTTTTGTCTCTGTTTTTATATTGTTTCTGTTTTTGGTAATTTTGGTATCATTTTTTTTTCCAGGGGTTGGGAACATTCTCTTGTTATATTACCCAAGAAGAGACAACAATCATGGCCATATAGCCAAGCTAGAAGTATACCCTATAATACCCCACCATCTGCACAGAAGCCAATACCAGCTGCTAAGCATGACATGTGAAAAGGGAAGCCTATCTCCAGATCGCATCCACCAGGAGACAATCAGTAAGCTTAACAACACAGCAACATTCATTTAATAATTGAAAATGGACCTAACTACTGAAAATGTACAAGAAAAAACACACACACACAAAGATCTCAGCATATGTACAAAAATAGAAAAGAGTAAAAGAGACAAATGAGCTTGAAGCAGACATAGACTTACCACTAGAATAAGAGCAGGATTTGGATCTGCCTTGAGAAGGAATTCAGAAGAATGATATGGAGACAAGTTCAAATGCTCTGAAAAGGGGTGGAGGAAAACAAGGAAGAAGTCAGGAAACTACTACAGGAGCAATCAAACAAGATAGATATAGCATTGGAAACAATTCAACACCTGCAAAAAGAGGTCCAGATGATTAATAATTAAATATCAGAAATGGAAAATACACTGAAAGGGTAAAAGAGTAGAACTGAAGAGATGGAAGCCAGAACCAGCGAGCTGGAAGACAAATCTCTCAATACTGATAAGATAGAAGACCAAGCAGAAAAAAAGGATAAAGAAAATATGAAGAGAGTCTAAGATTCTTGCTGGATAACATGAAGAGAAATAACTTAAGAATTATTGGTATTCCAGAACAGGAATAATCACAGAAGTCCATAGAGGAGGTAGTTGAGGATCTTCTGGAAGAAAATTACCCTAACATCTTGAAATGATAAGATAAGCAAGAAGCTGAACAAACACCAGCAAGGATAGACCCGAAAAGAAAATCACCAAGACATATTATAATCAAGCTCTCCAAAATCAAAGACAAGGAGAGAATCCTAAAAGCAGTCAGGGAAAAGAGAATGTTACTTACAAAGACAAGCAAATCAGATTAAACCCTGACTTCTCAGCAGAAACCATGCAGGCAAGAAGGCAATG
>NW_006408707.1:4417799-4426767 GCF_000296735.1 Chrysochloris asiatica
CTTTGGACATATTCCGGAGGAAACAATCGCTGGAGAAGGATGTCATGCTGGGTAGGGTGGAGGGTCAGAGAAAAAGAGGAAGACCCCCAACGACATGGATCAGCCAGGTGGCATCATTGATGGACTCAAGTGTGGCAGCGGTAGTGAGGTTGGCCCAGGATAGAGCATTGTTTCGTTCTGCTGTGCATGGGGTCGCTATAAGTCGGTTCCGACTCGATGGCACCTGACAACAACAACTACTTTAAAATAGACACTTGAGAGGGAGAGAAAGGAATAGCCAGAAACATCACTATAGAAAGCTCTAAGTCTGTCTTCAGCCTATAAATGATAGGAATACCAAAAATGGGGCTCGAAGTTGCCAAGTGATGGAGGCTTCCTGTAGAGCCTTTGCATTGCATAAGACCATAGGTGGAATCCTAAACCCCATCCAGAATCTTTTGAGCTGGGAAATCTCCACTTGAAAGGACAAGCAGACCAGCTTGGAGTGGCTAGAGGAAGAGAAGATACTTCTTGAAAGAAAGACCAGCAGGAAAAATCAAAAACAATAATAGCAGTCTGATTGACTACTCCAAGAACAAACAAATTGTTCATCTGTGAGTCATCAAGAAAGTGGTAGGATCTCCTCAGGGCATACCCACTTTCAAGACTGAGACTCAAGGGGAATGCATGATCAGGCATGTCATCTTGCTGCTGACCATGTTGATCACTGATCATGTGAAGTGGTGGAAAAACAGCAATGAATTTGTGAGCTACATCCGACCACATTCAATAGACTCCTCTCAAACTGATTTGAGACCTGATTGGCCAGCAGTATGGCAAGACCTGGGGTCTCCTTGGCCCAAGACAGTGACCTGGCCACAGAAGACTACAGTGGAGAGTGAAGCATCCAGCTGATATGAAGTGAGGGGAGATGCACAAGATCACCCATCCTTGTAGATAGTACCCACTGGACCTGGCATCAATGGCTGGATGATCAGAACTCAACTAGAAGAAGAAAGAAGAGGAAAAAAAAGAGTAACTTTCAACAATTTGATGCACTTGACCTATACTTATGGATGTAGTAGCTCAATGAGGGAACAAATCTTTACAGCAAGGATCATTCCAACCCCCTCGGTACATAGGGTCGACAGGGATGGGCAACTTAGACATTAGCTAGCCAATATGGGTAGGCTACAAAGGCAAGAAATGTCTGGCTTACAAGCTTTCAAGAGAGATTCTATTTCCAGAGGGTGCGGGGGAAGGTAGAATCCCCACTGAGTGGTTTCCAACCTGTCTGGATGGAGCTGATGAAAGGAGATGGGGATAAGACTCTTGTGGTTCAATAGTGAACAATTGCTATCAGGACTGACTGTGAGGGTTGGAAATGTAAAGGTAGATGTTTTGTAACAAATGGTGCTAAGTGGTTGATTTTGCAGTTCAGGATTGGAGGTCCCTGGGACAATCAAGGGAGAAGAGCAGAGTGTGGTACCCTATCAAGAGAAGCAGTGACGCCAGAGATTGAGGCAGAGATGATGACACAGAGAGATGGAGTGGCTGGGGACTCTGGACTCTGGGAGGAAGAGATTCTGTATGTTGACCACTCAGGGGCAGGCTTGTGGGATGTGCTATTTGGTTGTTTGATGATGCATGGAGGAGATTGTAATCATTATAATGAAACGAAGTATGATAGGATAAATGTAAAACTAATGTTTTCCCATGTAAACAATCACTTAATTGACAGTACAAACTTAAAAGAAAAACAAAAAAATCAAAGATGTTTTGTTGTTGTGAAGCACTATTGAGTCAGTTCCAACCCATAGTGACCCTATAAGGTTCCTGAAGAGCAGCTGGTGTGCTTGAACTGCCAACATTACAGTCCAAATGGCTTTGCATTCTGGCGCATTAACCCCTGATGCCATACCAGGAATCCAAGAAAGATGTTTAAATGTGTTTTACTGACTATGCAAAGACTTTCAACTGTATAGATAATAATAAATTATAGATAGAATTACAAAGAATGAGAATGGCAGAACTCTGAATTGTGCTCATGTGGAATCTGTACATAGACCAAGAGGCAGTTGTTCGAATAGAACAAGGGAATATTGCATATTTTAAAATCAGTAAAAGTGTGCATTTGACTTGTGTTCCTTTTCTCAAAAATTTCAATTAGCATTCTGAGCAATAAGTGTGTGCTAGGTTTGCATCTTTTAGCCATAGTTAATTAAGCTGTATGCTGAGCAAATAAGCAAAGCTGGATTATAAGAAGAATGTGGCAAGAGGATTGGAGGACAACTCATTAACAAGAAATATTTATAGATGAATAACAACCTTCAGTATAGATTGGACCTCAAAGTAAAGAAAACAAAAACACAATGTGACCAACAAATGACATCATGATAAATGGAACAAAAAAAATTGAAGTTATCAAAGACGTTATTTTTCTTGCATCCATAATCAAAGCTCATGTAAGAGTCAAAAGACATATTACATTAAGAGTCCTGGTGTGGCACTGGACTAATAATAGTCACCATGTTGATGGTTCAAACCCACCCACTGCTTCTTGGAAACCATATACAGGGTTGCTAAGAGTTGGAATCATCTCGATGGCAGTTAACAACAACAGTAACAATTGTATTAGGCTAATCTTTAAAATGGTGAAGAGCAAAGACGTCAGTTTGAAGATTAAGGTGTAGCTGACGCTGTGTACAGCACAGCTATCTTGAAGTACCTAACCACAGAGGTTCTTGAACTGGCAGGAAGGGCATCAAAAAACTTAAAGGTAAAGCATATTACTCCTCCTTACTTGCAACTTGCTGTTTGAGGAGATGAAGAGTTGGACTCCCTTATCAAGGCTACAATTGCTGGTTTTGGTGTCATCCCACACATCCACAAATCTCTGACTGGGAAGGAAGGACAGCAGAAGACTGTCTAAAGGATGCCTGGATTCCTTATTGTCTCAGGACTCTAAATACTCTAACAGCTGTCCAGTGTTGGTGATTCCAGTGGATTGTATCTCTGTGAAATAAACAAAAAAACAAACAAACACACAATTTTGCCTTTTTGTAACTCTATTTAAGCAAATTGGAAGTTTAATTAGCTTTCCAACCAACCAAATTTCTGCATTTGAGTCTTAACCATATTTAAGTGTTACTGTGGCTTCAAAGAAGCTATTGATTCTGAAGTAGTGGGTTTTGATTGAGTTGACTGTTTTTTAAAAAAACCTATTTTAATTGTGATGCAGAAGTTATAGTAACAAACATTTGGTTTTGTACAGACATTATTTCCACTCTAGTGAATAAGCTCAATAAAGGTCATATCCAAAAAAAAAAGAAGTACAACTAGAATGTGCCTTAGAAGACAGGAAAGCCAGACTTCGTCTCTCATATTTTGGACATATTAAAGTGAAGAGTCATCAAAATAGAGAAAGACTTCAACAAAATGCATTGACACAGGACCAGCAGCAATGGGCTACAGTGTGCTAAAGACTGTGGGGTTGATGTAGTGCTTTGTTCTGTTGTGTATAAAGTCACTATGAGTCGGGACTGATGCAACTGCAATAAACAACAACAAAAGATCAGACCCTATAGACAGGCATTATGCTTGGCACAGTAGAGGATTGGTGAAAATGTGTAAGTTCCAAAATGAGATAGATTGGCACACTGAATGCAACAATGTGCACAAACATAGCAATATTTGTGAAGATGGTACAGGACTAGGTAATGTTTTGTCTGTTGCACGTAGGTTCTGCGTGAGTTGGAAATAATTTGAGGCATTGGGCTACTAACCATAAAGTCAGCAGTTCAAACCCACTAGTCACTCTGTGGGAGAAAGATGAGGCTATCGGATGTCATAAAGATTAGGCTTAGAATCCCTATTTAAGGTCACTAAGAGTTGGAATTTTTTTGATGACAATGGGTTAATAACAGTAAGAAAGAAGCCCTGGTGGATACATGGGTGGGTTAAGCATTGTGCTGAAGGCATGGACAGAGGTTCAAACTCATCAGCTATTCTGAGGGTGAAAGGTGAGGCTGTCTGGTCAGATAAGGATTTATAATCTCAGAAACCCTAAGTAGCTATAAATTGGAGTCTACTTGATGACCTTGGATTTTGGGGTTTTGCCAATAAGAAATATAAAAAAAAAATGATATGCAATGGTCATAAATGAAAAAAAGCAATCAACATAAAACTGCACATTTCCCCCTAATTTAATTCAGGAATTGACTGCCTTCACAATATAAACTTAGTTTTTTAAAACTTTAAATATTGATCTTAACATTTCTCTTGTAAAAAATCAAGATACGTTTGAAAAGCAGCAATGTACAGATGATATCTCCTACCAGATGTCAAGATTTATTTGCAGCTTTGTAATTAATATAGTTTGGTACTAATGTAGATAGGGATTGATAAACAGGGCAATAGAATACAATAGAAAAATAGTTTGCATATATATTGAAATAATGCATGACAAAGTAAGCATTATAAATGAATGAAAAAATGATGGACTAGTTAATAAGTGATGCTGAAAGAACATGATTATCAATATAAGAAGAATAAATTTAGATTCCTTCCTCACATAACAAAAAGATAGATGTCTGTTGGCATAAAACAAATGTCAGAAGAAAATCCTTACAACTTTGAGAAAAAACTGTATCTTGAAGATATTAGCTTAGAAATAGATTTCTCAGACAAGTAGCAAAAGAAGCCAAGACAGGAATATTTATTGAAGTTAAATATTTATGTTAAATAAAGTCACCTTAAACAACTGAAAAAGACAATCTGCACACTTGAAAAAATATATTTCCAAGGCATATAATCACCAAGTATTTCAGAAACATGAAGAACTACTACATTCCAGTTATAGTGATAAAAATTAATAATGTTCAATAGAAAAAAATACAGTAAGAGTTTTGCACATAGCACTCATAGAAAAGAAAAATGAACAGTCAATAAAACATGATAAACACCAAATGTTATTGATAATCATAAAATATAAAGTAATGGCAACTAAATTAATAGAAATCAGTCAGAATAAAAAGGGAAATAGTCTAACAAAAGCAGTGGTGAGCAAGATAGAGATTGTTGATATTGTTGTTAAGTGCTATCCAGTCGGTTCCAACTCATAGGGAGCCTGTATAGGGTTTCTGAGGAACTGCTGATCTTGTGGTTCTCAGTCCAGTGCTGATCCTACAGCACCACACCATGAGTGCAGGATAGAAATTGTCTGTGGTTGCTGTAAAGTGTCATTGAGTCGGTTCAGACCCATAGCGGCTCTGTATAGGGTTTCCAAAGAGCAGTTGGAAAATGAGCTTGAACAGCCTACCTTTCAACATATTTCAAACATCCATGAAGTCTGGTGCATTTACCCACAGCGCCACACCAGGACTCTGGGATAAAGATTAAGGACCTTTACTAGACTGCAGAGAAAGTAAAAGAACAAGTAGACGTCATTCTTAGAAATTGTAAGTGAAGATGAATATTAATTTAATCTATTGTTGTTGTTGTTGTTTGGTGCCTTTGAGATGGCACCAACTCACAGTGACCTATGCACAACAGAACAAAACACTGCCCAGTCCTGCACCAACCTCATAACCATTGCTAACGCTTTAGTCCATTGACGCTGCTGATGCCACTCATGGGGTTATTTTAACTGAAGTATGACATCCTTCTCCACGGACTGTTCCCTCTTGAAAAGATGTCCAAAGTATAAGAGACAAAGTCTGGCCTTGCTGATTCTAAGGAGCATTCTAGCTGTACTTCTTTGAACACAGATTTGTTTATTATTTTGGTGGTCTGTGGTACTTTTAATACTTTCCTCCAACACCATCAGTCAAATGCATCAATTCTTCTATGGTCTTCTTTATTCATTGAGCAACTTTCATATGCATAATAGATTATTGAAAATATCATAGCTTGGGTCAGGCACACCTTAGTTCTCAAACTGGCATCTTTGCTTTTCAACACTTTAAAGAGAACTTGTGCAGCAGATTTGCCTAATGCAATATGTCATTTGATTTCTTGACTGCTGTTTCCTTGAGTGTTGAGGGCTGATTTGAGCAAAATGAAGTCTTTGACAACTTCAAACTTTGCTCCATTTACTTTGATGTTATTTTGTGGTCTTTGAGCTTCGTGAGTAAGTATTTTAAGTTCTCTTTGCTTTCAGCAACCAAGATTGTATCATCTTCATATCACATGTTGTTAATGAGTCTTTCTCCAACCCTGATGCCATGGTTTTTTGTTTTTAATTCAGCTTCTTGAATTATTTACTTACCATACACATTAAATAAGTATGGTGAAAGAATACAACCCTGGCACACCTCTTTCCTAATTTAAAACCATTCAGTGTTCTCTTGTTCTGTTAGAAAAACTGCCTCTTGGTCTGTGTACAGATTCCTTAGGAGCAAAATTAAGGGTTCTGGAATGTTATCTATGTCTTGTCATGATCCACACAATCAAAAGTCTTTGTGTATTCAATAAGCCACAGATAAGCAACTGTCTGCTATTCTCTGTTTTCAGTCAAGTTCAATCTGACGTCAGCAATTATATCCCTCATTCCACGTTCTCCTCTGAATTTGGCTTGTACCATTGGCAGTTCCTGTCCATACAGTGTGGCAGCCATTTTGAATTATCTTGTACAAAATGTTTCTTGCATTCAATATTAATGATATTGTCTGATGATTTCTACATTCCGTTGGGTCACCTCTCTTTGTAATGTATCTCTTCCAATTAGTAGGCCAGGTAATTTTCTTATAAATTTCTTGACATAGGGTACCTCCAGTGCCACATCAATTTGCTCAAAGATTTCATTTTGTATTCCACAGATTACCAGAGCCTTGTTCTTTACCAGTGCCTTCAGTGAACCTTGGGCTTCTTCCTTGATTACCATAGGCTCTTGATCATATGCTACTGTTGAAGTGATTGAACATCAGCCATTTCTGTGCAGTGACTCTGTGCATACCTTCCATCTACTTTTGCAGTTTAAATAAACTTCAGTTTCAAACACTTAACTGCTAGGTGGTTGGGATATGACTCATGACCATGTGCCCCTGAATTACAGTAACCCAAACTTTTAGACAACATGAATTGTTTTCAGGAAATCATTTAAGACCTCTACAGGTAAATTTTCTGGTTCTTTGTGTAAGCAGAGGACAAAACTTCTTGCTTGGTTTGTTCCTGGAGTTGAATGTACTTCAACCACATGCTCTCTATTTGAGTACAAAATTGCCCTTCCTTTGTTCTGCCAGGACTTGCCTAAGGATAGACACATTGCAGGTTTAATGTTCAGAATACAATAAAATGGATCTGAATTTAATGTCAAAATTCAAAATGGAGTCAATTATCCTACTGTATAATGCAACTTTCCAGAAACCAAGAGATTTAATTTAAACCCTAATACAAGTGTTGGGACACTAAATGTTTCAATTTCATTTTACTTCTACCTATGCTGTAATATGACAATATGTTGTTATAAGTTATTATATTTTACTTGGGACAGTTCAGTCTTTTAAAGAAATTATCCTGTTTATTTCTGTTTTTATATATACAGGTTGTTGTTTTGTTAAGTGCTGTCGAGTTGATTCCAATCCATAGCAATCCTGTATAAGGTTTCTGAGGAGTGACTGGTGAGTTTTAACCACCTACCTTGCAGTTCAAAATGACTTTGCAGTTGAGTGCTTATCCTACAGTGCCATATCAAGACTCCATATATACAGGTAGTCCCTGACATACAACATAGTTTGATTATGGGTAGCTATAGTTACATGCATATGAGGTTATTGAAAATACCATGGCTTGGGTCAGGTTCACCTTAGTCCTCAAGCTGACATCTTTGCTCGTCAACACTTTAAAAAGGTCTTGTGCAGCAGATTTGCCTAATGCAGTATGTCATTTGATTTCTTTCTTTCTTTCTTTTTTTTTTTTCTCCTAAAGTGGTCCTTAATACTTCTTCTTTTTTTTTTTTTTAATTTAAGGTTTTCATTGTGCATTGAGTGAAAGTTTACAGGGCACATCATCAGTTTCACATTCAACAGTTTATTTAACTTGTTTCATTACATTGATTATAATCCCCTCCATATACCATCAGTTAAAAGTATTTCTTTCTATCCACTTTAGCTTTTTAAAAAACACAAAAACAAAAAAAAAACCCACTCAGGCATATATAATAACTTACATCTCCAAAGGGCACATTCTGCAAGTCTGCTCCTGGCCACCAGTTCTTAGTCCTCTTCTTAGTCTGTTCTTCTTAGTCTTAGTCATCTGAATCTAGAGTCCTCAGCTGCTACCCCTCTCCATGCCCCCATCTCTACCTCCATCTCTGGTGCTGCTGTTTCTCTGCATAAGGTCCCACATTCTATTTGTGCGTTCCTCTCTTGATGGTCCTAGGATCCTCTGTTTTCAGGACTGTAAGATTAACCACTCCCCTGTTTTTGTTACAAAACTTCTACCTTTACAAGTATGACAGTCGCAATTAGTCATGATAAACAGTTATTCATTATTGAATCTTACAAATCTTATCCACATCTCCTTTCACCAGACCCATCTAGACAAGATGATAACTATTCAGTGGGGACTCTTTCTTTCTCCCCACACTCTTAAACTAAGCTCCTTCTTGAAACCTTGTAAGCCAGTCACTTCGTACCTTTATTGCCCCCTCATTTTAGATAGCCAATGTCTAGGTTGCCCGTCCCTATCTACCCTTTGCACAGACCTGATAGCATTGATGCTTGATTTAAAGACTCTTTCCCTCTCTGTTGGTATTCAGAGTAACTACCACTCTGAGTACAGGTCAGGTTCATCATGAAGATGTGTCTTCTGTCACTGTAGCTGTTCCAGTCTGCTTGTGCTTTCTAGTGGGAATGTCTCACCTCCCAAGGTTGTGGATGGGACTCAGGATTCCACCTAAGGTCCTATACTCTGTAAAGGTTTTGCATGAGGCCTATTTCACTGGGCAAGTTGTAGAACCCCTTTTAGGTATTCCAATCAGTTATAGGCT
>NW_006408707.1:4426867-4430010 GCF_000296735.1 Chrysochloris asiatica
AGCAACTCTATCAATCAAATACCATGATTCAATCAAAACATTCTAGGATAAATAGAAGCTAAGAGATTTTGTCAAAGCCAATCCAGTGTTTCTAAACATCCTAAAAAGAGTTATTTGGAATGAAAACCAGCAAGAACAGACATTGACAGATGTGGCAAAACCAACCAGAATTCATTCGACAGAGAGCAGAGTTCAGAAGATAACAAAATTACAACAGCGAATTCAGAGGATCTGTGAAGCCAATCAAAGATCAAAACAATAACAATGTCAAAGAAGGAAAAACATATTGGAACAGATATCCAACTAGTAAGGAGGTGAGGTCAATTTCAGGATAAAGTGTTGTTAAGTGCCATCGAGTTGGTAGCAACTCATAATGACCCTATGTACAACAGAATGAAACACTACATGATCCTGGGCCAACCTCACAATTGTTGCCACACATGAACCCATTGATGCTGCTACTTTGCAAATCCATCACGCTGGGGTCTTCCTCTTTTTCTCTGACCCTCCAGCTTACCAAACATTATATCCTTCTCCAGTGACTGGTCCCTCCTAACTACATCTGAAGTATGAGAGACGAAGTATGCCCATCCTGGCATCCGAGGAGCACTCTGGCTGCACTTTGTCCAAAATGGATCTATTAGTTTTTTTGGCAGCCCATGGCACCTTCAATACTCTCCTACAACACAATAACTCAAAAGCATCAATTCTTCCAGTTTTCCTTATTCACTGTACAGCTTTCGCATGCATATGAGTTTATTGAAAATACCATGGCTTGGGTCAGACACACTTTAATCCTCAAGCTGACATTTTTGGTTTTTCACACTTGAAAAAGGTCTTGTGCAACAGATTTGCCTAATGCAATACATTATTTGATTTCTTGACTACTGCTTCCATGAATGTTGATAGTTGATGCAAGACGAATGAAATCTTTGACAGTTCAATATTTTCTCCATTGATAAGAATGCTGTTTATTGGTCCAGTTGTAAGAATTTTTGTTTTCTTTACGTTGAAATTCAATCCATACAAAAGGCTGTACTCTTTGATCCTCAACAGCAAATATTTTAAGTCTTCCTCACTTTCAACAAGCAAGGTTGTATCATATGCATATCACAGGTTTTTAACCCTAATCCTAACCCTCCATACCTGATGTCATGTTTTTCTTCATATAACCCAGCCTCTCTGATTATTTGCTCAGCATAAAAGTATGGTGAAAGAATACAATCCTGACTCACACCTTTCTTAATGTTAAACCATTCAGTGTTCCCATGTTCTGCTCGAGCAACTGCCTCTTGGTTCATGTACAGATTCCTCATGAGCACAATTAAGTGTTCAGGAATACTCATACTTTGCAATGTTGTCCATAGCTTGTCATGATTCACACAGTCAAAAGCCTTTGCAAAACCAATGAATCACAGGTAAACATCTTTCTGGTATTCTCTGCTTTCAGCCAAGATCCATTGGACATTAGCAATGACATCTCTCATTCCACATCCTCTTCTGAATCCAGCTTGAACCTCTGGAAGTTCTCTGTCAATATATACTAGGAGATGTTTCTGTATTAGTTAGTAAACCTTTACTCGAATGGAATATCATAGATATTGTCCAATTATTTCCACAATACATTGCATCACCTCTCCTTGGAATTTGCACAAATATGGATCTCTTCCAATATATTTGTCAGATAGTTATCTTCCAAATTTCTTTGCACAGATGAGTGAGTGCATCCAGTGCAGCCTCACCTTCTTGAAGATTTCAACTTTTATTCCATCAATTCCTGGAGCCTAGTTTTTTACCAATTCCTTCAATGCACCTTGGACTTCCTCCTTCAGTGTCATTGGCTCTTGATCATATGCTACCTCTTGAAACGGTTGAACATCAACCATTCCCATTTGGTACAGTGATTCTGTCTATTCCTTCCATCTTTGTTTGATGCTTTCTACATCACTCAATAATTTGCCCAGAGAATCTTTCAATTATGAAAGTTGAGGCTTGGATTTTTTCTGCAGTTCCCCCAGCTTGAGAAATGCTGAGTGTGGTCTTCCTTTTTGTTTTTCTGACTCAGATCTTTGCACATTTTGTTGCAATATTTGACTTTGTCTTCTTGTGACCTTTGAAATCATCTATTCAGCTCTTTTATCTCCTCGTTTCTTCCATTTGCTTTAGGATCTCTATGCTGGAGAGCAAGTTTCAGTATCTATTTTGACAAACATTTTGATCTTTTCCTTTCTATCTTGTCTTCTTAATGACATTTTGCTTTCTTCATGTATGATGTTCTTGATGTCATCCCACAACTCTTCTGGTCTTCGGTCTTTAGTTTTTAATTTATCAAACCTGTTCTTCAGATGATCTCTAAATCCAGATGGGATATATGCAAGGTCATATTTTGGATCTCATGGACTTTTTAAATCATTCTTCAGCTTCAGTTTGTATTTGCGTATGAACAATTGATGGTCTGTTCTCCAATCTGCCTCTGGCCTTGTTTTGGCTGATGATGTGGAGATTTTCCACCATCTCATTTCACATATGTAGTATATCTAGTAATAAATGTAATCACAGAAACAAATGACCTATACAAAGAAAACTGCAAAACAGTACTATAAGAAAACAAAAGAGACTTTAAAAAATGGAAGAATATACTACACTCCAGGATAAGAAGACTTAACCTTGTGAAAATGTCAATACTATCCAAAGCATCCCTATCCAGATTCCAATGACATTCTTCAAAGAAATAGAAAAAACAATTGCAAACTTTATATAGAAAGGGAAGAGACCCAGAATAAGCAAAGCACTGCTTAAAAAGAAGAATAAAGTTTGAATCCTCTCACTACTTGATTTCAAAATTTACTACATGGCTACAGTGGTCAAAACAGCTAGGTATTGGTACAAAGAAATATGAATCAATAGAACAGAGTTGAGAATTGAATAATTAGCATATCCACATAGAGACAACTGATATTCAAAAAAGGGCCTAAGTATATTGCATAGGGATTAGATAGTCTCTTCAACAGATGGTGCTAGCAGAATCAGAAATTGATATGCAAAAGATTGAAACAAGACCTTTACCTCATGCCTTATACAAAAACCAAATCAGCATGGATTAAGGACCCAAATGTGAACCCCAGAATTATAAAGACCATTAA
>NW_006408707.1:4444381-4461762 GCF_000296735.1 Chrysochloris asiatica
CATGATGTTAGGAAAATTTTCTTTCAGAAGCTTTTCACCTATCTCCTCTGTGGGCTTGTGTGATTGTTCCTATTCTGGAATGTCAATAATTCTTATGTTATTCCTCTTTATGTTATCCAAAATGAATCTTAGGCCTTCTTCAGATTTTTTTTATCCTTTTTTATATTTGTTCTTCTATCTTAGTAGTGCTGAGAGATTTGTCTTCTAGCTCACTAGTTCTTGCTTCTATCTCTTCAATTCTACTCCTTTGCCCTTTCAATGTATTGTCCATTTCTGATATTCTATTATTAATCACTTGGACATCTTTCTATAGGTTTTGAATTGTTTCAAATGCTCTATCTTATTTGATTGTTCCTGTAGCACTTTCCTGACTTCTTATTTTTCTCAACTGCATTGTATAGTGTTTTGATATCTTTTATAATCATTTTTAGGAATTCCTTCACAGGCATTTCCAAAGCCTGCCCATCTTCCAGTATGGAGTGTTGGTCTACTTCCAGCTCATTTGCCTCAGTCACTTTATCTCATTTCTAGACATGTGCAGATATGGTCATCTGCTTCTTGGGCATCTTCAGGGGTTATCTGTGGGCTTAATACTTAGATGGGTATGTATTTTGGTATCTTTTATGCTTTCTGAATGCCTCCAGGTAGATGTGATCAGGAAATGGGCCTCCTTTTTCACTCTTCTTCCTGAGAAATTTCAAGATACCACTGTTGGTTGTTTTGACTTAGGATTTAATTTTCGGCTTATTTTGTCTTTTGTCTGCTTGTCCTGCTCCACAATCCCCGTTCAGGCCTTTTTTCTAGTTAGAAAGGGCCGGCTGTGGCCATTTAGTGTTAATTGGAAACTGTCTCTTTAAATTTTGAGGAGATCTGTGCACATGCATAGTAGAACCCTCTGGGGGTGGGGCTGGGGTGCCCACAATCTCAGGCACCCCTGTAGTCACCAGAATGGAGGTGCACAGACAGCAAGGGACCAATGAACAGCTACCAAAAGAAAAGAATGTCCACACCTTTATCTCAGTGGTTCTGCCAGGTGTCTGTGGCCGCTCTGATCCTTCCCCTGCTTGGTCTCACCCAAGATGGTGGCTCTTGTAGCAGCCGAGCATCCCAGACTAGAAAGCAATAGATTTCTTGCTTCTGCTACAAATTCCCCAGCTGTAAACCTTCCAATCTTCTAAATATTCCTTTATATGTGGTTCAGAGTTCTGGGACCATCCCCTGAGCATGCTTGGTTGGGTATTCTGTGTTGTTGTTGGATGGAGCTCTTTGTTACACATCCACCCATCTTGTTTGTTCCTCCCTCTGTCATTTGAGTTCTTGATTGCTGCTTTTGTGAGTGTTGATAGTTGATCCAAGAAGAATAAAATCCTTGAAAACTTCAATCTTTTTTCAGTTGCTAAGACTGTTGTTAATTGGTCCAGTGGTGGATTTTTGTTTTCTTTACAATGAGATGTAATCCACACCAAAGCCTGTGCTCTTTGATCTTCATCAGTAAACGTTTTAAGTCCTCTTCACTTTCAGCAAGCAAGGTTTTATCATCTGCATATCATAGGTTATTAGTGAGTCTTCCTCCAATACTGATACCATGTTTTTCTTCAAATAATCCAGCTTCTCAGATTATTTGCTTAGCATACAAATATAGAAGAATTGATGCTTTTAAGTTATGGTGTTGGAGGAAAATATTGAAAGTGCCATGGGCTGCTAAAAGAACCAACACATCCATTTTGGAAGAAAGGGCAGCCAGAGTGCTCCTTGGAGGCCAGGGTGGCCAAACTTCATCTCTCAGACTTCGGACACACTGTTAGGAGGGACCAGTCACTGGAGAAAGATATCATGTTTGGTAAGGTGAAGGGTCAGAGAAAAAGAGGGAGATCCCAATGAGATGGATTGGCCAAGTTGCAGCATCGATGGGCTCAAGCATGGCAACAGTAGTGAGGTTGGCCCAGGATCGGGCAGTGTTTTGTTCTGTTGTGCATAAGGTCACTATGAGTCAGTACTGACTCAATGGCACCTAACAACAACAAGAACATAGTTACAACCCTGGTTGCCCTAGTGTGGCGTTGTAGAATAAACACAAGATTGCAAGGTCAGTTTGAACCACAAGGTCAGTGGTTCAAACTCACTAGTCACTCCTTAGAAATCCTATACTGGATTTTTATGGGTCAGAATCAACTCAAAGGCACTTAACAGCAACAACAAATAGTTACAACTCCACCACTCCTCTGTCAGATAGTCACACTGTGGTGGTTTGTTTATTACTGTGATACTATAGGCTGGTATTTTGAATACTGGCAGGGTTACCCATGGTGGTAAGATTTCAATTGAGCATACAAAATAAGATAGACTTGTAAAAAGGATAAGTAGAATAATTCTGAATGTTTAGACACCGAATTGCAGTAAAACCTTTTCAGGTAATATCAGACTACTGAATATTAAACCATCATGAATAACACCGGAATATTACCAAATATTGTGCAAGTATATTAGTCCCTCTGGTTGGAAGGCACTCAAAATACCACTGGGAAGACCTACTTCCTCAGAGTAGAGTTGATTGTGATGACATGAAGGGAGTAAAGTCTTCAGGACCTTAATTAACTGATCGGGCACAACTCAAAATGAGGAAAGTTAGGTGTGCACATCCACTAATAACTGGAACATGGAATGTACAAACATTAATCAAGGAATATTGGAAGTAATAACAATGAAATAGAAGTCATAAAAAGCTATATCATATGCATTAGTGAGCTGAAATGGAACGTATTAGTAATTTTGAATCTGTTAATCCCTTTGTTTACTATGCCAGGAATGGCAAATTGAAGAGGAATGGTGTCACATTCATCATCAAAAAGAACATTTCAAGATATATCTTGAAGCATAATGATATGTGTGATGGAGAGTATTTATAAACCTACAAGGAAAACCACTTAGTACCATTATTATTCAAATATATGCATCAATCACTAAAGCCAGTGATGATGAAATTCAAGAATTCTACCAACTTCTTCAGCCTGAAATTGATCAAACATGCATGTAATCAAGATGTATTGATAATTACTGGTTATGGAAATGCAAGAAGGATTACCACTTGGAAATATGACCTTGGTGATAGAAAGGATAATGGAGAGTGCATTGTTGAATTTTACATGATCAATGACTTCTTCATTGCAAATACCATTTTAAAAAAATAAAGGATGATTATACACATGAACTGTACCTGATAGAACACAGAGAAATCAAATTGACTACATCTGTGGAAAAACTCTATATCATCAGCCAAATTAAGGCAGACTGCGGAGTAGACCATCAATTACTCATATGCAAGTTCAGGCTGCAGCTAAAGAAATTTTAAACAAGTCCATGAAAGCCAAAATATGACCTTGAACACATCATACCTGAATTTAGAGATCATTTCAAGAACAGATTTTATGTATTAGACACTAATGACTGAAAACCAGAAGGGTTGTGGGATGACATCAAGAACATCATACAGGAAGAATACAAAAAGGTAATTAAGAAGACATGTAAAAATAAAATAGCAAAATGAATGTCAGAATAGAGTCTGAAAATTGCTGGGAAGCATGGTTATGGTGGTGGTGGTGTGCCATGGAGTCAGTTCTGGCTCATAGTGACCCTGAATAGGTTTCTTAGGATATAAATTTTAATGGGAGGATAAATCCTCACCTTTCTCCCATGGAACAACTGCTCACCTTGAGGTTAGCAGTTTGACTTGTAAGCAGATGGAAGAAATGAGGAGTCAAAAGAGCTGAGAAAAACATTTCAAAGAGCACCTTGAGATGAACAAAGTCAAATATTACAATGAAACGTGCAAAGAATGGGAGTTAGAAAACAAAAAGGCAAGAACACACTCAGTATTTCTCGAGATGAAGGAACTGAGGAGATATTTCAAGCCTCAACTTGCAATACTGAAGGATTCTATGGACACAATATTGAATGCTGCAGAAAACATTAAAAGAAAGTGGAAGGAGTACACAGAGTCTCTGTAACTAAAAGAAATGATGTTCAACCATTTCATGAGGTAGCATATGATCAAGAGCTAATGGTACTGAAGAAGTCCAAGGTGCACTGAAGACACTGGAAAAACACACAGATCTTGGAACTAATGGAATACAAATTGAAATTGTTCAACAAACTGATGAAGCACTGGAGGTACTCAAATCATCTAAGCCATTAAATTTGGAGAACAGCTACCTGGCCAACTGATTGGAAGAGATCCATATTTGTGTCCATTCCAAAGAGAGGTTGTTGTTGTTGTTATGCATCATCGAGTATGTTCTGACCCATAATGGACCTGTAGAAGATTTCCAAGAAGTGGCTGGTGACTTTGAACCACTGACCTTGCAGTTCAAACCGACCTTACAGTCCAGTGACTTAATTCACAGCATCACACCAGGAACCAATTGGAATATGGGAATCATAGTACAATTCATTAATATCACATGCAAGTAAAATTTTATTAAAGATAATTTAAAATTGGCTGAACAATAAATGACAAAAATTGACAGATGTTCAAGCCAGATTCAAATAAGGATGTGGAAAGGCCTATGTCACTGCTGACATCAGATGGATCTTGGTTGGAAGCAGAGAACATCAGAACAATGTTTACCTATGCTTTATTGACTATGCAAAGGCTTTACATTGTGTGAATCATTATAAGCTCTGGACAACACTGCAGAGAATGAGTATTCAAGAACACTTAATCATGTTCATGAGGAACCTGTAGACCAAGAGGCTGTAGTTTGAAGAAAAAAGTGAGACACTGAATGGTTTTAAAACAGGAAAGTTGGGCTCCAGGGTTATATCCTTTCACCACACTTATTCAATCTGTGTGCTGAGCAAATAATCTGAGAAATGGGTTATATGAAGAACATTGCATCAGAATTGGGGAAAGTGTCATTAACAACCTATAATATGAAGATGATCTAACCTTGCTTGTTGAAAGCAAAGAGGGTTTATAAGACTTACTGATGAAGGAAGATCAAGTACCACAGTCTTAAGTATGTATTGCACCTCACTGTAAACAATACAAAAATATTCACCACTGGATTAATAAATAACATCATGATAAATGAAAAGAGTTTGAAGTTGACAAAGATCTTATTTTACTTGATGTACCATCAACACAAAGACAGACTAGGAAGAAAGAGTGACAAACTACTTCCGAATCGCTAGTCACAGAAAACTCTATGAATAGCAGAGAAACACTGTCAGATACCGGACCAAAAAATGAGCCCCTCAGGTGGGAAGGCACTCAGAATGTGACTGGGAAAAAAAATGACTCCTCAAAGTAGAGTTGACCATGATGATGTGAATAGAGTTAATCTAGGGGAAGAAAATCGCACAGAACCTCATTTGCTGATGGGGTACAACTCACAAAGAAGAGAAACAGCTGTGAACATCCATGGAAAATCAGAACATGGAACGTACGAAGTATGAATCTGGGAAAATTGAAAGTTGTCAAAAATGAAATGGAATGCATCAATATCGATATCTTAGGCATTAGTGAGCTGAAATGAACTGGTATTGGCTATTTTGAATCTGACAACAACACGGTTTACTATGCAGGGAATGACAAATTGAAAAGGAATGGTATTGCATTCATGGTCAAAAAGAACATACACAGATCAGTCATGAGGTACAATGCTGTAAGTGATAGGATAATATCCATGCACCTATAGGGAAGCCCAGTTAATACCACTATTTTTCAAATTTATGCACCAACCACTAAAGCCAGTAAGGATGAATTAGAAGAATTATACCAACTTCATCAATCTGAAATTGATCAAACATGCAATCAAGATGTATTGCTCATTACTGGTGTTTGGAATGCAAAGGTTGGGAGCAAAGAGAAAGGACCAGTAGTTGGAAAATGTAGCCTTGGTGATAGAAATGATGCTGGAGAACAAATGATAGATTTCTGCAAAACAAATGATTTGTTTATTTTAAATATCTTCTTTGGACAGCATAGCAGACAATTATACACATGGACCTAGCCAGATGGAACACATAGAAATCAAATTGACTACATCTGTTGAAAGAGAAGATGGAAAAGCTCCATATCATCAGTGAAAACAAGGCCAGGGGCAGACCTTGGAACAGATCATCAATTGTTATTGTTGTTGTCAGGTGCCATCGAGTCGGAACCAACTCATAGCGACCCATTGCACAGCAGAACGAAACAATGTCAGATCCTGGGCTAACCTCACCACCACTGCCACACTTGACACCATCAGTGATGCCACTTGGCTGATCCATCTCATTGAGGGTTTTCCTCTTTTTCTCTGACCCTCCATCTTACCAACAGCATGACATCCTTCTCCAGTGACAGTTCCCTCCTGACAATATGTCCAAAGTATGAGAGATGAAGCTTAGCCATCCTGGCCTCCAAGAAGCACTCTGGCTGTACTTCTTCCAAAACAGATCTATTGTTTTTTTTGGCAGTCCATGGCACATTTAGTATTCTCCTCCAACACCACAACTCAAAGGCATCAATTCTTCTACGATCTTCCTTATTCACTGTTCAGCTTTCACATTCATATGAGATTATTGAAAATACCATGGCTTGGGCCAGGCGCACCTTAGTCCTCAAGCTGACATCTCTGCTCTTCAACACTTTAAAAAGTTCCTGTGAAGCAGATTTGTCCAATGCAATACGTCATCTGATTTCTTGACTGCTACTTCCGCGAGTGTTGATAATTTATCCAAGAAGAATGAAGTCCTTGACAACTTCAATCTTTTCTCCATTGATAAGAATGTTGTTTATTGGTCCAGTGGTTAGGATTTTTTATTTTCTAACATTGAGATGCAACCCATACCGAAGGCTGTGCTCTTTGATCGTCATCAGTAAATGTTTCAAGTCCTCTTCACTTTTAGCAAGTAAGGTTGTATCATTTGCATATTGCAGGTTGTTAATGAGTCTTCCTCCAGTCCTGATGCCACGTTTTTCTTCATAGAACCCAGTTTCTTGTATTATTTGCTCAGCATACAGGGTGAATAAGTATGATGAAAGAATACAACCTTATCGCATACCTTTCCCAAATTAAAACATTCAGTGTTCCCATGCTCTGTACGAACAACTTCTTCTTGGTCCAGGTACAGATTCCTCAGAGGTACAATTAAGTATTCTGGAATATTCATACTTCACAATGTTGTCCATAGCTTGTCATGATCCACACAATCGAAAGACTTAGTGTAGTCAATAAAGCATAGGTAAACATCTTTTATTCTCTTCTTTCAGCCAAGATCCACCGGACATCAGCAGTGATATTTCTAGTTCCACGGCCTCTTCTGAATCCATCTTGAAACTCTGCAAGTTCTCTGTCAATGTATGATTGTAACTATTTCTGTATTACCTTTAGCAAAAGTTTACTCGTTTGAGATATCAAAGAGATTGTCCGATGATTTCTGCATTCTGTTGGGTCACCTCTTTTTGGAATGGGCACAAATGTGGATCTCTTCCAATCAGTCAGACAGATAGTTGTCTTCCAAATTTCGTGGCAGAGATGAGCGAGTGCCTCTTGTGCCACCTCATAGTCTTGAAAGATTTCAATTTTTATTCCATCAATTCCTGGTGCCTTGTTCTGCCAATTATTTCAATGCACTTTGGATTCCTCCCTGAGTATCATTGGCTCTTGATCATATGGTACCTCTTTAAATGGTTGAACATTAACCATTTCCTTTTGGTACAATGACTCTGTGTATTCCTTTGATCTTCTATTGATGTGTGGCAGCATTCATGAGATCGGCCCAGGATCAGACATTGTTTCATTCTGTTGTGCATGGTGTCACTATGAGTCAGTTCCGACTTGATGGCACCTGAAAACATTTACTGATGAAGATCAAAGAGCACAGCCTTCGGTATGGATTGCATCTCAATCTCAAGAAAACAAAATCCTAACCACTGGACCAATAAACAACATTTTTATCAGTGGAGAAAAGATTGAAGTTGTCAAGGACTTTATTCTTCTTGGATAACTATCAGCATTCATGGAAGCAGTAATCAAGAGATCGAACAATGTATTGCATTAGGAAAATCTCCTGCACAGGAACTTTTTAAAGTGTTGAAGAGCAAAGATGTCAGCTTGAAGA
Source organism: Chrysochloris asiatica (assembly GCF_000296735.1). NCBI lineage: Eukaryota > Metazoa > Chordata > Mammalia > Afrosoricida > Chrysochloridae > Chrysochloris > Chrysochloris asiatica. The sequence continues at coordinate 4,452,488 of NW_006408707.1, forward strand.
CTAAGGTACCCTTGACCCAAGCCATGGTATTTTCAATAACCTCAAATAGATGTGAAAGCTGGACAGTGAATAAAGAAGATCGTAGAAGAATTGATGCCTTTGAATTGTGGTGTTAGAGGAGAATACTAAGTGCCATGGATTGCCAAAAGAATCAATAAATCTGTTTTAGAAGAAATGCAACCAGAGTGCTCCTTGGAGGCCAAGATGGCTAAACTTCATCTCTCATACTTTGGACATATTGTCAGGAGGGAACAGTCTATGGAGAAGGATGTCATACTGGGTAAGATGGAGGGTCAGAGAAAAAGAGGAAGACCCCCAACGAGTTGGATCAGCCAGGTGGCATCATTGATGGCATCAAGTGTGGCAGCATTCATGAGATCGGCCCAGGATCAGACATTGTTTCATTCTGTTGTGCATGGTGTCACTATGAGTCAGTTCTGACTTGATGGCACCTGAAAACAACAACAATCATCAACACTGTGGTAGCATAGTGGTTATGATTAGGGCTGCTAAACTCAAGTTTAGCAGTTCAAAACTACCAGCTGTTCTGTGGTAGAAAGATGAGGCTTTTTGCTCCTGTAAAGATGTATAGCCTCGGAAACCCTGTGTAGCGTCACTATGAGTAGGTACTGACTCCATGGTACTTAACAACAAATCATCAACACACATGAAATTTTTATTGTGAAGTGTCTTCCAGTTGGTTCCAACCCAATTAACAGTAAATAAATTAAAAAATGTATTGCCTTAGGCAAATCTGCTTCTTAATAACTCTTTAAAGTGTTCAAGGGCAAAGATGTCAATTTAAGGACTAAAGTGTGCTGTCCCAAGCCATGGTATTTTCAATAGCCTCATAGGTATACGAAAGTTGAAGAATGACTAAGGAAGACCATAGAAAAATTGATGATTTTGAATTATGGTATTGGAGAAGAATATTACAAGTACCATGGATTGGCAGAAGAACAAACAGATCTGTGTTGGAAGAAGCATAACCTGAATTCTCCTTCAAAACCAAGATGCCTGGACTTCATCTCTTTATTATCATTAGGATCCAGTCCCTGGAAAAGGACATCATGCTTGATACACTGGACGGACAGTGTAAAAGAGGAAGACCACCAAAGAGGTGGATTAGCACTGTGGCAGCCACAATGGGCTCAAGCATAGCGACAATTGTAATTATGGCACAGTACCAGGGAGTGATTTTTCTGTACATAGGATCACAGTGCACTATAACTAGCTTTATGGCATCTAACAACAACAATGTACCATCCTTTTTTTTTCTTATGGTACCTCTTATTGTTAATAGGTACTACATTACTGCATGCTGCGGGTTAATGTGCTGGACTGAAAAGTCAGTTTGAACCACAAGGTCGGCAGTTCAAACTCACCAGTTGCTCCTCAGAAACCCTTTATAGGGTCACTATGGTTTAGAACCAACTTGAAGGCACATAAAAACAACAACAATGGTATAGTGCCTAATTTGTTGATGTTATCTTTGTAGATTTTCAATTTTATTATTTACTATTCAAAACAGTGCTGCATAGTAGTGCATGGCTTGGTTTTCACTAAAGTTGATGTCAGTATTTGAAGTCTTGTTGAATATAAAGTTCGATGATACCTGACAGCTGAACTACACAAGTGCCAGAAAGCCATTATTAGACTCTGTCTTCATTATTGTCTGACTGATGCTACTTCATTGTAGACTATGCCTAGGTTGTTGCTGTTGTTGTTAAATGAGTTGGTTCTGACTCATAGTCACACTGTATAGGGTTTTTGAGAAGCACCTTGGGGGTTTCAACTACCAACCTTGACCTTGATGTTGGCAGTCCAGTGCTTACCCTACAGTACCACATCAGGACAAGGTATATAAAGTGATCTTATTCTGCATTTTATAATTTAAGACACATCAGTTATTAATTTGGAGACCTGGTGTGGCACTCTGGGTTAATGCACTAAATTGCAAAGTTGGTTTGAACCGCATGTTTGGCAGTTCAAGCTCACCAGCCACTCTTCAGAAACCCTATACAGGTTTAATGAGTAAACAACAAAACAAGTTGAGGATTTGAAACTCAGTTGTTCAAGTTTCTTTAAGTGTTAACATGTATACTGCTTATATCCCCAACAATATGTCTAACTAAAGAAGTCATGTCAATGAACATTCTAATCCAAAAATCATTGGGAGGAAGGATCTAGACATGGATATAAAGATGAAGATCATTAATGCCTCCTATAATAAAAGTAACTTAATGAAACAGCTTATTAGGAAAGTGTTTCATTTGACCCTTTCAACAATCATTCAGAATATGAATAGAATTATAGAGGAAATATGAATAGAATTATAGAGGAAATCAGAGGAGTGCTGGTGGTTCTGTAGGTCAAGCACTAGACTACTAAGTACATGCTCACAATTCAAACCCACCAGTCACTCCACAGAAATAAGCTTTTTGCTGTAATAAAGATTTGGAACTGACTAGATGGCACTTAAAAACAACAGCAAATGGAGGAAGTTAAAGGAGCAATTGGTACATAATTGACAATTTTAGCTAGGAAGAGGTAAAGACTAATCCTAGTGATGAGAAAGCTATTGATGACTTGAAAGAAGACCAAAGTTAGATGATTTCTATGACAATAGAAATACATGTTTACTAAAAATTCAAATGAAAGCACACAGCCTTTTTTTTTAATATCTGAAGGAATGGAAACCTGGTAGACTTCTGTAAGTATGTAAATGTCAGCAAGAACTGGCTTCATCATTTCCAATGTAGATTTGGCTTACATAATGTCTTTAACTGGAGAAGCAGGAAGCAACAATGTTGAAGCTGTAGAAAAATCCAGAGATGAACTAGACAAAACAAGATGAAGATTATCCATAAAAGCAGGCCTGTTTTGGGAAAGGACACCAGAATTGACCATACTCATGAAGAGGTGAAGTTGATGCCTGGTCATTGTTGATCAAGTTGATCAAGGCATTTAAAGACAGTATCATACCACTACTTGGAGGAACTGTTTTGGTATAAATTAAAACCTTTTATTGTTTGCTGTTTTGAAAACCAGAGCAACTTCCAGGTCTGAATAACAACTGTATCATTTAAAGGCTTGGTTTTAAATAGTTTCACCCCCAGAAGTATGTATGTACTTCCTTACAAAATTCTAATGCTAGTGATAATGTCTCAGGTCTTTCTCTTCATATAGATGATCTAAATCAAGATTTGCAAGAATAGAATAACTATGATTCAGCTTATAGATATAGGTGAAATAGTCACATCCAAGGTATACCCCTGAAAGACTACTTTGCTTTGTCAATAGCTGCAACAGATGACGGTATAGTAATATATGGTTTCAGGAAGAATTGTAATATTTTTCAGTGTATCTGGAACATTGCATCTTCCTGAAAGAAAGTCACTGGAAAATTAATGCAGGGAGCATATAAAAATTGCTGAGTTATGTGAACATGCTCCAAGCATGTGGTCAAGATAATATGATGGAAGAAATTGATGGAAAAATCATCCAAATAGCAAGAATGCTGTATTTAGAACTAGATATATCCAATATGGAACAGCTCATAGATCATGAAGAAGGGGCCCTGACAGATCAGTATGCAATGGGTTTTGAAGTAAAAAGATATACCAAAGAAGAAAGAAACAGTAAGGAAGAGCATGAAGAGAAGCTGTCAAAAAAAAGAAATGCTCACAGTAAAAGGATTATTTGAAGGTTTTTCTAAACTAATTCAGGAACAGCAGATGCTTGAAAACATGGGCTGAAATGCTGATTGCTTTGCTAAAGTTGGAGTTCTGGTGTGGCCCTGTAGGATAAAGCACTGGACTGCAAGATTGGTTTGATCTGCAAGGTCAGTGGTTCCAACTCACTAGATGGTCAAATTTGGGAAGCAGTGAGATGTTGCTGCAAAATATATGAAGAAAAAAACACATAGATGACTCACAGATTTTCTGACTACAAATGGCATCATCATGCCTAAGGATAATCCAGCAGATCCACAGCTTTCTATCAGTGGAGTTATTACTGCAACTGATAAAATGCTAACATTAGATAACTCTTCATTGTCAGAATAAATTTCAATGATTTTTTAATTGTACATATGTGTGTGTGTTAAAATATACCTGTAACTTTATATGTAAAGTTTTCATCCCCAAAGACAAATTAATGGTAATAAAAGACAGTAATAATGAAAACTGAAAAAAAAAAAAAAAGAGTAATGTAGCTACTTAAAGTCAGGATACCCTGTATTAAATTTTTTCCCATTACTTACTCTTTGTACTGATCTTCATTTTTTTTCTTAAGAGATAATACCCAGCATTTCATCTAGTGTTAATTCACTTTAGGCTAAGGAACTTCTAGTGGTACAGGGCTGTTGTCAAATTCTCTTACCTTTTGTTTGTTAAAAAATGTCTTTATTTCACCTTAATTTTTGGAAGATATTTTCACTGGATATAGAATTTTAGGTTTATACTTTATTTTCATTTTTCACTTTAAAGATACTGTTGTATTGTCTTCTGGCTTGTTCTCTAGTGAGAACACTCCCATCATTCCCCATAAGTCTTTTTTGCTGTTTTGTTTATTATCAAAGTGGAGGTTTCATGAGATTTTTGATTTATGGGTTAATCCATTAATTAATTATTAAAGTTCTCAACCATTTTATCTTTAGATATTTCTTTTAAGTCACTATTGATTTCCTTTTATTTTTTCAGATTACAATTGCACATAAAATAAACCATTTGATATTTATCCACAGATTGAAGATTTTCTTTTTCTTTTTGTTGCTTTATGTTTTTATTTAAAAATGTTTTTTTTTCTTTGTTTGGATATATTCTATTAACCAGTTTTAAATGGTTGATTTTTTTTTTTTTTATGTTGGGTTCAATACATTATTAAATCTATCCAATCAAATATTCATTTCCGATCACTGATTTTTCCTTTCTATAATTATAGTTGGTGTCCTGGTATGACACTGTGGGTTAATGCGCTGGACTGCAAAGTAGGTTTGAACCACAAGGTCAGAGGTTCAAGCTCACCAGCTGCTCCTTGGAAACACTATACAGGGTCACTATGGGTCAGAACTGACTCAATGGCATGTAACAACAGCATAATTATAGTTAATTCATTTATATATTTTAATATCTTTGATTGTCATGCATGGTGGTCACCATTTTAACTGACACCATAGCTTCCTTACCATCTGACTAGTATCACTTGCATCAAAGCAATCTAGTCTTTCTATTTTAATATTTCTTGTTATTTTGTGTACTTGTCATTATTTTATCTAGTTTGACTATTTCATGTGTCTTACATATTTCACTTTCATGCCAGACAGTTTATGTTAAATTACAAAATGAACTAAATGAAATATATATATACATATATATTTATCCTCCAGAAAAGATTATATCACATTTTCGGTCAGTGTGATAGATCTGGAGGCTGAGTCAATCAGATATGTAGTTGAGCTGGGTAAAGGTATTGTTACTATTTTAGTTCATCACTGGCTTAAGTGAAAGTGTGATCAGGCTTTCCATTCTGTAGAATATTAGCACTGAATTCTGTAAAAATTCTAGAGACCCCTTACTGCTTTACAGATAAGGTGTCTACTTGGCAAACAATTTAAGATCCCTCTTTATCTATAGATTGTTGTTGTTAATTACCATCAAGTCAGTTCCAACTCATAGTAATCCTGTTTAGGGTTTCTGAGAAGTGGCTGGTGAGTTTGAACCACCGACCTTGCAGTTCAAACTGACCTTATTGTTGAGTGCTTTTCCTACAGCATCACACCAGGACTCTTTATAGATCGGATAGCATTTTTCCATACTACTTGGAAGCTATCCTTTTTCCAGTCCCATCCCTAGATTTCTTCACCATGGAATATCTCATACTGCCATATTGAAATGTATCGTGTTTCCAACCTTAAAGATGGTTGTGTTATGTTGCTAGAATTCTTTACAGTGGGCTCTCTCACATCTCCTGGCAACCTCTGGCAGTAGAAAGCTTAGAGTATCTCAAAAGAACTCTGACAGTGTGGAAAGTGTTGAGAGCAAAGAGGAAATGGTAACACTCAGCTGCCAGACGTGATACTGTTTCTTTTATGCTCAATAGCTCTGGGTGACAATGAATAGAAGAAAACTTATGATAATATGAATAAGAATATTATTAGCTTTCTATTGGTGCTTAACAAAAAATATGTTTAGAAAGAATTATTCATTTATTTTGTCCCACAAAAGAATATTTAAAAAAAAAAATTCTAGTATAGATGGATGAAGTGACATGTTTGTTTCTCAGAACTTTGTAAATGTTTTCCTAAATTCTCAAGACATTCACAGTTTGGAAATATATGTTGTAGGAAGAAATAAACACTTATAAATCTTAGGAACTGAATGTGAGAATTTTAGTATTTCTAGAATTACTACACTTAATTGTTGATATTAATAATAGAATTTTTATCCTACCAGTTTTCCTTACAGTTTGTCTGTGAAATATATATGCAATTATTAGCATACTTACTGATATGGAAGCTGAGTCACAATGAAGTTAAATAAATTCCTATTGACATAATCAGTTATTGAGAGGCCTGAATCAAGAATTTTGATATCTCTGTACACATATTAACAATATTTCTACTTTTCTCTAAATCAACATATGTGTAGTGACAGATGAATCTCTTAAAACAACTTGACAAGAATCCCTGGATATATCAATTTCAGAAAAGAATAATAATTTGCACATGTGTATTGAGAAGAAAATACAACTGGAAATCTTAGCCATGTAAAAATAACATTTAGCACAGTTATTTCACACAGCTAATATTACCTGAGTATTGTAAAGTAGTGGTTATGAATCGGGCTGTGAACCGCAAGGTAAGCAGTTGGAAACTACCAGCTGCTCCGCGGGAGAAAGATGAGGCTTTCTGCTCCTGTAAAGATTTACAGCCTCGGAAACCCTGTTCAGGGTCACTATGGGTCGGAACCGACTCGAAGACACTTAACAACAACAACATTTAGGGAGTAAACAAGTTCATCAGGTCTTTTCCTTGACCAAATAACTTTAATAGGCAAAAGGAATTGGGTAAAGGCTCTTGTGGTCTTCTTACCCACTATCAAATGCAGGTAGTATATTTGATAGTTATTATATAAATCTTTGTGGACAATCATAGTACCAATCAAGATCTACCAAGAAAACCTGTCATTAGACATATTTCTGGTTAACCTCTAAAAGAAGGTCCATTTGAGTCAAGTTACATTATCTATAATCACATTTGGTTGCACTGCATTTAAATAATAATAATAATAAAAGGGGAACAACAACAACAACAGAATTTGCATTTCTAGATCTATTTTGAAGTACAATGCTGTCTGTAACAGGGTAATATCCACCTACAGAAATTCAGTTAATGCCTGTATTATTCAAGTTTATGCACCAGTTGCCAAGGGCAATGTTGATGAAATGGAAGATTTCTACCAACTTCTTCAGTCTGAAACTGATCAAACATAAATACAATATGCATCAATATATCCTGGTGATTGGAATGTTTAAAGCAAAATGGAAGGATATGTTCCACTACTCAAGAGGTTTTCAGTAGCTGGTTTTTCAGAGTAGATTGCCAATTATTTCTTTCTAGTCTGTCTTAATCTGTAAATTCTGCTTAAACTGTCCACCATGGGTGACACTGCTGAAATTTGAAATACTGGTGGCATTGCTTCCAGTATCACAGCAACAAACAAGTCAGCAAAGCATTTAAAAAAAAAAAAAAAAAATAGATGAGTGGTTGTTAAAAAGCTCATAATAATAAAAGGAATATTACCCAAACATAATAAAACTAAGTAAAGATTAATGTAATAAATACCCAATATTTTAAGCTTGAGAACTAAGGAATATATCTTTATTTTTTTAGTTTTTATTGTGATTTGAGCGAAAGTTTACATTCAATAAACCATATACTTTGCTTCATTAAAATGATTATATTCCCCTCCATGTACCATCAGTTAACAGTACTATTCACTTTAGCTTTTTTTTTTTTTTTTTTTAATTTAACACTCAGCCATATGTAATCATTTGAAACACCAAAGGGAACTGCCATTCTGCATGTCTGCCTCCTGGCCACCAGCTCTCAATCCTTCTCTTTCCATGAATCTAGAATCCTCAGCTGATCCCTCTCTCCACGTCTCTGATCCACGTCTCCATCTCTTCCTCCATCTCTGGTGTTGCTGCTTCTCTGGATAGGCTCCCACATTCTGCTTGTGCTCTTCTCTCTTGATGGTCCTAGGGTCCTCTGTTCCTGGAATGTAAGATTGACTACTCCCCCATTTTTGTTACAAAACCTCTATCTTTACAATTGTGACAGTCTCAATTAGTCATGATAACAATTAATCAATATTGAATCATAAGAATCTTATCCCTATCTCTTTTCACCAGACCCACCTAGACAAGATGAAAACTATTCAATGGGGCCTCTATCTTTCCCTGAACACTCTTAAACTAAACTCCCTCTTGAAAACTATTAAGCTAGTCACTTAGTACTTTTATCGTGCCTTCATTTTAGGTTGTTGTTATGTGCTGTGGAGTTGGTTCCGACTCATAGTGAATCTGTACAGGATTTCCAAGGCTGTAAAGCTTTATGGGAGCAGAAAGCTTTATCTTTCTCCCCTGGAACAGCTAGTAGTTTCAAGGTTCGCAGCCCAATTCATAACCACTATGCTACCAGAATCAATGTCTAAGTTGACTGTCCCTATCTACCCGATATACAGAGTGGATAGCATTGATACTTGATGTGAAGGCTCCTTCCCTCTATGTTGGTATTTTCAGTTACTACATCCAGGAGTATAGATGAAGTTCATGAAATTGTAGTAATTTACCTTACTTTCCATGATAATTTTTTTTTTAAATCATTCTCTATTCAAGTTCTGATTGTCAAGCCATCGAGGCTTGATCAAATGGGTACTATTTGCAATGTTAGGTGTTCTTCTGCATCTCCCTTCACTTTGTATCTGCTGGTTGCTTCAGTCTCAGCTCTAGCCCTCCATGTCTATGTCCTTGTCCTAGGGCCAGGTGTCCCGAGGTCTCACCACACTTTGGACCAACCAGTCCTTCCTCTTCTCTCTCTCATCTCCAGGTCAATGGATGTCTATGGAACATGGTTGATTTCAGGTAATTTTTCATTGTTGCCTTTCTCCATTTTCCACTCACCAGTAGACTGTGGAACAGACCATCAATTACTGATACGCAAATTCAAATTAAAGCTGAAGAAAATGAAAACAAATCTATGAGAGCCAAAA
>NW_006408707.1:4463462-4476384 GCF_000296735.1 Chrysochloris asiatica
CTAAGCTTCATCTCTCCTACTTTGGACATATTGTCCGGAGGAAACAATCGCTGGAGAAGGATGTCATGCTGGGTAGGGTGGAGGGTCAGAGAAAAAGAAGAAGACCCCCAACGAGATGGATCAGCCAGGTGGCATCATTGATGGACTCAAGTGTGGCAGCGGTAGTGAGGTTGGCCCAGGATCTAACATTGTTTAGTTCTGCTGTGCATGGGGTCGCTATGAGTCGGTTCCAACTCGATGGCACCTGACAACAACAACAACAGTAGACCAATATGGTTACCAGCAAGCTTACATGGCTGCTCATGTGTTCCCTTTCAATTTCAGTCTTAGAAGGGGTTTTATCCTGAAGGGACTTGATTGCTTGGCCTGATGGCTTCCCGGTAAACAACTTGCTTATTCTTTTAATAGCCAATCATACTGCCATTTTTTTTGTTGGGTTTATTCTGCTCATCTTTCTTTGAATATGTCTCTTCTGTTGCTCTAGCTGTTCCAGGATTGTTTGCTTGTCCTTTATAGTGGGAATGGCACACCTCAAAAGATTCTGTATGGGGCTGAAGATTCCACCTGAGGTCCTATATGCTGCAAAGGCTCCACAAGAGGCCTATTTCACTGGGCAAGTTCTAGAACACCTTTTAGGTATTCCAGTCAGTTATAGTCTGAATATGGGCTTACAATCTTTCTGTAATCATGTTTCCTGATATTCCTTTCTATCCCACTCAAGTGTCTATTTTAAAGTAACAGGCAAGGGAAACCAAGAATCTCAGTATTATTGCCCCTCTTCAGACTATTCCATGATTTCTGTATCAACCATTTGTTTCAAGGTTGAGCATGCATCACTATTTACTTCTGTCCCATTTAGCCCATGCAAACCTGTCTCAGTGTTTCTCTATCTTTTTCTTTCACACCCTCCCCCTCTTGCATAATGTCCTCACCAACACCCAAACTATTGTGTGTCTGCCCCCTACCTGTGCTCTGCCATCACCTCCTCTAACCTCCCTCAAATCTCCCCACCCCACTCCCACCAGTAACCAAAAAAGATTTTTTTTTCTCTTTCAGTATGATTATCTTTTCTTAAGCTTTTACAATAATGATCTTATGCAATATTTGTCCTTTTGTGACTGACTAATTTCACTCAGCCTAATGCTATCAAGGTTCATCCATGTTATGTGGTGGCTTGTAGCTTCCTTCTTACTCTTCAAGGTAGTTTAATATTCCATAGTGTGTTTGTACCAAAGTTTATCAAATTTTCTACTCATGGGCACTTAGGCTGTCTCCATCTTTTTGCTATTGTAAATAGCGATGCTATGAACATTGATGTGCATATATCTACTTTCCTTATGGCTTGAAATTCTTGTGAGTATATACCAAGTCGGGGAATTGCTGGTTCATAAGGTATTTCTATTTCCAACTTTCTGAGGACGCTCCATACTGTTTACCAGAGTGGTTGTACCATTTTGCATTCCCACCAGCAATGTAGGAGGGTCTGAGCCTCTTCAGATCCTCGCCAGCATTTATTGTCCTCCGCATTTTTGAACTCGCTGATGTTGCTGGTATGAGATGACATCTTACTTTTGTTTTGATTTGCATCTTTCTAATGGCTAATAGTCGTGAAATTTTCTTCATATGTTTGTTGGATGCCCAAATATCTTCCTTGGTAAAGTGTCTGTTCATGTCCTGTGCCCATTTCTTAATTGGGTTACTTGTATTTTTCTTGTAGAGGTATTGTAGTTTGCTATAGATTTTAGAAATTAGTCCCTTGTCTGATATGTTGTTGCAAAAGATTTTTTTCCCATTCTGTGGGCTTCCTTTTTATTCTTTTTGTGACATCCTTTGACACCCATAAGTTTCTAATTTTTAGAATGTCCCAATCATCTATTTTGTCTTTCTTTGTGTAATTTTCAAAATGTTTTGTAGTCTGTGTGCACCCTATATCAGAGCCCTTAAATGTATCCCTATTTTTCTATTGATGACCTTTATAATCATGGGCCCCATAGTTATGTCTTTAATTCATTCTGAATTGGTTTTTGTGTGTGACATGAGGTAAAGGGCTTGTTTCAGTTTTTTTGCATATCGATTTCTAGTTCTGCCAGCACCGTCTGTTGAAGAGACTATCTCCTACCCATTCAATGTACTTTGATCCTTTGTCAAAGATCAGTTGGCTGTATGTGGATTTGTTAATTACTGGGTTCTCAATTCTGTTCCATTGATCTATGTATATTTCATTGCACCAGTACCATACTCTTTGAACCACTGTAGCCATGTAGTAAATTTTGAAATCAGGGAGTGAGAAGCTTCAAACTTTGTTTTCCCTCTTATGTAGTACTTTGCTTATCCTGGGTCTCTTTCCTTTTCATATAAAGCTTGTAATTGTTTTGTTCCATCTATCTAAAGAATGCCATTGGAATCTGGATTGGGATTGCATTATGTGTGTAGATTGCTTTGGGTAGTATTGGTATTTTCACAATGTTAAGTCTTCCTATCTAGTGACATGGTATATTTTTCCATTTTTGTAAGTCACTTTTGGTTTCTTGTAGTAGTATTTTGTAGTTTTCTTTGTATAGATCCTTTGTGTCTCTGATTACATTTATTCCTAAATATTTCATCCTTTGGGTTGCTATTGTAAATGGTATTGCTTTCCTAATTTCCTTTTCAGTGTTATCATTATTAGTATAGAGGAATCCAATGGATTTTTGTATGTTGATCTTGTACCCTGCCAATTTGCTGAAACTTCTAATGAGTTGCAGTAAAAAAAAATTTGCTGAATTTTTGGAGTTTTCAATGTATAGGATCATATCATCTGCAAATAGAGTTTTACTTCCTCTTTGCCAATTTGGATGCTTTTTCCTTAGCTGCTTTCAGGATTGTCTCCTTATCTTTGATTTTGGAGCGCTTAATTATGATATGTCTTGGTAATTTTCTTTCAGGATCTGTCTTTCCTGGGATTCATTGAGATTCTTGAATGCGTATCTTTTTTTCCAGGATGTTTAGGGAAATTTTCTTCCAGTAGCTCTTCATCTATCTCCTCTGTGGACTTGTGTGATTCTTCCTGTTCCAGAATGCCAATAATTCTTAAGTTATTCCTCTTTATGTTGTCCATCATGGGTTTTAGAAGTTATTCAGATTTTTTACCCTTTTTTCTGCTTGCTCTTCTATCTTAACAGTATTGAGAAATTTGTCTTCCAGACGGCTGGTTCTGGTTTTCATCTCTTCTATTCTGCTCCTTTCCCCTTTCAGTGTATTGTCCTTTTCTAATATTTTATTATTAATCATTTGAACCTCTTTTTACAGGTTTTGAATTGTGTATTATGCTGTATCTATCTTATTTGTTTGTTCCTGTAGCACTTTCCTGACTTCTTATTATTCTTAAAACATTTTTGGAAAATTCAGATGTACTTCCATATCATTTTGCTGAATTACTTCTCAGGCATTTCCAAAGTTTACACTCTTTTCAGTGGGAACTTTGGGTCTACATCAAGCTCATTTGTGACACTCTATCCTGTTTGTGGGCATGTGCTGCAATGCTCAATTTTTGGGAGGCATCTTCAATAATTAGGGTTTCAGTAGTTAAATGAATGTATGTTGATGTTTTATTGATGTTTCTGGTTGTCTTCAGGTTGATGTGATCAGGAGACTGGCTTCCTTTTTCTTTCTTTCTTTTTTTTTTTTTTTTTTAATTCAACTCAGAGTAACTATAGCAGGTGTTGGCTGCCTATCTGGTGAATAGCAGCTGGTATTGGCTTTTGCCTGAACGGTGGGATTTTACAGGGTGTGCTTGCAACTTGACCACAGTTGCTGTCTCTTCTTTGGTAAATTAGGGAGAGTAAAAGGGGAACCAATAAGCAAAACAACTCCAGCAAAAACAAAACAAAACAACAACAACAACATTTTGGTACTACAGTCTATAATTGCATAAAAGAAAAGAAAGAATAAGAAAAGAAAAAATAAAAAAAATCTGTAACAAAATATGACTATGAATTCAATGCTCCTTTCTCAGCTAGTTCAGATCATTCTGGAAGACCATTCAGTTTTTATCAGCTCCTTGTGGCTCTTCCTACTTCCACAATTCTGGACACAGCAATCTTTGCATGGCAGATCTGTCTGTATGCGTAGTAGAACTCTCTGGAAGTGTGGGTGGTGGGGAAGGGTACCACTTCCTCAGGGACCCCTTTAGTCACCAGAGTGGAGTTGCACAGACAGAGACCAAAGGTCAGAGAAAGGGAAAAATAAATAATATTCTTTATCTCTGATGATCATCAGAATTTTGCAGTGAAAACACTTTTCTCCCTTTTCTCCTGCTCTGTCATGCCTAAGATGGCTGCTTTGGGAGCCGGGTAGACACTGCAGATCAGAAAACCATGCTTCTTGCCTCTGCTACAAATTCCACTGGCTGTATGTCTTCAAACTTTGTAAATATTCCTTTATATGTAGTTTTGCATTCTGGGACAGTCCCTTGAACTTGCTTCATCTGGTATTCTGTGTGTTGCTGGCAGAACTTTGCACCACACATCCCCTAATTTGCCATTAAACCCCACCTCCCCAAGGAATATATCTTAAAACAAAAATGTTTAATTATTAAATGTAGGACTAGCATATGAGAAACAACTGGGACTTATAATACTGATTTTTCTCAAAATATAACAATGAAAATAATTGTATGAGAACATGTCTAAAAATAGAATATGCTGAGATTTCAGTAGACAATATAAAAACTGAAAATACAGAATAAAGTGTAAAACTATTAATTGAAGACAAAAAAATCAAAATGGCAGCACAGAAAATCAGTGATTCAAATCAAAGTGACATATAGAAACACATGATTAATGTCATTGTGCTGGTGGTGTGCCATGGAGTTGGTTCTAACTCATAGCAACCTTGCACAGGGTTTCCAAGGATGTAAATGTTTATGGGAGCAGAAAGCCTCACCTTTCTCCCATGGAATGGCTGGTAGTTTTGGACTGCTGACCATGAAGTAAGCAGCCAGACTTGTAATGACTAGGTTATCAGAGTTCCTTTGATTAAATGCAAAAGATCTAATTATTTGTAAAATAAGATGCAAACATTCAATTATCTAATATAAATGTGAAAGTTAGTGTTGTCAATTGCTTTGTTGTTTTAAGTGCCATCAAGTTGATTCTGAATCATAGTGACCTTGCTTCCGACAACCAGCTGGTGGGTTTGAACTACTGACCTTGTGGTTCACAGTCCAGTGCTGATCTTACAGTGGCACAACAGAAGTCGGTGGAATTGATTCCAGCTCATGATAACCCAATTCATGCAGAATAAAGTTATGATGCAGGGTCTTTTCAAGGCTGTGATATTTCAAAAAGAGATTGTTGAAAATTCTTTTGAGATACTTCTATGTATGTTCAAACTTTCAAGTTCAAACAGCCAACTTTTTGGCATTTAAGCAAACACTTAAATGCTTGCACCACCCAGGGATTTTATGATTATGATTATAGAGGTTTGCAAAAAGCTGGTTAAAATCAGAAAAATAAAAGTAAAAAAAAACAGATAAGTTAAAATGCATTTTGGAGCTAGAATGAATTTGTTATGGGAGGAAATTTATTCAGTAACGTGGAGGAAAAGTTTGAAAAAGTTTTCCAGAATGCAAATTAAGGACAAATATTTGTCTAGACTACAGATCCAATATACAATTTATAGTTTATAATTTGAAGACCTATAAAAGGTAATACTTTAATTGTATATGGAAGAAATGATCTAATATATAAGCAATAAGGCACTCCTTGGATGAATAAATATTAAATCTTGAGAAAATCTGGTAATGTTTGGAGACAGAGAAATCAGTTTGTATAAAAATAATGAATATCAGGTTGGTATGGCTATTCTTCTCTCCAAAATCTCCCACAGAAGCCCATAGGAGTTTGAATAAAAATTTATCTCATTTTAGTCTAATGTGCCTCATAAAATCATTTTACATATGTGAATAACTTCTATGATTACATAATAGAAAATATACAGCTCTTTATCATCTCAAGGATATTATTTGAATACTTTGTCTGAGTAAATTATTTGTCTAAATTTGATAGTGAACTAAGAGGTAAATCAAAATCTAGAATTTTAAAATAGTAGAGTTATAGTGTAAATGTTCAATGTAAAGAAAAGGAAAATTCTCACAAGTAGACCAATAAATAATATCATGATTAAGAGAGAAAACGATTGAAGTTGTCAAAGGTTTCATTTTGCTTGGGTCTACAATCAATATTCTTGTAAGCAGCAGTCAAAAAATCAAAGTGAGTATTAGGCAAATCTGTTTCAAAAGACCCCTTTAAAGTGTTAAAGATCAAATATGTTACTTTGAAGACTAAGGTGCACCTCACCTGTAGCTGTTTGCTGTTGTTAGGTACCTTCAAGTCAGTTCTGACTTATAGTGACTCTATGTACAACAGAACAAACACTTCCTGATCCTGCACCATCCTAACAATGGCTGTTATGGTTGAGCCCATTGTTGCTGTCACTGGGTCAACCCACCTTGTTGGGCTTCTCCTCTTTTTTGCTGAAACTCTGATGTCCTTCAAGAAAGCATGATATCCTTCTCCAGAGACTGGTATCTCCTAATAATTTGTCCAAAATATGAGACAAAATCTTGCCATCCTTATTTCTAAGGAGCATTCTGGTTGTACTTTTTCCAAGACAGATTTGTTTGTTCTTCTGGTAGTCTGTGGTACTTTCATTATTCTTTGCCAACACCATAATTCAGATTAATTAGTTCTTCTACAGTCCTCCTTATTTATTATCCAGTTTTCAATTTCACTTGAAGTGATTGAAGATATCAAGATTTGGATCAGGTGGTGCACCTTAGTCCTCAAAGTGACCACTTTTCTCTAGAATACTTTAAACAGGTCCTGTGCAACAGATTCCCCGAATGCAAATACATCATTTGATTATTTGACTGCTACTTCAGTGAGCATAGTTTGTGGATCTCAGCAAAGTGAAGTATTTGACAACTTCAATATTATTTTTGTTTATCATGATATTTTTTATTGGTCCAACTGTAAATATTTTTGTTTTCTTTATGAGGAGGTGCAATTGATATTAAAGGCAGTAGTATTTAATTTTCATCAGTAAGTACTTTAAGACATCTTTGCTTCCAGCAAGCAAGGTTGTGTCATCTGTATACTGTTGTTGTTGTTGTTGTTAAGTTCCGTCGAGTCGATTCTTACCCATAGCAACCCTGAACAGGGTTTCTGAGGCTGTAAATCTTTACGGGAGCAGAAAGCCTCATCTTTCTCCCACGGAGCAGCTGGTAGTTTCAAACTGCTGACTTTGTGGTTCACACCCCTATTCGTAACCACTACGCTACCAGAGCTCCTTCATCTGTATATTACAAGTTGTTAATAGGTCTTTCTCCAATCCTGATGATACACTTTTTGTCATGTAATCCAGCTTCTCAGATTATTTGAACAGCATGCAATTTAAATAAATATGGTAAAAGGGTACAAACACACACTTTTCCTGATTTTAAACCACTCAGTCTCCCTTTTTTCTGTTTGAACAGCTGCTTCTTGGTCTATGCATACGTTAAATGTTTTGAAATACCCATTCTTCATAGTGTTATTCATTCAGTTTGTTGAGTGACACATTCAAATGCTTTAGCATAGTCAATACAGCACAAATAAAAATCTTTCAGATATTCTTTGCTTTCAGCAAAGATCCATCTCATGTCATCAATGATATTCCACATTGCTCACCCTCTTCTGAATCTAGCTTGAATTTCTGAATAATTTTCAGCAGAAATTTACTTGTGTTAGATATTAATGATAGTTTCTTCATTCTGTTGAATCACCTTTCTTTGGAATGAGCACAAATATGGATCTTTCCAATCAGTTGGCTAGCTAGCTGTCTTACACATTTCTTGACATAGAGAGCACTTCCAGTGTTGCGTCAGTTTATTGAAACATTCCAATGTGTATTCTGTCAATTTCTGGGTCCTTATTTTTCACCAATGCCTTTAGTGTTACTTTAACTTCAACCTTTAATACCATTAGTTTTTGATCATATAGTATCTCTTGAAATAATGAACACTGATCCATTCTTTTTGTCACAGAGTCTCTTCTGATATCCACTTTGGTCTTTTATCTTTTCCTGTTTTCTTAATGCTCTTTTTCTTTCTTTGTGTGTGATATTCTTGATGTCATCCCACAACTCTTCTAGTCTTTGGTCTTCATTGTCTAATGTATTAAATCTGTTCTTGCAATGCTCTCCAAATTCAGTTGGGATATAGTCAATGTTATAGTTTGGCTCCTGTGGAATTGTTTTAAACTTCTTCAGCTTCAGCTTGAATAATTGCTATGAGCATTGGTCCTGGTCTTGTTTTGGCTGTTGATATTAAGTTTCTTTGTTGTCTCTTCCCACAAATGCAGTCAATTTCATTCCTGTGTATTCCATCTGGTTAGGTCCATATGTATACATGCCTTTTATCTTGTTGAAAAAATATACTTGCAGTGAATAACTCATTAGTCTTGCAAAATCCTATCATGCAGTCTCTAGCATAATTCTATCACCAAGGCCAAAGATCCTACCAAAGATCTTCTTCTTTGTTTCTAACTTTCTCATTTCAATTACCAGTAATTACCAATGCATCTTTTTTAGTGTTAGAAAGCATAACCACAAATATCCTTGCATATTTACCTAAATATTTTAGCTAGTATTTGTATAGGATTTATTTCTAGTCATCGGATTTCTGGGCATTGGATATGTACATTTACATTTTTGATAGACACTGAGTTTTTCTGCAGGAGCCTGGCATTGTGGGCATTTGATCAGTCTGTATTATGGAAGTAGCTTGATTCCATTAATCACTCTGGTAGCATAATGGTTACGAGTTGGGTTGGTAACCTCAAGGTGGGCTGTTTGAAACTGTGAGCTAATTTTGCATGAGACAGATAAGGCTTTCTGCTCCCTTAAAGATTTACACTTTTGAAACACTATACAGAATCTTTATAAGTTGGAACAGGCTCCACTGCACATAACAACCACCACCACGTTATAATCTAAAGACTTCACTTTCACTATGGTTTGTAGCTTGCCCGTTACGGCAGGGCTGAAAACACAAAGCTCGATGAACTGTTTTCAGAATTAAGGAGCCAATGGTAATTCTTTCACTATAAATGAAAATTAATACAGTTTCGTTGAAGATTCAAATAGAACATACAAATCCTTTTCTGACTGAGGATGTGATACACAACTTGTGACCATAGCTGGGGCAGAGTTCCTATTACTAATGGGAAGATATAGGCCTTGAAGTAGCCTAGGGCAGCTAGGCTGTCATTAACATTCAGATCAAATAACAATTTCTGGAGTATGTTTGCCAAAACAAGCTCTGCATTTTTGGTCCTTGCAGTTTGGACACAGCTCTTTTCCAAGGGAGAGCCATTTCTTAACCACTTGTGTGCATCAATGCATCTTGATTGCATCTTTGATCAATTTCAGAGTGAAGACATTATTTGAATTCTTCAATTTCATCAACATTGGCATTAGTGGTATGTGGAAATTTGTGTAAAATTGGTATTAACTGATCTTTCTTGCTTTGCGTTTTGCTGTTGTCATCAAGTCGTTTCTTACCCATAGTGATCTTGTATATAGTTTCCAAAAAAGCAGCTGGGTTTGAACTGCAGACTTTGTGGTTAACAGACCAGTCCTTGACCTATAGTGCCACACCAGAACTACTTGTTGTTGTTGTCAGGTGCCATCGAGTCAGAACTGACTCATAGCGACCCCATGCACAGCAGATCAAAACAACGTCCGATCCCGGGCCAACCTCACTACCGCTGCTACTCCTGAGTCCATCAATGCTGCCACCTGGCCAATCCATCTCATTCGGGGTCTTTTTTCTCTGACCCTCCATCTTACTAAGCATGATATCCTTCTCCAGTGACTGTTTCCTCCTGAGATTATGTCCAAAGTATGAGAGATGTAGTTTGGCCATCTTGGCCTCTAAGGAGCACTCTGGCTGCACTTCTTCCAAAACAGATCTATTGATTCTTTTGTCAGCCCATGGCACTTTTAGTAGTCTCCTCCAACATCACAATTCAAAGGCATAAATTCTTCTACGATCTTCCTTATTCACTGTCCAGCTTTCGCATGCATATGAGGTTATTGAAAATACCATGGCTTGTGTCAGGCGCACCGTAGCCCTCAAGCTGACATCTCTGCTCTTCAACACTTTAAAAAGTTCCTGTGAAGCAGATTTTCTCAATGCAATACGACATCTGATCTCTTGACTGCTGCTTCCACGAGTGTTGATAGTTGATCCAAGCAGAATGAAGTTCTTGACAACTTCAATCTTTTCTCCATTGATAAGAATGTTGTTTATTGGTCCAGTGGTGAGGATTTTTGTTTTCTTGACATTGAGATGTAATCCATACCGAAGGCTGTGCTCTTTGATCTTCATCAGTAAATGTTTTAAGTCCTCTTCACTTTCAGCAAGCAAGGTTGTATCATCTGCATATCGCAGGTTGTTAATGAGTCTTCCTCCAATCCTGATGCCATGTTTTTCTTCATAGAACCCAGCTTCTCAGATTATTTGCTCAGCATACAGGTTAAATAACTATGGTGAAAGAACACAACCTTGAGCAAACCTTTCCCAATTTTAAAACATTCAGTGTTCCCATGCTCTGTTTGAACAACTGCCTCTTGGTCCAGGTACAGATTTCTCAGAAGTACAATTAAGTGTTCTGGAATACTCATACTTCTCAATGTTGTCCATAACTTGTCATGATCCACACAATTGAAAGCCTTTGTGTAGTCAATAAAGCATAGGTAAACATCTTTCTGATATTCTCTTCTTTCAGCCAAGATCCATAGGACATCAGCAATGATATCTCTCATTCCGCGGCCTCTTCTGAATCCAGCTTGAACCTCTGGAAGTTCTCTGTCAATGTATGATTGTAGCCATTTTTGTATTACCTTTAGCAAAACTTTATTCGCTTGAGATATCAAAGAGCTTGTCCAATGATTTCCGCATTCTGTTGAGTCACCTTTCTTTGGAATGGGCACAGATATGGATCTCTTCCAATCAGTCGGCCATATAGCTGTCTTCCAAATTTCTTGACAGAAATGAGTGAGTGTCTCCTGTGCCGCCTCAGTTTCTTGAAAGAGAAATAATCAAGATGGTGGATCAGGTAAACATGCAGTGAGGAGTTCTGTCAACAACAACATGGAATACCATGCCAAGAAGGCTCAGGGGATGGTGGTGGAACTCTGAAACAAATATAAAGGTATGTTTGGAGGATTGGAGGGCAGTCTGGCACATTAACCCACAGTGCCCTATGCAGTGTCCCTATTACTTGGAACCAACTCAACAGCACTAACAACAACACTACCATCAACCAGTGTTTTGAGTCAGAATCTTTTGGAAGCAATTTTACAGTTTATATTAAAGTATCTGTATCTTCAGATGCAATAATGTCAGTGTTGAAACATGATCTCAAAGAAGTAAATTTTTAAAAATGGCTCATGTATTTGAATATGATAATGTTTAATATTTATATTAAACACACAGATGGCATCAGACAAGGTGTCTGTAAATAAGTGAGACCTCATACTTGAAGTTTTGCCTTATAAAAATCCAAATTAAGTTTGGTGGTAGTGGTGGTAGTGTGCCATCAAGTTGGTTGTGAATCGTAGCTATTGTATATAGGATTTCTGAGATGGCAAAATCTTTCTAGAAGCAGAAAATTTCGTGGTTCTCTCATGGAGTGGGTGGTAGATTCGAACAGTTAAACCTTTGGTTAGGAGACCCATTTGTAGTCACTAGGCTACCAGGCTCCTTAGACTAAGTGTTGTTGTCAAATGTAATCAAGTCAGTTCTGACTCGTAGAGACACGTATAGAGTTTTGGAGGAGCAACTGATGGGTTTGGACTGCCAATTTTGTGGTTCTCAGTCTAGTGTTTATCCTACAGTGCCACACCAGGAGTTTAGGAAGAACATAATGATAAAACTGTGTTAATCAACTTATGAAAAATTTCACAGCATGACATTAAACAGACTTCCAGAGCACTGGGTGTGGTGCTGTAGGATCAGGAATGTAATGCTAACTGCAAAGTCTGCAGTTTAAACCCATCAGTTGCTCCTTAGATATCCTATACAGGGTCCTTATGAGTTGAAACTGACTTAATGGCACTTAACAACAACAACAACAAGGAATACTATGAAACAAATAATCATAACACTGAATAACATTTTGCTAAATGATGGGACAAAAAATGACATTAATTTCTGTTCTATTTCATATATTTAATACACAATAGATATATTAAGCATTTATTGCTTGTACAACAACAACCTACACTACTCATGGATTTCTTTGTCAGTATTATATATCAGAAAGACACCAAGTCAGAAAACTTGCATTCTTTCCTGGTTCTGCCATTTAATAGATATCTGATTTTGTACAAGTTACTAAAATTCTATTTGAGTTCCAGTTTCATCTCTAAAATGGGTATAATGTTACATCATATTTTTCATGTGATAACCACATAAAAGAGCATTGAAGTTGTCCATGATGTTCAATGATACTTGACAACAAATGATATTCTGTTGTTGTTAGGTGCCATCGAGTTGGTTCTGACTCATAGTTACCCTATGCACAATGGAAAGAAATGTTGCTCAATCCTGGGGCAACCTGATAATTGTTGCCACGCCTGAGACCACTGATGCTACCACTTTGCCAGTCTAACCCTCTGGGGGTCTTCTTCTTTTTCTCTGACCCTCCACCTTACAAAACATGATGTCTTTCTCCAGTGACTGGTCCCTCCTTACAGTATGTCTGAAGTATGAGAGACAAAGTTTGGCCATCTGGCCTCCAAGGAGCACTCTGGCTGCACTTCTTCAAACAAAGATGTGTTGGTTCTTTTGGCAGCCTGTGGCACTTTCAATATTCTCCTCCAACATCATAACTCA